>NC_057738.1:26430079-26477396 GCF_004010195.1 Chiloscyllium plagiosum
CTATTGGGGGGCCTGTAGTAAACACCCAACAAGGTGACTGCACCTTTCCTATTTCTGACTTCAGCCCATACTACCTCCAGAGGCAGATCCCCCTCAAACTTCCTTTCTGCATTTCTAATTAGCAATGCCACCCCCCCTCCTTTTTTCCCACCCTCCCTAATCTTACTGAAACATCTGTAACCAGGAACCTCCAACAACCATTCCTGTCCCTCTTCTATCCACGTTTCTGTGATGGCCACAACATCGTAGTCCCAGGTACCGATCCACGCCTTAAGTTCACCTACCTTATTTCTGATACTCCTTGCGTTGAAGTATACGCACTTGAGCCCATCTCTGTGTCCGCAAGTAGTCCCTGTCAGTGCTACCTTCTGCACAGCTTCCCTACAGTCTTGGGCATCCTGACACACAGCTAGCTTACTTGCTGGACTACAAGTCCGGATCCCATCCCCCTGCCAAATTAGTTTAACCCCCCTGAAGAGTGCTAGCAAACCTACCTCCCCGGATATTGGTGCCCTTCTGGTTCAGGTGCAACCCGTCCTGTTTGTACAGGTCCCACCTTCCCCAGAATGCAGTCCAATTGTCCAAATATCTGAAGCCCTCCCTCCTACACCAGCCTTGCAGCCACGTGTTCAACTGCACTCTCTCCCTATTCTTTGCCTCACTGTCACGTGGCACCGGCAACAACCCAGAGATGACGACTCGGTCTGTCCTAGCTTTTAGAACACACACCCACTCAAATACTAATCACTTACCTTCCCGCCCAGCTATGCGCTCCAACCTCACTTCCGCTGCTCCCACTCAAATGACCGTTGGTGATTAAAGGGTGAGTATTTATACTCACAGTTCTCCTTCCCGGCTGCCCCTCTGTTTGCCGTCACTTCCTCTGCTGCTCCCCCTCTTTTTGTGAAGAGAGGAAAAAAAAACACCGCTGCCCGCTACAGGTAAGTAATTTTGAAACAAACTGTCTTACCTTAGCTGTAATCTCCCGGGTTTGCCTTTACTCGGCCGCTGCTCCCACTCAAATGGGAAAGTATGAACATTAAATCTCACCAATTGGTGGGAAGGAGTGAGAAGCGAGTCAATGGAATTGTGCCTGAAAAGGTTTCCTTTACAACACACCTCCTGTAGCTTCATTAGAAATTCAAATTAATGAGTATAAAATTCAACTGCAGATCAATTAAAGTCCTTAGATTTAGCTGATACAAACAGTGCAACCTTAGAAAACTTTGATTTTAAATTCTTCCTGAAACTTATTTCTTTCCATCTGTGTTACTTCCTCCAGCCACAAAACAATCTTTCAAAATCTACGCACTTCTCCAATTCTGCCCTCTTCAGCACCCCCAGTTTCCTTCACACATTTACTTATGGCTGTGCACAGGGTGGAGTTGGAACTCCCTTTCCCAATCTCCCCACCATACTCTCCACCTCTGAGCCATTCTTTCAAACCTCTGTGGCCAATTCCAGAGTCCGCTATCAAATTTTGTTTGATCAAGGTCCTGCAAAGATGCTTGGATAGAGGAAGAATCAACAAAAACAGGAACAGAGAGCTTCCGTATAGAAACTGCATCCATTTTCTGAGCAGTATGTATGATTGAAGTGTCCTATTGCCACATAAAAAAAAATCATGAGGTAGGATGGCATGTGGATGAGGGAATTTGGGGTTAATGGTGCCAAATGAGTGAGGGGTCAAGTTGACAGATGGGAGAGGTAGGTAGGATGCCAGGTTATTGAGGGGTTAGTGCTTTGAGTGTGCAATACAATTTGTGCATTTTATGGAAGGACTTTATTGAAGTAAAGCTTAAGACATCTCTCTACCAGGTGTGTGCCTCATGATGGAACTCAAATGATTATTGTGGACTAGAAAAGACATGACTGCATTTCAATCCAGACAGCCTCCTTTTGTTACAAAACATTTTTAAAAAGGCATGCATTACCATGTATATATTTATTTACCCAAGGTACTAACTATTTTAACACTTTTATCACACCTCAGAAGTTTATTATTTCCATTAGTCTCTGTGTGTGCATTGCAACATAGTCTTTAAATTGTGTTGTTCTCTTAATGGTACAAATGCACATTGTTGTCATTGCAAGTTCATCTGGGTGATGTTATTTCCGCAGACAATGCCATTCCTGTGTCATTTGTTGTTGCTGTAGTAACTGCTGTTGCTGTTCTATTTCTGTTGTTGGGTTACTGTGGACATCTTTATCTGATGGCTGATGTATGTGTGTGTTTTTTGTTTCTTTCTTCAGAGAGGTTTAGTATAGAATGCAGTTTGAAACAGTCATTTCCCAGCAGTGATAAAAGATAAGCAACTTATTTTCATACTGATTTGCTTGACAAATCTATTGCTGTTACATTATTCTGCAGCTGTTCATGGAAGAATTCCCAGTTCTGCCCCATATCACCAATCATTTGAAAAGAGGTTGGTAGGAGAAACGTTACAGCCATTTTCTCTTCAGCGGTGTTTGAGCTGTGATCTTCATTTTGTTTTCTATTTCAACGGCAGCTCACAGCTCTACAGCTGTGCTTTTTATTTCAGCTCTGGATATTCACCACTTTTGCTACCAGGTTTCAAGGATGCAACGTACAGTGTGTTCAACACAAAGATTTCATTGAAGTGAAGCTTAGGATATCTGCCCACAGGGTGTGTACCTTATGGTGGTGGCCAAATGGCTACAACAGACTAGAACAGGCATTAGCACATTATTGCATTTCATTCTAACCAGTTAAAGTGGCGAGTGAGTGAGAGGGAATGGTAGCTAAGTGAAGGTTGGGTGTTTAGGATTGGTCAAGGATGGGAGCTAGTGTCAGATCAGGCAGGGCAGCAGTTTAGAAAGTGGGGAGGTGAAGATTTTAGTTGATTAGCTAACCAGCAAGTCAGAGCAGCTTTTAATTCCTGTAACTTTTCCTGGACAACTGTTGGGATGAAGTGAGTCAGAATCCTCCCAAACTCCCAACTCTAATTCAGACTTGGGAATGTCCTCAGAGGGCCCAGATGTCTTGTAATTGCTAAAATCAAATTTCATCTTTCCAGACAATTCCCATGGATTCAGCTCCATCAGGGTTTGCACACGATTGCAAAAAATAGTTCTGCATCAGAATTTCTGGGCTAAAATGTTCAATATATTTCACATTTCTTGATGCAAAGTGGAGCATTAAAATTAATGTAAAGCATTAACCTTCAACTTTCCTTACCTTTTTTTAAGTCATTCATTGATATGAATATTGCTAATTTTGGCAACATTTACTGCTGATCCCTAACTTCCCTAATTCAAAGGTTATGCTGGGTCTTTTTAATTAAGAGTTAACGATACTGCTATGCATCTGAAGTCACATGTAGGCCAGACCAGGTAAGGACAGCAGTTTTCTTCCCTAAAGGACATTCTTGGGTATCTACAACAAATGGTGATGGTTATATGGTCACCAACTGTCCAGCTTTTTAATTCCAAGTTTTAACTGAATTCAATGTCATTATCTGCTACGATGCGATTTGAACCCACATCCCCATAACATTTGTCTCCGTTTCTGAATTAGGATTTTGGAATAGTCAAGACTCTGAATTTTAGGTCCAATTACAAAGGAATAACGCGCCATTCCTTTGCAATGCCACAAAACAGGTGGAAAGAGTTTTCACGGGAAGTTTTGAAAGGAAAATAGATTCATTTTTGAAAGGGACAGAAATGCTTTCAAGGCAGTGAATAGGGAATAAAACTACAGGGCGTGGAGTTGTTTCAAAGACAGCAACAATAAATGTGCATTTCTGTAATGACTAATATAATAAAATATTATCTTGCTTTGTTACATTGCAGGCTTTATATAAACGTAAGTTTGCATTGTTATTTGCAAGTCCCCTGGATTACAAATTTTAGAACAACAAAGCCTCTGAACTCACTGCAGGATCTAACCTGCTGACTTTGATTGATTACAAGTCAGAGATGAGAGTTTTAAGAAATAATGACAGCATGGTCTAACATCTGAATTAAAGTTAAGCTTTACTAAATCAGATACACATTGCAGAATTCTACTACACTTCTATGTAGAACTTACAGAAAATGTTCTAGGAAGATTCAAAGAAAGACCAACAAACAAGGCCAATCATTTTACTCACTCTCAATCTCTCTCTCCCACACACACATGCACACACACGCATACACACTTTAACCAACATGTCAATGCAATGCCCTTCTAAATTTGCTCTTAGCAATAATGATGCTCAAGCAATACAATGCCCAAATATATTTTAAGGAATGAGCCATAGAATCACCCCAAAGTAGTGGACCATTTCCAATTGTGGATATCCTTCTGATGGTGAATAATATTCCATTAAAATTTCTTCTGAAGGTGCATTGGGAAATTTTAAATATTTTTTCTAATCATAAGTCAGTCTCTCTGTAAATATCTGGTCCTAAGATATACTCTAAAGATACATTAGATTAGATTATTCCCTCCTGGGAAATAGTGAGGTAGGTGGTGAGTAGGGCAAATAATTGAGCAATTTGGCTTTTCAGTGATATTCATCCCTGTCAACCTCAGCAATGAAGTGCTAGGTGACAAGATCTATTAGGGACTATCTCTGCTCACCACCAGTTGAGGAATTAAGTGGTCAATTAATGGCCACATAAGGGCCTCAATGTGTCACCGGCCCAATCACCAGTAAATGAGGAAAGTGGTTAGGCAACTTGCCTGCTGAGTTGATGGAGGGGCATGATTATGGTTGTGACTAATCTGGGGCCAAACGGATGCAAGGTTGATGGGTAAGAAGGTTACCATTTAAGGCCACTCTTCTACCTCATCCCTTCTCTCCCAGTGATCCCTACTCTGCAAGATTTGAAAGAAAATAACCATCTCTGATTGGCTGGGACCTTCTAACAGTGCAGGACATGCTGTTGAGGATTACAATCTGACATGAGGTTTGCTGGTTGTCTCTTAAGTGGAGGATTCAAACTTGATCCAGTGAGCTTTCTCACTGCTGGGGAGAGCATCATATGTCCCTTAAAGCACCAGCCGCCACACCCTATGAATGCAGCACAAACTCTAGACTGACAAGTTCTCACTTTGGCTGCCTCTCTCCTGCCAACTGTCAGTTCCCTTAGCTGAAGCTCCTCTTCCCATAGTTGATCATGGTGCCTTCTTGTTGATCCACAGAATTAACTCTTTGGGAATAAAATAAGGGATACTTCAACTGCTGGGCAGGATGGAGGTATTGAAGGTGAGACTGGGAGAAGGAAAGGCTGCTGATGAGTCACTGATTGGGTAGAAGCAGGTTCTGGTGAGACTGGGTGGCTTGGGATTGATGAGATGGTAGAGGTGGGCATGCTGGTGAGGTTAGTGGTGTGGGTGTTGTTGGTGGCTGCTAAGTGGAGGAAGCTGCTGTTGAGGAGAGGAGAAACTGGTGCCCTGGTGAGACTGGGATATGGTGCTGGCGAGTATTGGAGTGGGGGGTTGATGAGAGTCAGGGATGGCTGGTGAAAGCAGAGTATTCCTTAATATATACACAACTTAATTAGAACCTGTGATGTTTCAATTCCTCTTCAGGAATGTCTTTTCCACCTAGTGACTAATAGCAGAACTGCACTGAGGCTGCACACGAATCGGAGACACACATGTTTGAGGAGACTCCAGACAGTTTTCCATATTGTAGACCAAGGTAAGCCTCAGAAATACTGAACAACTGGTACCCTAAAACCTGGGACAAATAGTTAAATTACAGGTTGCAGAAGTTCACTAAAGATCCTCAGACAGCACCTTTTAAGCCCAAGACCTCTTCCATCACATCCGATCACATGTCCATACCCAGTCGTTTACCTACTCATTCATTCATATAGTCATTCGCGAACACAACTGAGAGTTTTTGGGTTTTTTAAACACTTAGCAAAATATAGCAGCTAGTGCCATGAAAATGGGCTGCGGCTTTTGTGGAGATTCTCAGTTTCATGTGGCAGGTTTAACATAAACAGGAAGTCGTTACATCATCAGTTCCATAGTCATGACAAGTCAGAGTGAACAATGAACAAGTGCATTTCTCCAAAGGCTTTTGCTGCTCGTTCCATGGTTTCCTGCTTGACAGAATTTTTCTGGACTTTCCATCATGTGTCCAAACAGAATAACAGTTACATATATAGTATGTATATAGATAAGTGCTTAGCTTTCTATCTGATCGACAGATATGGGTTCTGATGCTGATCAAACGATTTGGGGCAATGCTGCTTGTTGTTTATTGATACTTCATCTTTTTTTTTCTGCTTTTTGACAGTACAACAGGAGCGAAGAACTTTCTCAACATCCACACTGTACCCACCTTTCCAAAGATTGACTATCAAACTTGAAAAACTGTCACAAATCAGGTTTCTCTTCCTTACATCAATACCATCTGCATATATACGATAAACAACAATTTCATTTTAATTAAATAGTCAGTTAATTTAGTTTGAGCAGTTCTGCTGTCTTGAGGTACCTGAGTGGCTGAACTGCATGTGAGATAGAGATTTTAATTGGAACCTGTTCAGAATTGGATCAAAACAGTAGAACCCAGCTGATGATGAAAATAAATGGAGAGTATGATTATCATGCCTGAGAAGTCAATTCTCATGCAGCAAATACCAATGATTTTCCTGTAAACAGCTAGTTTCTATTATTTCCAATACATTTTGTGTTACAGTTTTTTGTTTTCCCGTTGAGACTTCTTCTTCAATAAATTTTCTTGACAGTTAAAAGCATGCTGATGTTGTGGTGCTCCACCCCCTCACTCCTCACCATTCCAACTTACACTATCAGTTGCAAGTAATACTAGGAAGATAATATGTCATCCAAGTGGAGGCAGACATTTTACAATTGAACGGAAATATCTGGAAATGCATCCTAATCTACTTCTAAGCTACAATTTGTGCCTTAGCAACATTTGAATGGTGGGCGGGTAATTTAAATTTTGAAGGGCCATAAGGCTGACACTATCCCTTGCAGAATGGTTGTGTTATGTTGCTAACAGCAAAACAACATCAGGGCTAGTGAACGTGCTGTGCAGCACTTTTAGGAGCAAGATCTAAAGCAGAGAAAGTTGACACAAAAAAAGAAAGTAGAGTTGACACAAAAAAAGAAACATTAGTGATTCCCGTGCTGAAACCAACTAACTCCAATCTTTCTTCTCACACAATGACTGTAGATCTTTGACCTCTTTTGGAAGATATGTTAATCTTATAGTACACGTTTCTACTCTAGTTTTTGACATTTCACCAAATTTGGCACTATATTGGTCTCAGATTCATGGACTCCATGATGGAATTTTCGATTCCAAATTTTTTTCCCTGAATGATCTTTCCTTGTGTCCCAAGGGACTGTGGGAGATGAGGGCTGGAAATAACAATGGACCTGACCCATTTTTTGAATTGCTTTCTGGCCACAGGGAGGTGTCAGAGAACTGGAGGACAGCTAATGTGGTTCCACTTTTCAAGAAGGGTGGTAAGAAAAAAAGGAAGGAATTACAGCTTAATGAGTCTCACATCAGTGGGAGGTAAACGATTGAAGAAATTCTGAAAGAGAGAATTGGTCTCCACTTGGGGGGGCAATGTTTGTTCAGGGATAGTCAGTGTGGCTTTTTCAAGGGTGGTAGGTCATGCCCAACAAATTCGATTAAATGTTTCTATAAGGTGACCAAGTGTGCAGATGAATATAATGGATTTGAGAAATAATATGTATTTGAACAAGATCCCATTTGGAGATTGATAAAGAAGGCACGAGCACATGGGATCGAGTGAAACTTGGCAAGTTGTATCCAAAATTGACTTAATGGTCGGAGATGAGTAATATTAGAATTTTAGTTGTGTGACTGGAGACTGGTGTCCAGTGGCGTACCACAGAAATCCGTGCTCAGTGGCATCCCACAGGGATAAGTACTGGGTCCCTTCTATATACATAAATATAAAATGTAGAGGGATAATAAGTAAGTTTGCAGATGAAAGAAAGCTTAGCCAGGTGGTTGACAGTGAGGAAGAAGATCTAAGGTTACACATAGATATAGACAGATTGGTGAGATGGGCAAAACAGTGGTAGGTGGAATTTAACCTTGATAAGAATGAAGTGAAGCACTTTGGAGGAAGTAACTGGATGAGGGAAAATTGATAAAATCATAGAATCCTACAGCATGGGAACAGAGACTTTGGATCTACCAGTCCACCCAGACCATGTTCCCAAACTAAACTAGTCCCACCTGCCTGTACTTGGCCCATTTCCCTCCAAACCTGTCTTATTCATGAACTTATCCAAATGTCTTTTAAATGTTGTAACTGCACCTGCATCAATCACTTTCTCTGGCAATTCATTTTGCAAACAAACTATTCTTCATGAAAAATGGTGTCCCTCATGTCCTTTTTAAGTCTTTCTCCTCTCACCTTAAAAATATGTCCCCTAGTTTTGAACTCCCCCACCCAAGGGAAAATATCCTTGTCATTCATCTTTTCTACGCCCCTCTAAAAGGTCACCTGTCAAAAATTTATACTCTAATGTAAAAGTGCCACCCTTTCCAGTCTATTATTATGTCTCAAATCTTCCATTCCCGACAACATCATGGTCAATCTTATCTAAACCCTCCCCAGTTTAGTAATACGCTTTCTATAACAGGACAACTAGGACTGCACACAACACTCTAAAACAGGCCTCACTAATGCCTTGTACAACCTCAAAGTTATATCCCAACTTCTATACTCAAAGGTCTGAGCAATAATGACAAGCATGCTAAACATCTTCTTAACTACCCTGTCTACCTGTGACACAAATTTCAAAGAATTATGTACCTGAACCCTTAGGTTTCTCTGTTCAACAACACCACCCAGGGCCCTACCATTAGTTGTGTAAGTCCTGTCCTTGTTTGTATTACTAAAATACAATACCTCACTTTTATCCAAATTAAACTCCATCTGCCACTCCTCAGCCCATTGACCCAATTGATAACAATCTCTTTGTAACTTCTTCACTGCCCACTATACCACCAATTTTTGTGTCATCCGCAAACTTACTAATCATGTCTCCTAAATTCTCATCCAAATCATTTATATGAATGACAAACAAAAGTGGACCCAATACCAAATCCCTGTGGAACATTGCTGATCACAGGCCTCCAGTCTGAAAAACAACCCTCTGTTTCCTAACATAAAGCCTATTTTGTATCCAATTGGCAAGCTCACCCTAAATCCCATGGGATCTAACTTTACAAATTAGTGTATCATTGGAACCATGTCAAAGGCTTTACTAAAGTCCAAGTAAACAAGATCTATTGATCTGCCCTCATCAATATTTTTGGTTACTTCATTGATAAACTCAATCAGGTTTGTGAGACACGATTTTCCTCACATAAAACCGTGCTGGCTACCTCCAATTAGTCCTTGTCTCTCCAAAAGCATATAAATCCTATCTTTCAGAATCACCTCCGACAACTTACCTATCACTAATATCAGACTCACCGGTCTATAGTTTCCAGGCTTCTGAAATAATGGGACAACATTAGCCACCCTCCAGTACACTGGTACTTCAACCTAGCTGGATTAAACATGGCAAATGCAGGTTTATGGAGGTTGGGGAGGGGGGGGGGGAGGGGGGGGGGTGTGGGTGTTGGGTGGGTTGCTCTTTGGAGGGTCACTGTGGAATCAATAGATCAAATGGCCTGCTTCCACGTTGTAGGCATTCTATGGTTCTATGATTCAGTTTCTGACTTGCTCTTGTCTGTCTTTTCTAATTAACTTACTCTTTTATGAGTCTGAACCATCCTTATCTGTATTTCTATTTTCCCTGTTACTTAGGAGCGCCTATCCCCGCACCCTCCCCCCAGCCAAAGTTTAGGGGATCCCGGAATAGAACGAGCAAATCCCCCCACCAAGAAATTGGTTCCTTTCCCGTTTAGGTGAAACCCATCCATTTTGTACAGGACTTTTCTGTTCCAGAAGAGATCTCAATGATCCAGGATACAGAATCCCTGCACATTGCCCCATCTCTTCAGCCATTGCTTTGCTTCTGCTTTATTTTTATTCCTTCCGTCATTAGAACTTGGTACCGGAAATAAACCAGAGATTACTGTTTCTGATGTTCTGATTTGTAAACTTCTACCTAACCTCTGCACAGCCTTAACCCTTTCCCTCACTATATTGTTCCTACCAGTGCGTACAACAATTTCTGACTTCTCACTCTCTCCTTTGACAAGGTGCTGCAAGTATTTGAAAAGTCCTTAACCTTTGCACCAGGAAAGCAACATTATATCCTAGATTCATACTCAGTACCACAGAATCTCTTATCTATGTTCCTGACAGGACAGTCTCCTGTAATAATTATTCTTTTTAATCTTGTCAGATCCCATTTAACATAAAATTCATTCTTGGTGCCCAAAATCTGACTGTCAGTTTCATTTTCCTCTGAGAGACTTTCTCTTTCAATAGTGCCCAAAAGACAATATCTATTTGAGAGAGGAATAGCCACAGGAGACTTCTGAATTTCCTGACAGTGAACCGTCTATCTGATTGATCCTGCTGTGCAATCACTTCTGTAAACCTACAAGTCATCATGCGCAATGTCTCTTGTTCAATGAATGTCAGGACATTAGAAAACCCAGAGGGTAAGAGGGTTCTTTGGATGCTTATCACAGATCCCTGAAGGTAGCAAAACAGGTTAATTGGGTAGTAATGAAGGCATATGGGACAAGTGAATTTATCGGTCATGGATAAGAGCAAGGACATTATGTTGGAGCTCTATGGAACTTTTATGAGGCCACAGTTGAAGAACAGTATGCAGTCTGGTCACCACACTATAGGAAGGATATCATTGCATTGAGTTCAAGAGTTTATTTACAGAGTAAATCCTCGCCAATTGCAGTCATAGAAATAATCTGTTTTCAGGGAATTTAGTGACGTGCAACAATATTTGGACATGACTGCAGACAATTGTGTGGTTAACTGATTTGGGAATGAAATGGTAATGGTCACAGCTGGAGTCCTGTGTGCAATTCTGGTCACCACTCTGCAGGAGGGGTGTGATTGGACTGGAGGGGGAGCAGAGGAGATTTGCTAAGTTGTTGCCTGGGATGGTTATGAAGAGAGGTTGCATGAACTCGGGTTGTTTACTTCAGAACTGAGAAGAAGGGGGAGACGTGATTGAGCTGCATGAGATTAGGAGGGGCGGGGGATTGGGTGGATAGAAAGCTGCTGTTCTCTGTAGTTGAAAGATCAGTAACATGAGGGCATAACATTAACATGAAAACAGAAGGCTTAGAGAGGATTTAAGGAAACATGTTTTCAATGGTGATGAGAATCAGGAATGCACTGCCTAGGAGGGTAACTGAGGCAGAAAACCTTACAATCTTAACAAAATATTTGGATGATCATTTGAATTGTTATAACATTCAAGGTTATATGCCAAATGCTGGAAAGTGGGACTGGTGCAGATTTCTTTCAGTTTTGTTCATGTAAACTCAATGGGCCAAAGGACCCTTAATGCACTGCATGATTCTATGTTTCTGTAATTCTATGAACATTCTTACTAAACAACCTGTACAAATCACAGAAACATGTGGTTAGCCATTTAACTCTAATTATTGCCAGCAGAACTAATTAACAAAGGTCATTTGTGTTATGTCTGGCAGGTAAATATTTTAATTTGCATTATTATTTTCCACTAGCACCAAGCAAGCATGCAAAAAAAAGCAGAATTTTGTGCTTCAACAACAAGCCAGTAAATGCTGTTAATTCATTGTCAAAGTAACACTGCAGTCCCAGATAACACAATCTTCACCACTTGTCCCATTAAACACCCTCATGCTGAGCTTTTGGGATTTGATCTTTGTACTATTTATAACATCAGATGTGTAAATTGATGTGACTTAAAAGAGTAAAGATCCAATCACATCAAGGAGCCATTCAGACCTATGAGAAGGGGATAAGGACTTGTATCAAGGTAAGTGCTGTGGAAGCCCAAGTGTTGAAACCTATTCTGATGTAAAATGAACAGGAACATTTTCTCCAGCAGCTAAAAAAGCCATCTAATGAAATGCTCTGCACTTCCAAAATACAACATACATTTTCTTTATCAATCATCCTCTTTTAAAACACTGGCTTTATGACCTGCTCAATTTTTTTTAGACTATGAAAGGATTGGATAGGGTAGACATAAAGAAGGTATTTCCACTTTGGATAGTCAAGAACTAGAGATCACGAAGACAAGCTAGTTGCCATAAATCCAACATGATATTCAAATTAAACTTTTTTAGAGAATAGAATGTGGTACTTAGTATCATAAGGAGTAGTTAAGATGAGGAGTGTAGATGCATTTAAAACAAAGATAAATAAACACAAGGGGGAAGGATGGAAAGATACAGTGGAATTACAACCCTACAATTGTGACTGTGTATAAAATATTGTAGATTTACATTCCCCTTTAACTGTCCATGTAACACACAGTTTCATCTTTTTGCTAATTAGCTGAATTTGGTGACATTCAGAATAGAATTATTCATGAACTCGTAGAGTATCATTCATGGTCTCGGGACTTTCTAAAGTTGTTTACAGACAATAAATAGTTTTTGAAGGAAAGTCACAGTTGTATTGTAGAAAAATGAGGATCAATTTACACACAGAAAAATCCCATGAACTTTGGGACCTTTTACATCAACTTGAACTGGTAGATAGAGCCATGTTGGGCAACCCATCTGGATCATATATAGTAGAACAATTCTCAAAAATGAAAAATTGGGTCAATGTGATTGACAATAAACATTAACTTCAGACAGTTACTTCATCATTCTCTCCAGCTAAAGAGAAGGTAAAATTTAAACTAGCTTGCAGCTCTTTTTACTTAAGCCTCTTAAATTACTTCTCATTTACCCTTTACACTATTTCATTCATTCCTCTTTACTTCTAATAAGCAACAATTTATAATCCATTCTCTAAGGTGTCATTAATATTCATTAAACTGGGTAGCTTATAACATTTTCACATCTTAGAAAACCAATGAAACACTTTTCAGACTAAAAGTCTATGAATATATAAACAGTAACTGTTGATGCTCAGAGGGCCTGGTCTCTCTCTCTGTGATGAGAATAAAGTATAGAGATAGCTTTCTAGTGTGTAATGAAAAGCATCTGTTCTCTGTCTGATGGCTCCAAGGTTTCTAAGTGTCACATGTTTGTACAGTCTCAGTGCAGTCCCTACTAGGCATGAATCCATGGCTCAAACAAATGCGAAATCCTTCATTTTGCTCACTGCAGATGTACAAAATAGAATTTTCCGTCAGGAATGTTAGAACATAGACGACAGAAGGAGGCTGTTTGGCTCATTATGTCTGTGCCAGCTCTTTGAAAAAAAATGTCCTATTAGTCTAATCCCCCACCCTCCCACTCTCACTCCACAGCCCCAGAAGCTTCTCCTTTTCAAGCATCTGTCTTATAGCTTTTTCAAAATTTCTATTGAATTATCTTCCATTATTTCCTTTGAGGCATGTGTTTTGCAGCTCATAACAAATTGTCCCTTTTGGAATCAAAAGAGGAAGGAAGTCCATAAGTGAATACATCTGATTAATAATATTGATCCATTTTACCTTGAGAAACATCAATAAACTAAACACGCTTCCTGTTAAATAGGGAATGGAATATGTTAGTGTTCTCTGGGCTAATTCTCCTCTTCCTCCAACTTGCAGAGCAACCTACATCATACAATGCTTCAAAAAGAGTAAAAAGTTCCAAGGTGCCCCACAAGAATGATTATCAAATAAAAAATTGAGTCCAATCCACACAATGAGGCATCACATGTATACTCAAGTGGTTGATCTTGTGTAAGAGGTGTCCCTGACTTTAAGCCCAAATATGCTTCAGTTCTCATATACCTTGTGCTAGCTTTCAGAGGAGTATTGGTGAGAACAGCCTGATATTCCAAGGAATGGTGTTCAGATGCAACTTGCCACTCCATTTCTTTTCTAAGTTAAGAAAGATCTCTGCAATTCCAAGAAGAGATTCCGATTAGAGCTCCTTCAGAAATGTGGATTCATTCTTTGAATGTGGCGGGTCTCTTGTAACGCAAACCATGTCCTTTTTTTCACAGCAGTCAGTTGCTACTTTCTGTGGTTTAAAGGTCCAGTAGAGAAGTATGTTGACAGCTCATGTGAAAGGCTAAGTACATAAGGTGAGTGTAAGGTTAAGGTGCTAGAAGACAGGGCGAAAGGTGGATAAGGTGTCAAATATACACAGCACCAGGAGTGCAGAGGGTAAGAAACCAGAAAATATTTCATCTAAGCTGCATTGCCACTAGGATGCTCTGTACATATTGACCAATATGCTGATGAATTGTGTCTACTTCCAGAAGCAGTTCTGAGTCAACATAGCAGTAAAAAAATAAATACAGAGTACATTAGTTCCAGGTGGGTATGGGATAGGCTGCCAAATTAGTAGTATGGCAGCTATGTAGGTATCAGATGGGTAAAGGTTGGATGCGAAGGAGCACCCAAAGAGAGAGGCTGATATTGGATCCAATGGCAGGAGGAGGTTAGGTCAAGTCTGGTGGTGGAAGGATGGGAGCAGGTCCTAGGGGTGAGGTGGCATGTTGGGTCCGAGGGGCTTGGGTCCAGCAGTGGGGAGAGAGGTTATTGGGTTTTGGTTTGAGGCAGGGTAATAGGGGGATCCTGTTGGATCTGCCAGCTAGGGTGTGGAGATGCAGGGACTAGGGGAGGGGACAAGGTCTTTGGGGTAGAAAAAAGGATGTTTGATCCACTGGTAGGGAGGGAGGGGTATTAGCTCCAGGGGCAGCATGTTGGCACAGTGCTCACTGACCCAAGTTCAATTCCAGCCTCAGGTGACTGTCTCTGTGGAGTTTGCACATTCTCCCTGTGTCTGTATGGGTTTCCTCCCACAATCTAAAGATGTGGATGTTAGGTGAATTAGCTGTGCTAAATTGCCCTCGTGTTCTGGGACATATAGGTTAGGGGCATGAGTCAAGGGTAAATGTAAGGGAATGGGTCTGGATGGGATACTCTGCAGAGGGTCTGTGTGGACTTGTTGGGCCGAAGGGCCTGTTTCCACACTGTAGGGATTCTAATTCTATTTTTGATCGAGATTTGTGATGGGTAATGAATCTGTCATTGGATGTGTGCATGTTGTAAGTTGGGGGTTGGGGGTCAGTTTTATAGTTACTCAGGAGCTAGGCTTGGCTTTGAATAGCCTTTTTGTTCTCTTACTAATTGTTGACTTTCCAAATTCATTGATTTCTCTAGTTTAAGCTGATGCTTTCACAGAGTTCCAGGCCCAGACAAATTTTCCAGTTGATTTGTCAATTTCCTGGCCCAGCTTTTGCGGAGTATGTTATGTGCATGAATATGTGCAGGGTCCTATCTTTGCTGTAAAAATGGTTATGTGGCCAGCGGAAAATTGGAACTGCAGGTGTTCGTTTTAGCAATTGCCCTTTTCTTGAAATGCAGGACACGGGCGCAGAGTACAGTAGCTGGTTTCAGGACCATGGCCAGCGACTAGCATCGGTGTCATTAACGGTGATCTCCAAAAACCTGGCATCCAGTCCGACCTTGAAAGCATTCCTCCTGCAAAGGACTTCCTACTTGCCACCGGTGAAAGAAAAATTGGTTCCGAAAACCCGACTTTTACTTGAGTATGTAAGACACCAGCATAGCTCGCCAAGCATTTGGTTAAAGAGATAATTTTGAAAGTGGATGTTAAAGGAGAGACAGAGCTGAAGAGGTTTAAGAAGAAAGACCCAGTGCTGGGGACCTAGATGGATTGAGTCACCACCGATAGCACAAGTAATAAAAAATCAGGGATGCACATGAGGCCAGAATTGGAGAAACATAGAGATCTGAACTCTATAGCTGTCTGCTATAATTACAGAAATAAGGAATGATAAGGTAGGTATGGAATTACAGATTTCAAGGACAATGGGCATAACCCACCATTAAAGAGAGACAATTGTTTATGTATAACTGAAGGACAACCAGTCCACAAGCATGAGTTCGACAGGATTCCAGGGTTTCTATTTTCAGTTGACAAAATGTCATCTTCTACAACTTTGAAATGTTCATAGAATCACAACAATGTGAAAGCAGGCCATTCGGCCAATCGAATCTGGACTGACCCTCCAAAAACCATCCCACCCAGACTCACCCCCATATCCTATCCCCATAACCCTACATTTCCCTAACCTACAACATCCCTAGACACTTTAGCATGGCCAATCCTCCTGACATCACATCTGTGGATATGGGAGGAAACCAGAGCACCCAAAGGAAACTCACACAGACACAGGGAGAATCTCCAAACTCCACAGTCACCTGAGGGTGGAATCAAACCTGGGTCCCTGCCACTATGAGGCAGCAGTGCTGACTGCTGAGCCACCATGCCATTCAAGAGGCATGATGACAAAACAGATTATTAGACATCTTTTATTCATTCTTGGAATGTGAAAATAACTGCCAAGGCTGGCATTAATTGACTGTGTCAATTGCCTTTGGAAAAGTGGTTTCGTTGAACTCCTTTTTTGAACCAACCACAGTGTGATTGGCACACATGCACTATTTTTTCTGGATAGTGGTTTGGTACAACGTGCTCAACCATTTCATGGAATCACAGAATTAAAGAATGTTATAGTATAGAAGAAGACCATTCAATCCATTGTGTCTGTGCCAGCAGAAGTCAGTTTCAGAGGGCAATTATGAGTCAAATACATGACTGTGGATTTGCAATTAGACACAGGCCAGGCTTGATAATATGGGACATTTTCTTCCTGAAGAATATTGGTGAACAGGATGGTTTTTTGCATTAATTCAGTAATCTCATGATCATTATTAATGAGGCTAGATTGCAATGCCAGATTTAGTTTTAATTCCAATATAAATGACCCCAAATTCCATGATGGGATTGTAATTCATATCACCAAAGAATTAATCTAGGCAACATTAACACTGCGATCATTCCTAACATAACTAAAAGATGAAGGTTGAAATTGAATTCATCTCAAGAGAAATAAGAATGTGGAACAGACATAAAGAAAAAGATGCCATTCATCATTTACTTTGAGATAAAATTGGCCTCTTATCTTGTTTGGGTAGTGTGGGGTTTGGGGGGATGGTGGTGAGTCAGATCTTACTGTTGGTTTCTATATCCTTGACTCATTTACATTTCCTGAAGAAATTGGAGAACATATTCATGGTGATATTTCTCTGCACAGGCTATGCCTTCGGTTGCCTTGGCTTCAGGATGACTTCCCATATATTGGGATTATTCTAGAATCTGAAGAATTTTGGAAAATCACAGCCAGCACATCCACTATCTCTGCAATAAATGCTTTTTGTAGCCTACACTGTAACCCATTGCATTCCGGTGATTCGTCAGATTCTAATCCTTTGAATTTGTCCAGTACTTTTTGTTTCTCTACTGATAGTAAATATATTAATTACATCACATATTTTTATCCTTAGGTTACCTTCTCTTTCATCATGGAGTAGATGGAGGATGGTGACAATTTTTTCACCAACCTTTGTGCCAGACATTTTTTGTGTATTTGCTACCCTGTGAAGGGCACATCTCCATGGGCAAAAACTGCACTGCTTAAACCCTATCTCATCGACCAAACATAATATCATCAAAAGTAATATTTCCTTATGGGACTTACTGCCAGATCTTATTTTATAATGCTTCACTGAAGTGCCTTGGGAAATTAATTATATTATAAGCGCAGTATACCAATACTTTTATTTTGTCAGGACTGTATAACTATTGTCGTTCCATATCATCTTATGGGCAAATTAATCTTTGTTGTTAAACAGGACTGTAATATTAAGCATGGAGCAGTCACAATGAGTTTTGTTCTGATTTACTATTCACCATCAGAGGATGATACATTTTATGGTGAAATAAATCATTTTAAAATGTCAGTAACAGAATAGGCTAATGTGACGCACTAAGGTGAAGGAACTTTTAACTGTACGTTAATAAATTAGAAAGGAGTTACAGTGTGAGACCACAGTGACCAGGATATTAATATTAATTATGTGTGCAGAAATGACTTTAGTGATTTTCAGTTGATACTAACACTGGGGACAGAAAACTACCAAGAATGACATACACTGAAGGAGACCTTTCGGATCATCATTACTGTGCTGATTCATTGAAAAAGCAATCCTATCCTTTTCCTGTAGCTGTTGAGAAAATGTTGTCTGTTTCAGAAACATTTCATTCAATCCCCACCTTAGGCCTTGATGATCACGGAAGGTGCCTTCAAAATGGAGCCAAACCAATTTATTGTGAAACTGCAAATTCTTTCTACACATGGCACTGGTGGGTCATAAGAATGGAAGAGATTCATGGTCAGACATTGAAAGAAAGTTGAAGGTTCTACCTTTACTTATTGTTTTTTCACCAGATGTGGTTATCACAGCTCAGCCAATATGCACTACCTTGATTCTCATTCTGCCTTTCTGTCTCTTTAACTCAAGACTACATTTATATACTTTCCTCTTGTCATACTCATCTTTTATCAATAACCCTGTACCTCTTTTCCAATCAATACCCTGTATGATTGTTCCACTTAACACATTGGGATAACTTCATAAATTGACAGATCCAGCACAAAGATTCATCGACTGGAAATGGATATTCTGGCTTACACTTCATGCTCCTGCTCACATTCCTGATTGCTGCTTCACCTGATCAAAACTGTGTAGTTGGACTGTCAACTGGTTGAATTATCCCTGCATACTAAGTTAGACAACTAATATTTCAAGTTTCACATTTGGTGATTTCTAACTCTTAAATACCAACAAAGATTGGCAGAAGAGATAGCTGGCATTAGTGACAAGTGAAAATTCTTTGCCGCTCATAAAATAGGGTAAAAATGCAAAGTCCAATATTAGCAATGTATTCTGATGAATTACATAACTCATTTTAAAATAAACTGGTAAACACTTTCATGAAAATAATGCAAAGAAGAAAATTACCACATACTTATTAATGCAAACACAAGGAGTATAATTTACTCTGGTGCAATTTTTAAACAGTTATAATTTCACAGGATGAGCTTATCATTGCCTAAGCTATGTTTGTTGCATATTCTAATTGCCTTTGAGAAGGTAATGGTGAGCTGCATTCTAGAACTGCGGCAGTCCATGGGGATATGTACACCCACAATGTTGCTTCGAAAGTTCCAGATTTTCACCCAGTCACAATGATGGGACAATGAGATAGTTTCTAGCCATGATGGTGTGTGGCTTTCAAGGTGATAGTTTTCCTATGTACCTGCTTACCTTGTCCTTCTAGGTAGTAGAGATTGTGGGTTTTGAAGGTATTTTCAAATGAATCTTGGTGAATTGCTGCATTGTGTCTTGTAGATGGTACATGCTGTTCTCTCTGCAGATAGAGGGTGGAGGGATTGAATACTTAGGTTGTGGGTAGGGTGCCAGTCAAGTGGGATATTTTGTCTTGGATGCTATTCAGTTTCTTGAGTACTGGTGGAGCTGCACTCATCCAAGTAATAGAGTACTTGATCACACGACTGATTTTCACTTTGTAGGTAGTGGTCAGGCATTGGGAAACCAAGTGGTGAATTAATTGCTGCAGAATTCCCAGCCTCGGATCTGTACTTGTAGCCAAAATAATAATACGGTTGGTCCAGTTCAATTTCTTGTCAGCGGAAACCCTTAGGGCATTGGTAGCAAGGGATTAACCAATGGCAATACCATTGAACACCAAGTGACATTGATTCCTTTACCTCCATTTCAGTGATGAGTATTATTTGACACTTTGGTGACATGAATATTACTTGCTACTCTTCAGCCCAAATCTGAATGTTGTCCAGGTATTGATGTACAAGAACTGCTTTAGTATCTGAGGAGTTGTGAATGGTACTGATCATTATGCAATCAGTGAAAATCCCCACTTCTGACTATTTGCTAGAAAAACAGTCATTGCTGAAGCAGCTAAAATGATTGACCCTAGGACACTACTCTGTGGAAGTACTGCAGCAAAGTCTAAGACTGTTTTGGGACTGAGATGATGGACTTCCAAACATTCACAACCATCTTCTTTTATGCTGGGTATGGCTTCAAGTAGTGTAGAATTTTACCCACAATTCAAATTGACTTCAGTTTTACTATTTATTGGCCCTGTGCTATATCAGTCAATATTTGTGACTGTAAATTTTTCCACAATAGTTTAATCCCTAAACTAAAATTGTGGACTAAGCATTTTATGCAAAGCTGTGAAGAAGCTCACTGAAATATTCTTTCCATAAATTAGTTTTGACTTCATCCCTCTTCATTGCAGACCATGTCCTCTGGTTCTATTATTCAAGGCAAGGGAAGCTTTCCTGGCTATTACTGTTATTTCGTCTTGAGCCATTCCCACACCTGAACATATGAGATTCATTCTGGCTGTAAGTGGCCGTGTAGCTGTTTTAGATCTGCAAAGGGATTTTTATTACAGGCCCACCGTGATTAATTGACTACTTTTCTTCCTTATGAAGTTGTGCTCTGGGCATTGAGCTTCACATACCATGTGCACATTTTGGAACTTGATTCCGGAAAGCCCCGAGCTCTCCTGATCTCTGCGGCTGAACTAAATGCACAGGAAGTTTTGTGCCAGGAGGTCTCATTTCTAAGTGTCTACCCTAGAGTCTTGTTCATTGGAATTTTAAAAATATGCATTTCCTCTGCGTTTCAGCATGCACCAATAAATCAAACAGGCCTTCCTGTCAAATTTCAACAAAACAGGAATTTAGGTAACTTCATTGTGTGGCTTCCAACTTTGGTAAAGTGCTCGATATTCTAGTTGTCAAATGTGGACTTAGAGTTTTGTCTTAAAGGACAATTCCATTGTGGGATCCCTCACATTGCTAGACAGCACAGGTGCTTTTAGAAGATAGGAAAGCGAGGAGTAATTAACATCTAAATGATGCTTATTTTTTTAAACGCTAATTACAGTCATTAATGCTGAAATGCTTTATCATTTTCTTGACAGGACCTTTTCCTCATTATCCTCTCTCTCCATGGTTTATTGATACTCATTGTTCCCATTGCCTGCGGTGTAAAATCACACAGATAGGATTTTGAAGTATGACATAAGACAGACGCTTATGTGGCACTAGGGAAAAATATTTGACACGATTAGTCATCTTGCATCGGATTTGTTTTGAACTGGCTGAGAGGCCGCTAACAAAATAGTGTAACCACAGCAATTTTTTTTTGTTTCTAATCCTTTTATGAAAAGAAAGAAGGAATGAATGACATAAAGGAAAGAAAAATAGGCTGTCCTGCATATGTCAAGCTCTGCAATGTCAATGGAAACAAAGGGAGAATTATCCTTTTTACTGCGACAATTCAAATAAGTAATCGCTTCAACTATACTAATTCTTCTTTTGAAATCTATGTTTCATTCATTCAAAAGCACGGATGGACCTGTGTTCGACCGAGCGAGAGAAAACATCTCATTTGGAAAACTATTCTTAGTTAGGATAATTATGGAGACTGATAACCAATATTTTCAGACCCAGGATTGCAACTGGTTGAACTTGTGGGAGCAGGCGCATATCCTTCTCCATACATCATATACGTCACTTACTTCTTCTAGAGCATTCTGAGGGAAAGCCTTCTAATTAGCATAAAAGTTTGGAACTGTTTAAAGGAATACAAAAGGGAATTGAGGCTGTATCTTGGTGTTTAAATCGGGCAATGCAACATCCATTTCTCTCGTACAATATGCCACTTTAAAGAATGAAAATGGAGTCTAAGTGGCCTATGCATTCTTTCAGAAGAAAGTGCACAAGATGCAATTTTGATAAAGGGTATCCTTTTCATAAGTCTGAAGGTCCAATTAGGTTATTTGCATATCAAAATAAGGGATCTAACACTTTCTGCTCCTGCTGCAACTTTGGCTTGTTCTGGTGCGACTCCTGCTAATTCTGATTTCCTTCAAGATATTATATAATGTAAATATTATATAATGGAAAAAAGGTGAGCACTTGTCACAGTCAACACTATTCCTGTTCCTGACATCTCTGACCTTTCTTCAAACATGAGCACCAATCGCCCTTTCACCCTAATCTTTCCCACAACATCTCAGCTGGCATCCTTGATGGAACTCCTAACATTAAAACCTCCCTTCATGATTATCCATCAAAGCTTGGACTGTTTAAAAATGATTTCATTGAATATGATCATTGCTGGCAAGGCCGACATTTATTGCCCAGCCTTCGTTAGCCTTGTTCAGGGGGGAATGAGACAGTCTTTGAACTTCTGGAGTCCATGTGGCACAGACACTTCCGTAGTGTTGCTAAGAAGGTACCTCTGGGATTTTGATCCAGTGACAGGGAAGGAACAAGTCAGTATAATGTGGTGCTTGGAGGGGATTATATGTGGGGAATATTCCTATACATTTGCCACTTTATGGCATTACACTGTAGAGGCAGAGGTTTGGAAGATTTTATTGAAGAAGGTATGGTAAGTTAATGC
Source organism: Chiloscyllium plagiosum (assembly GCF_004010195.1). Lineage (NCBI taxonomy): Eukaryota > Metazoa > Chordata > Chondrichthyes > Orectolobiformes > Hemiscylliidae > Chiloscyllium > Chiloscyllium plagiosum. The sequence goes on from NC_057738.1 coordinate 26,452,551, forward strand.
AGTGCATCTTGTAGATGGTATACACTGCTTCCATTTGAATCTGTGGTGAAGGGAGTTAATGCTTTGGGTGGTATATAGGGAGCTGATCAAACAGATTTTATCATCCTGGCTTGTTCTAATTAATCCGTTGGACATGAGTGTTGCTGGCTGGCCAGGTTTGTTGATATCAAATAAAAAACAAACAAACTGTGGATGCTGTAAATCAGAAACGCAAACAGAAATTGCTGGAAAAGCTCAGCAGGTCTGGCAACATCTGTGAAGAGAAATCAGAGTTAATGTTTTGGGTCCAGTGAACCCTGTTCTGAAGAAGGGTCACTTGATTTGAAAAGTTAAGTCTGATTTCTCTCCACAGATGCTGCCAGACCTGCTGAGCTTTTCCAGCAATTTCTCTTTTTGTTAGTTGATATCAAGCTCTATGTGTGTTGCTGGAGCTATACATGTTCAGGCAAACAATACTTATTCCATCACACTTCTGCCTTGTGCTTTGTAAATGTTGGATGGGCTTTAAGGATTGAAGATCAAAGATGCTTGCTGCAGAACTCTGATTCTCTAATGTGATATTATAGCCAAGGTATTTATATGGCTTATCTAATATAATTTCTGGTTCATGGATATTATGAGTCTGAGGCCTGTTTATTCCTTTTCCAGCTCCCTGTGATCCAATTCAATCACTTACCTGTCAGCAATGTTAGAGCACTAGGGGGTTGTGTGTACTCCTACAGCAGCGCCACCTACATTTTGATGATGTCTGATGATCAAATTGCCTTTCACTTTCCTATTTTAATCCAAATGGGGGAGGGGAGTGTTCCAGGGAATGCATGTACACAAATAGATGAAACTAGTGATGCAAGTTACTAAAGCACGCCACTTCAAGAAGAATTAATTTGAAAATCGCAGAAGCGATGTTAGACCTGTATCAAACTTTGGTTACACAACTATGATGCACAGTTCTGGCGTCCATATTATTAAAAGAAAGAATGGAGCTGCATTGCAAAGAATACAAAAATGATTTAAAAAGGCAATGCAGGAATTGAGAAAATCTCTTCATTAGGAAAGGTTGGACAGTTTGGGGATTCTTATTAATCTCACAATGAACATTAGTCAGAGGGAAATGGGTCTGGATGGGTTACTCTTCGGAGGGTCGGTGTGGACTGGTTGGCCAAAGGGCCTGTTTCCACATCGTAGGAAATCTAATCTAAAGAAAAGGCAAAAGTGAGGACTGCAGATGCTGGAGATCAGAGTTAAGATTAGAGTGGTAATGGAAAAGCATAGCAGGACAGGTAGCATCTGAGGAGCAGGAAAATTGACATTTCGGGCAAAATCTAATTTCTGATGAAGGGTGTTTGCCCGAAACGTCAATTTTGCTGCTCCTCAGATGCTGCCTGACCTGCTGTGCTTTTTCAGCACCACTCTAATCTTGACACTTATTAAATAGAAGGCCAATCCAGGCTCGTGTAGTTCTAACCAGTATCAATTCTGGTAAATGCCTGCTGCTGTTACTTTTATGGGTCAATAGGAGTAATCATAGAATCTTGAGCTGTTCACAACCCTTTATGATGCTGGAATTCTCCCAATCATTCAAACCTCCTGATAACTCTTTAATTCAGACTTCCTTTGAAATAGTTTTCCTCCACATGTCAAAACTCAATCAATGTGACCATTGTGACTGAAGGCTTGTCCACTCCCTCCCATGGAAATTGGATATTTTCCCAGGACCGTCTTGAAGAAAACCTCTAATCTATTGTTTTTTTAAAGTATTTTCCCTCAATGAGTAAGAAAGCATTCATTGATGGAATTCTGTGAGTGGAGTTCTCCATTCCTTTGGCCTACAAGATGTTTAAGTTACAAAATGTTGTGCCGAACATTTGTCCTAGCTTAAGCACCTACCCATGCACCTATCCAATTGCCGCTTAAAGGTCACAAATGATTCTGACTCTGCCACTCCCACAGGCAGCGCATTCCATGCCCCCACCACTCTCTGGGTAAAGAACCTACCCCTGACATCCCCCCATACCTTCCACCCTTCACCTTAAATTTATGTCCAGTTGTAACACTCTGTTGCACCCGGGGAAAAAGTCTCTGATTGTCTACCCTATCTATTCCCCTGATCATCTTATAAACCTCTATCAAGTCACCCCTCATCCTTCGCCGTTCCAATGAGAAAAGGCCTTGCACTCTCAAACTATCCTCGTACGACCTATTCTCCATTTCAGGCAACATCCTCGTAAATCTCCTCTGCACCCTCTCCAAAGCTTCCACATCTTTCCTAAAATAAGGCGACCAGAACTGCACACAGTACTCCAAATGTGGCCTTACCAAGGTCCTGTACAGCTGCAACATCACTTCACGACTCTTGAATTCAATCCCTCTGCTAATGAATGCTAATGCACTATAGGCCCTCTTACAAGCTCTATCCACCTGTGGTGGGCCGAAGGGCCTGTTCTGTGCTGTATTGTTCTATGTTCTATGTTCTAAAACCTACCGGTATCTCGACCACCATAATAGGGACACAATCCGACTGTCACCTAATTTTCTTCACCTCGCCAAACCTGCTGTCTTGGAATCTGAAAACCAGGTGTATGGATCAACTGCTTGAAACAGCGGGATCTAAATTGCTTCATTTCTTTCTTGTAAACTGTATCTTCTCTCTCTCTATTGCCATTGTAACCTATTGTAGAAACTGAGTTAATTTTTCTGTTTTCACCCAAATGTAAGGGTGACCCACAGGCATGGCATGGATATGGGTCTTGAACCAAGCCCAGATGGGACAGGGATAGAATTCAACACAGAATGTTTCTACACCAACAGACCAACTGGACCAAAGGACTTCCCTAAGAGTTCCTGTTGCTGTCAACGTACATTTTTTACGTGCAGGTTGCAACCTATTGCACTGCATTGTGATGGTAAAACCTCCAATTTCTTTCCATTTTTCAGGACTGACAAAGAATCTCTCCCATTCTTACCATCTTCTATTAGGAGTTCTTTGGAAGGATGTAGAGTATGATACTATACCTGTTTTGACAGCATTATGAAATAACCTTCCTTGGCCATCCAGTCCTAGAATGGCCAGTCCTAGAATGGCCCGTATATTTAGAGCGAAATGGAGGACTGCAGATGCTGGAGATTAGAGTTGAGAGTGTGGTGCATTTCCGAGGAGCAGGAAAATCGACATCTCGGGCAAAAGCTCATTCCTGATGAAGGGTGTTTACCCGAAATGTCAATTGTCCTGCTCCTTGGATGCTGCCTGACCTGCTGTGCTTTTCCAACACCACACTCTTGACTTGAACTTGGACCCTCTGGCTCAGATAAAGGGTTGATACACACCAGACCTCGAGAAACAAGGTTACATCTCACTATTTTAATATATCCTGCCCAATCCTTCCAGAATCATTTGTATGTTTTTAAACCATTGTTTTGAATGAGCTATTGAAAAATGGTCTCCTCCTTGTCTTCCTTCCCTCCCCAAGTAAAGCTGACAGTACCCCAAAGGAGCAGGCAAAAATCAAAGCTTCACGCCTCCAAAGCATTGTGGATTACTGTGAAATGTTGCAAAGTGATTCAAAAGATTCCTATGTTAAATAACTCAACTTGGCTGCGTGGAGCAAGATGCACCAATCAAGTGGGAACAAGTTATCATCCCTGTGGGTTGCACTACAGAATTCATATCTCCTAACACAAGGTCTCTGACTCACTGGGAGAAATGCCCACGAAGGACCACTAGTGATTATTTCAAAACAAAGGAGAGAGAAATTAAATGCATCCTCACTTGCATTTAATGCACAGAAGTTTTACTTAAGAGTTATCCCATTGTTTGCAAAAACAAAAAAAAGCAGAATACACAAGAAGCTCTTTAATCTTTTATGCCTGTGGGACAGATATCAAATTAGCAACAATAAACTATTCATGAAACTATATTATATGAAAAAAAAGCTTACAAGATAGTCAGTTAGTCCCAAATTTTCAGAGTCCTCATTCTCTTTATTCAGCTGGTTTACAAATTTGTACATCTGCAGGACTTTTCCAAAACTACAAATCCTCTCAAAAACACATATTTTAATCTCACGCGCTGTATTGGACAAGTTATTGCTTGTGTAAATTGCTCACAAAATCATCTGGTTTGCAAGAACACATGGTATTACATCATGTGAGCTAAATAACACATTAGTATGTGTACTTCTCGTACATTTTCTGATAAATATACTGCAATGAGAATGTACAATCAGTATCAATATTTACTGTTTTCATGCGAAATAAATTTGTAATTATAAATGCAGAATTTTTATTTCTGCTAATGCACAATATTCACTTCTTGAAAATAATTGTTGAGAGCTGGAGAGATGCAAATCTGAACACTTTCTTTGGGGGAATACTTCCGTACCACTCCATCTGAAGTTTGTGATTGTTTTCATCACTGTTTACTCCATTTTGAGTTTTGTGCCATCTGACAAGTTTTAAATGATGCCAGTATGCCTAAGTTCAGGTCATTAAAATGTATCAGGAAGATCAGTGATCCTAATTCCAAACACTGCAGGGCTTCGCTGTTTATTTCTCCCTGATCTTAAAAAAACAATTCTTATTACCCTCATCTTTTAGTCTCTTCGCCTATTAGTTTTAAATACACTTTCTCTCCTTTGCATCTCACGGGCTTCAGTTTTGCTAACAATGAATTTTGAACGTTCATATGTAGATAACAAACCAACTCTCTTTATTAACCCTTTCTATTATTTCAGCAAATAAATAAATCAAGTTAGAGAAGCATGTATTTCCTTCACAAGTCCATACTGGCTGTTACTAATTAACACATTTTTATTCAAATTAATTTTGGTCTTGGAATACTGGTGAAGGTCTTGCCTTCATAAAATATGGGTGAAAGGATTGGGTAAAATGCTAACATTTTAAAGGTATTGACCTGATCCAAACTTACAAATAACCTGCCCAATTGCAGGTTTATCTGAGAGGCATGGGGTTAGGGGGAGGGAAAGTTAACCAGCCAACGGACTCCACTAAAGGTTCGAATGGGACTTGCAAGTTTAACCTGTTTCATGGATAGGTTTCCCAAAGCCTATCAGCTGCACAGAGGAAATTTTAGCTTCATGGTAAAGTATTTGCCTGCACTGCACTGACTTACACCAGGAGAGGTAGCAGGGTTACCTTCCAGGCTCCTGAACTTTCCTTCATGCCGAGGATGTCACCCATCCTTTCAACTATCAGAACCTTCTGCTTTACAAAGACACCTCTGGGTTCAGTAATTGGACAGCCAATGCCTCAAACCAATCAAAACCCTGCATATTTTCAGTTGTGGCTCTAGTGCGACCTTGTGACTGTCGTGACATAGTGACAGTGTTCCTACCTCTAAGCCAGGGGGCCTTGGAATCAAATCCTCCTGCTCTAGCTGTACATCATAACATCTCTGAACAAGTTGATTGGGTGGCATGGTGGCTTAGTATTTAGTGTCAAATAGTGTGGCACTAGAAAAGCACGGCAGGCTTTGAAGGGGAAGGAGAAAGACAATGGAACTGACAGCAGGCCAGGTAGCATCTGAGGAGCAGAAGAGTCGATGTTTCGGGCATTGTTATAGGCAGCTGATTAACGAGGCCAGACACTGATTCTGTTGAAGAATGATGACATGACGGGGTGGGCAGATTTGGAAACTAGTGAAGTCGACGTTGATGCCATGTGATTGAAGAATCCCAAAGCGGAAGATGAGATCTTCTTCCTGCAGGCATGGTGGCTTGGATTTAGTGACGGAGGAAGTCCAGGACTTGCATGTCCTTGTTGGAGTGGGAGGGGGTGTTGAAGTTGTTAGCCAAATGGCAGTGGGTTTATTGGGTGTGTGTGTGTCCCAGAGATGTTCCCTGAAATGTTCCACTAGTTGGGTTCTGTCTCCCTGATGTAGAGGAGACTATATTGAGAGCAACGGACACAATAGAAGTGGGTGGATGTGCGGAAAAATCTCTGCTGCATGTGAAAAGATTCTTTGGGGTCTTGGATGGAAGAGCGGGAGCGTGAAGTGAGGACACAGGTTTTACAGATCATGCAGTGGCAAGAGAGGGTGCCGGGTGTGGAGGGTGGGTTGGTGGAGGGCCTGGACCAAATGAGAGAGTCATGGAGGAAATGGTCTGTTGAGCACTGCTGAGTCACAGCGTCAGGGACAGAACTTTGATTCCACCCTCAGGTGACCGTCTGTATGGGGTTTGCACATTTTCCCCGTGTCTGTGTGCGTTTCCTCCAGTGTCTCCAGTTCCCTTCCACAGTCCAAATATGTGCAGTGGACCGGCCATGCTAAATTGCCCATAGCACACAGGGATGTGCAGTCTAGTCAGGTTAGTTATGGGAAATGCAGAATGACAGGAATAGGGTGTATCTGGGTCAGTTACTCTATAAAGGGGCGGCTCAGTGGCTCAGTTAGCACTACTGCCTCACAGCGCCAGGGACCCAGCTTTGACTCGAGCCTTGGGTGACTGTGTACATGGAGTTTTCTCATTCTCCTCCATCTCCCTAGACTTCTCAGTATTCTTTTAATATTCTTCTCTAATTACCACAACAGTGGCATTGAAGAAAGTTCGGGTTATTTTCATAACCAATGGATTCACTAAATTTACATAAATACATTATTAGACATGCGCAATCCTGGATTGACAAATGTCGCATCCTTCAGCATTCTGTTTGAAGGTTATCGGCAGAGAGAAATGGTCTTCCCTCAAGCAGTAGCTATCAAAAATGTGTCATGTAAGCACATACTCAAGGTATAGTTGTAGAAATTCATAAAATATCAATCATAAGTAATCCTGTTCATGCGATCCACACTTTTGGTTTCCTAGCGAGGACAAAATTGATGCTGTTTAGTGCAGGGGTAGTCATGTAGGATCAGTAATCAAAGGATCGGGCACTTAGAGCCAGGAAAAGATTTAGCTTGATGCTCCGATCCAGACTGACTGTGCAGTGGTTCCGGCTTTGAAGGGAAAAGAGATAGACAATGAAATTGATTGGAAAAAAAACTGGAAGATGGAAATTTATCCCGAACCCAGGAAAGAGAAGCAAAACGCATGAAACATTTTAAGCAAATGGCTTTGCAGGGCATTAGTGATAATTTTGAAAGCTTTTTATTATGCCCAGTAAAACACCTTGGAGGACCCTGAAGGAAAGATGGTGGTATAAGCCCAGTGACAGTTGAGAGTGAAAGTGTCAGACAATTGCTGAACTACTGCAAGAAGAGTCAAGACCTAAATGTGAAGGAAATTTAGTCAAAGTAAAAAAAAGTTCCTGTGAAAGCAACATTGAGGGAGAAATAAATCAGCAATCTGCAGTTTGCACGTTCAAAGGTGAGGAAATAAAGTACAAATGTTTGAAATATAAAGAAAATAAATAAATGAAGCTCAATGAAAAACAAGGAAATACTGTAATTTGGATTATTCTGGAGTCAGGTAAATAACACATCAAGGCATATATGAAGAAGAAAGACAGAAAATAAAGGGGAGCTAGACTTTTGTGAATAAAGAAAGGGATTTATAGATCATGTACGAAGTAAAGCAGTTATCAAGAGATGTATACGGATCAATTTAGGAATATTTTGTACAGGGTACTGAAGCAAGAAAGCACATTGGCTCAGGGGTTAGCACTGTTGCCTCACAGCGCCAGGGACCCAGGTTCAATTTCAGCCTTTGGTGACTGTCTGTGTGGACTTTGTACATTCTCCCCACATCTGTGTGGGTTTCCTCCAGGTGCTCTGGTTTCCTCCTACAATCCAAAGACATGCAGGTTAGGTGATTTGGCGGTGCTAAATTGCCCAAAGAGTTCAGGGCTGTGTAGGTTAAATGCGTATAGTCAGGGTTATCTGTAGAGGTTTGGGTGGGATACTCTTTGGAGGGTCAGTGTGGACTTGTTGGGCTGAAAGGCCTGTTTCCATTCTGTGGGGATTTTATAAAAAAAGCTCTTTATAAAGAACCAAGAGTGACAGACAATCATACTATGGCTACTGTAATGCTGCTGGGAGCAATTCAGAATTTTGAGCTGGCCACTTACATTACATTTTTCATGATCTCAATCTTTGTGAAAAGATTTTCATGCAGTCCTGATGAGCTAATATTGTCAAAACTGAAATGATAATGGCAATATCACCACTCCCACAAGTGTGAGGCTCCCAGAATGAGAAAAATCTGGAAATGAATAAATTGCAAGTTAGTGGTCACAGCCCAATAGCAAGTAACTTGGAATAATTTGTGAAAAAGAGATATTTCCTGTCAAATGCTCCTTTAAAAACATAGGTTTAGCTTAAAACATTGCAGTAACCAAACAATGAAGATGCTGTTTGACTCAAATTTTCAGAATGGCAGTGCAAGTTACAACAAAAGTTCCTTAATTAAAGGATTAATTTTTGAAAACTTCTATAGATTAATTTTCTACTGGGTTGCTAATTCCATTAATGTCTGATGGAACTGATAACAGCAGATCATGTTATTAACACTGAATGAGATCCTTATTTGAGTTAATTACCAGATTTGGGGGATTATAATTAAACCCCTGATTAAAATGATAAAAGAATTATTCTGTTTCAGGAATAATGAATGTGGGAACTGTCAACATGACGATTTGATACTTTTCTGTCCCATCTTGCTGATGCAATTTTTTTCAGATATGGAGGGACAAGATAAGTAAATACAAAACAAAAGTTGCCTACCATTGTTGCACTTGTGCTATTGTCATATATATACTGTACTTGAACTTTGTACATTGAACATTATTCTCCTCTATGGAGAAAGCACATTGTAACAACGACTACACAGTTATTTCTTATTTGCTGTTACATTGCTGATTTTTTTTTAGGAGTCCAGTTGATGTAGCAACTTGCACTTTTAAATGCATCAGCCGTAGACTTTGGTAGACTGTGAATAATGCTGACAATAGCTCCAACTTTCTTGCCAGTGCATGGCTAACACAATCTCTGCTGGTCTTACTTTCTGCCAGTGTTGGAATGCTGGAAGGATTTGCAGGTCAAAACTTAACTTGTTCTGCTGTACTGTGAATGCATTCCTCTGTCATCAAGTCCTCAGATGGGATTGAAGCAGAGGCTGAGATGCCACCCACTGCACCACAAGATCACTATCATTTACTTTGGTACTATGCTGGGTCTAAATTTTTCCCTCACTGATATGGAAGGGGGATGGCAAGACGAGAAACTAATGGGGTTAGTTGGCCATGCAGAGATATTCAGCCTTTCCTTGCCATACTCACAATAAGTGCTGAGCAAGGCAGTCCATTACAGACTTTCTTGAGTCTCCAGCAGTTAAGGCCTTAAGTGGTCAATGGGCCTTTCAGGTTCAGGTGCACAGTTCCTTCAAAGTGGCATTACAGGTAGAAAGGGTGGTGAAGAAGACATTTGACACGCTTGTCTTCATTGGTCAGAGCATTGAGTCTAGGAGTTGGGATGTCATGTTGCAGCTGTACAGGATGTTGCTGAGGCCACTTTTGGAATTCTGCGTACAATTCTAGTTGCCTTCTTATAGGAAGGGGGTTATTAAATTGGAGAGGGCACAGAAAAGATTTAGAAGGGTTTTACTGGGACTGGAAAGTTTGAGTTAAAGGGAATGCTGGATAGGCTGGGACTTATTTCCCTGGACTATAGGAGGTGGAGGGGCGACCTTATAGAGGTGTATAATATCATGAGGAGCATCGATAGGGTAAATAATAAAGGTCCTTTCCTTAGGATGGAGGTGTTCAAAACTAGAGGGCATCATTCTAAGAGGAGAGGGGAAAGGTTTAAAAGGGAGCTAAAGGGCAACATTTTCACACGGAAGGTAGTTCGTATGAGGAATGAGCTACCCGAAGAAGTGGTAGAGTTGAGTACAGTTAAAACACTTAAAGGACATTTGGACAAAGTATATGAATAAGGTTAAAGGGATATGGGCCAAATGCAGGCAAATGGGCCTAGATAAGTTTGAGAAACCTGATCAGAATGGATGAGTTGGGCCAAAGGGTCTCTTTCCATGCTGTATGACTCTATAACTCCCCACCTCCCTGATCACTTGCTTCCCCTACAAGCAGTAAATGTGGTTAGTTTCCTGGCTGAGAAACCATGATGCCTCCACTTGCCCCAGTCTGGAGTTTTGTCCTTCCCTATAACCCTCTGAACCCATATTCCCATATGACCCGCAAGATGAAGAAAAAACTACCACCTTGCTTCTGAATTCGCTGTGGAGTGAGCCTGGACAGGGAGACATTAAGACCCAGAAGCTGCTAACCTCAAGTTGGCCTATATCAGCTGGTGACTTGGATAACCAAAGTCCAGTCCATGATAAGATGAGGTGCTTACCCTTACCCTTGTTCACCTGTTAGCTCTTAAGCTGTCAGCCAGGTGGCATAGTGGCTCAGTGGTTAGCACTGCCGCCTCACAGCAACAGGAACTCAGCTTCGATTCCAGCCTTGTTTGAGCATCTGTTTGGAGTTTGCACGTTATCTCTGTGTCTGTGAGGGTTTCATCCAGGTGCTCCAGTTCCCCCTCACAGTCCAAAGATATGCAGCTTAGGTGGATTGTCCATACTAAATTGCCCATTGTGTCCAGGGATGTGAAGGTTAAGTAGTTTAGTCATGGTAAGTGTAGATTTATGGGGATAGGATGGGGGTGGGGTGCTGGGTCTAGTTAAATGCCCTTCAGAGGCTTGGTGCAGACCCAGTAGGCCAAATAGTAGGGATTCTGTCATTAATAAGCTGACTGGCAGGCGATACAACAAAATATCTCACTTGTGGAGTAGTGCGTGAATTGCCACTTAACATGCTCAACCCCCCCTCCCCCAACCGAGGTAGATAAAACAGGGAAAATTGCACCACTTATTATTCTTTGATACAATATTCTGGAAATAAAAGTGGCTGAAAAATATCACATCAAATTCCATCATGGCAAAACTGCTTTGGATATATCAGTCAGGAAAATGCAATCATTGCAGTCTCTTAAAGAGTACTTTTTTTTTCTGTGCTCGACGACAAGCTTTAATGTAGCTATTATGTTACTGCACTAGTTCAGGATTAGCTAGCTCAGTTGGTTGGACAGCTGGCTTGTAATGAAACATGATGCCAATAGCATAGATTCAACTCACACCCTGGCTGAGGTTACCATCGGGAATCTTCTTTTGTACCGTTCACCCCAAACCTCCCACCTCCCACTGCCCCCCAACTTTGCCTGAGGTGTGGTGACCCTCAGATTACACCACCAGCATTTTTCCCATTGCTAATGGGAGAACAGTCCTATGGCCTGGTGGGACTATGGCCACTTCACTTCACTGGACTACTGGACAAATAATACAGAGAACATAAATCTATAATAGCACCATTTTCTAAGTTTGAACTCAGTTGACACACTTTTTTAAAATCTGCACAAAAGAAACTCATTTCAGGAAAAGTACAAATGCAGCTGTCAGCTTGTTGTTACAACCCAACTGGTTCCCTAATGTCCTTTTTGAGAAAAAAAACTTAACCTATTTACCTGACCAAAGTATTTAACATTGATTGTAACTGGGTGCAAGTTCAGTTTAAACCAGGAGAGAGGGAGGCAACTTGACATATTCAATATTAGGCGCAGACTATTTAAACCAGACTGAGCCTTATTTAAATCTTGTCTAAAACCAATAAGAGTGTCGTCAGGTTTATCTCACAAACTCAACACAGCTTCCCAGGATGCTGAGAAGCCAAATGAACAATCTCAGCCTGAAGCTAGTAATTGGCAGAGACCTGGGCATTCAGTACTAGCATTCAAGCAAGGTCAAGGCTGTGTTGACTCTGGAGACAATGCAGGACCCATGCTGGGAGGACTGTGTTTTAGGTGCAGGAAGAAATAGATACAGGAAGCACTTTTTTTCTTCCAGTATTACAAGGTTTCCACAGAAAAATCAAATCTTTGAACTTACTCCACTGCCTCCAGTCATTCTGCAATTCTTTTTATGGTTCAGCAGGCAGGAATAGCACCCTTGATTCTGGTCTCTTTATGATGCCAACGATGTCAGTGGATTGTAACCCATCGCCGTAAAATAGTTCCTTGTCTCCTGAAGGTTGCTGTCCCTCCTGTGCTTGAATTCTGTTAAAGTGATGCTAACTAAGCCCATCTCCAACATCTCAATCTCGGCTACTGGCACTGTCCCTAAAACTTGAATGAAATTCTACTCCAAATGTGAGTCATCTGTAGATTTTATTGATTCTTTTTCATAAGTTTTCATTAGCGTGATTTCTAAAACAGTCACATTATTGTTCTAGTCATAATTATATAAAATTTATCAATCTCCAATAAATAAGATCAAGGAAAATAGAAACATAAGCACTAATTGTTAGAATTGCAGAGATTGCATGCAATTAAGTTATAGTTACATTCCTAAATTTGTCTGTTATTAAAAAAACATGACAGTGCAATCTATACACTGAGATTTATGATACTTTCTAATGGATCTATTTTATGGTTTCCATTCATTTTGACAATACAATCATTTATACTTCCCTCCTTCTGTGAGGTGTCTACATTCAATGAGAAGGCACACTTCAACTGCTCATGTTCCAGCCTTTTGCAGTGCTGATGATATATCAGGGACTACTATCATTTCAGCACCTTTTACAATCCAACTATGTCGTATCAACAGGAAACTGTATAAGCAACTCTTGTGAGTGTTGCTTGATTTCCTACTTAGTGAATAGAATCCTGTAACAAGTAGTATACTCCTTCAAAGTTTTAGATAATTTAATACCAGTACTGATCTCTATAGTTAGTTGTTAGGTAGGGAGTAAATGAAGGGTACATTCCCTCACAGGTTAAGACAGTTCTCCCTTAAGATCATAAATTGTAGGCATGTTTATTGTAAATGTTCAAGCGTGGAGAGGAAAAGGATCTAGTTATGAACCTCCTTGAAGTCCAGAATATAGACCTCCAACATTTCCATACACTTCAGTTACAAGTATTTAAGACAAGCATTATGCCTAGTTTTATCTGACACAAAGGAAAACAAATGAGTAAGTAGTAAACTTCATTGACCAATTAACATACATTGTATTCTTTCAGAATTTGCACTTCATATTGTGCCCTTGTAGGTACTGTCCCCTCAGTGTCCAGCTTTAAAATGTTTGCACCTCTCGTTGCTGGAAGTGTTGGCTCTTGATAAGAAATTTGGAACCAGTGTGGATGAGAAGGGAATAGGTAAATTAATCAAATCAAGAAAGAGAAAACAAGAGAAGGAAAGGGTGGATTAAGAGAGAGAAGGGAAAAAAAGGTGAAGGATAACAAAAAACAAAAAACACTTCTCATTTTTAAGACCTTAAAGCAACAATTTACTCCATACTGGAATAACATTGAACAGTTTAAGTTGTGCCAAATCAGTTACTCAGCATTATATTAACAATTCACATCTCATTAAACTTTTTTTCATACTGTTATGTTCCAGCTCAAGCTGCAAGTTTAATATCTAAATCAAAAAAATTCTTAAGAATAATGTGAAGACTGAGGATAAGATGCTGTTTAAGGAAATCAAATTGTATAATTTAACAAGCAAGTTCTAGTGATTTGCAACTTGCAGTGTATTTTTTAATCTCCCTGATCTTTGGGTTATTGCAATAATAGCACCATGCTACTATTTTGCAGCACACACAGCCTATTAACATTAAGAAAAAAACTGTTCAATGGCCTTCATTGCCTTTGGTACCACACTGCAGATGGTTCACCTTTTCTGGAGGATCTGTGAAATTTTCACACAAGGGTGGCACATTATAGTCATAGTCTCTGTGCCCAGTATGAGAGAACAAAAGCGATGTCCCAAGTGTCAATAGAGGTTTTTTATTACTACATAGAAAAATAGAAAATAGGAGCAGGAGTAGGCTATTTGGTCCTTCGAGCCTGCTCTACCATTCAATAAGATCATGGCTGATCATCCATTGGTACCCTGTCCTGGCTTTCCCCCCATTTGCATAGAGCCGTAGAGCCTTACATCATGGAGTCAGGTCATTTGGTCTTTCTTTGATGGCTTTATGCCACTGATCATCTCTACCTGATAGCCTGGCTCTCTTGCTCAAATCCAATATATTCCATGTTTGTACCAGTCACTGAGAAGTGACTGGAATTGTGCCCTCACTTTGAGCAGGGCCTAGATTTTCCTGCTCTGTGTCACCCAATAAGTGGACATGAATTAGGTCAAACTGATGTCAAACAAGGTTGCAAGTGGATCTCTGCACATTTAACAGATGGCCAATTTATCAGAAATCTCATTACTTTTCTGAGTGAGTCATTGCTAATCAGGTTAAAATTATTTAACACAAATATACATGAGTTTGCATCTTGATGTGATCAACAAAATAAAATGGTTTCTACAATTGTTCCTTCTGCATCATTCATTGCTGTTTTCCTCATATTGCTGTAGAATCAAAGAGTCATAAAGAACAGAGACAGATCCTTCGGTTTAACCAGTTCATGCTGAACATAATCACAAACTAAACTAGTCCCTCTTGTCTCTCCTGGCCTAAATCTCTCCAAATCTTTCCAATCATGTATCCATCCAAATGTCCTTTAAACATTGCAATGGCACCTGCATGCATCAGTTCCTCAGTGCTAAGAACCTTTAAGAAATGGTCTAGTGCTGGTATAATTAAGTGCAACAATAGTACAATAGGATTCATAGAATCACTACAGTGTGGAAGCAGGCCATTCAGCCCATTAAGTCCACACTAATCCTTTAAAGAGCATCCCACCCAGACCTGCCCTATAACCCTGATGAAGGTCTTTTTCCCGAAACGTCGAACGTTCTGTTCCTTGGACACGGCCTGACCTGCTCTGCTTTTCCAGAGCCACCCTTTCCTACTCTGATACTCCAGCATCTACAGTCCTCACTTTTTCCCATGGCTAACCCACCTAGATACTATGGCCATTCCACCTAACCTGCACATCTTTGGACTGTGGGAAGAAACTGGAACACGTGGAAGAAACTGGTGTAGACACAGGGCAAATGTGCAAACTCCACACAGACAGTCCCCTGAGGGTGGAATTGAAGCCCCTGGCGCTGTGGGGTAGCAGGGCTAACCGCTGTGCCGTCCTACTCTTGCTCTTATTTTCCATGTTTTTATGTATTTGTGAAGAACCTCCATTCATGTGAAGAACCTCTGGCACCGTTTTTGCTCTCCCTGATATGGGTATTTGAATAGGAAGGATTTGGAGGAATATGGACTGGGTACTGGCAAGTGAAGCTAGATTGGGTTGGAATATTTGGTTGGCATGGATGAGTTGGGCTGAAGGGTCTGTTTCTGTGCTGTACATCTCTATGAGTCTATGATACAGAGACTGAATGCAATGTGCCACCTTTGTGTGAAAATTTTACAAACTTCAGAAAAGATCAGCTCTCTGTAGTGTGATGGCAAGGGCAATGAAGCCCACCACACAGTTTGTTTTTTATGTTAATGGCCTGTATATTGCTACAAAAAAAGGACTAAATTTATGAGATTTTCTGCATCTCATTTTTGGGAGTAATTGAATTCAGCTCCAGTAATGTTCCTAGTTTGGTATTTAAAAAATGGAGTTGTGTTATCCAAGATTCAATCAACCCATCAAAGTATTTACAGAGAATCAACCTCTTGAAGTTCAGGTGTCTTTATATTACAGAGCAATAAAAGTAGGTTTAGATATTCTGATTTTGCACTGAGTTTCTTAGCTTCACCAGCTGACTGGTACTGATTCTGATTTTTCATGACTTTAATGGCTTCACTAAATTAACCCCCCAGAAAAGTAGATTTATTTGGTTGAACCTATTGTTAAGGTAAAACCTCATCGGGGAGGGATTTTAAATCAACTTACAGGAATTTAGTCAGTGTTGCTCGCTATAAGTTTGAACCTAAAACAAAATGCTTTATCCCACCTGGAATTTTCAAATCAATCAATCAAATTTACCTCAGGATAAAGTATACCGTAACAGAAAAAAACTAATTTGAGTTAACATATCTCACTAAATAAACATATTTTCAAAACATGTAATGTATTGATAGCTTAAGTGAATGGACAGAGATCCATAAATGGACTAAATGTGGGACAATTATTCATTTTAGTGGAATTTAAAAAAAGTTTATTATCTAAATGGTGGGATTACAAAGCTTTGAGATGTAGAGGGATTTGGGCACCGCACCCTATTGCATGAATCTCAAAAGGTTAGTATGCAATTATAGAAAGTAATCAGGAAATCCAATGGTATGTTATTGTTTATTGTAAGGGGAAATGAATGCAAAAGTAGGGGGGCCAGGCTTCCATTATACAAATCATTGGTGAGACCAAATCTGAAGGTCTGCAACAGTATTGATCTCTCTTTTGAGGAAGGAAGTACATGCTTTGGAAATAGTGGTACGGTGGCTCAGTGGTTAGCACTACAACTTCACAGCACCAGGGTCCCAGGTTCAATTCCAGCCTTGATCCACTATCTGTGTGGAGTTTGCACATTCTCCCCGTGTCTACGTGGGTTTCCTCTGGGTGCTCCGGTTTCCTCCCACAGTCCAAAAATGTGCAGGTTAGGTGAATTGGCCATGCTAAGTTGCCCATAGTGTTAGGTGTATTAGTCAGGGATAAATATAGGGTAGGTTACTCTTCGGAGGGTCGGTGTGGACTTGTTGGGCCGAAGGGCCTGTTTACACACTGTAGGGAATCTAATCAAAGTGTATTCAATTCATACCAAGAATGGGTGCATAGTCTTGTGAGGAAAGGTTAGACATGCTCACCTATCTTGTTAGGCTGGTGTCTGCTGGCATTTAGAAGTGTAAAAAGTAACTTGATTAAAACATATAAAATCCAATGAGTTCTTGACAGGGATAGGATAGAACTGCCACAGTGTGGAAGCAGGCCATTCAGCCCATCAAGTCCACAATAACTCACTGAATAGCATTCCACCTGGACTCATTCCCTACCTTATCACTGTACCCCTGCATTTCCCATGGTTAATCCTCCTAGCCTCCATATCCCTGAACACTATGGACAATTTAACATGACTAATCCACCTACCTGCACATCCTTGGACTGTGGGAGGAAACCGGAGCAAACCCACGCAGACACAGGGACAATGTGCAAATTCCACACAGACAGTTGCTCAAGGGTGGAACCAAGCCCAGATCCCTGGTGCTGTGAGGCAGCAATGTTAACCATGGAGTCACCGTGCCATCCCGGACGCTTCCTCTTATGGGATATTCTTGAACTTGGGAATACTGTTTAAAAATAAGGGATAAAATTTAGGAGTTTTTACTCCCCATGGCAGGTTGTAAGTCTTTGGAATATCTTCCTCAAAAAGCAGATCTTGAATAGTTTGAAGGCAGAGGAAATAGATTATTGATAAGCAAAGGGTGAAAGGTTATCATGAGTAGGCAGTAATATGGAGAAATCAGATTAACTATGACCTTATTGAATGGTGGAGCAGGCTACAGAGGATGAGTGGACTATTTCTGCTCCTGACTATTGTGCACATTTGCTTCCAACCCAGTAAATATTTCAGACTGTTTTTTGTTTTACCTCAGCCATTCTGATGAGAACTCAGTTCTATCTATAGCCAAGATGTCATAGCCAAGATATTTTCATAGTGTCGGAGAATCCGAAACTAGAGGGCACAGGTTTAATTTGAAAGGGGAAAGAGTTAAAAGGGACCTAAGGAGCAACATTTTCATACAGAGGGTGGTGGTGGTGTGTGTGTGTGTATATTTGTGTGTTTGTGTGTGAGTGTGGAATGAGCTGCCAGAGAAAATGATGGAGGCTGGTACAATTACAATATCTAAAAGACATCTGGATGAATACACGAATAGGAAAGGTTTAGAGGAATATGAGCCAAATGCTGGAAAATGGGTATACATTAATATCGAATATCTGGTCAGCTGGGGGTGAGTTGGACCAAAGCCTCTGTTTCCATGCTGTATAATTCGATGACTCTTTGACACAATGTCTGTTCTGGTCTTACCTTCTCATGTACCAGTTTGCTTTAAGTAATTAAAGTACTTCTGAAAATGATTATCATTGACTATGATGTGTTATGCAGGAAAAAATTCTGTAGGACAAAAATATTTTTTAATGAAGTGCAGTTCTCATTGAATAATTTTCAGAGTTTTGACTTAGCTAGCAGGTGCAAGGTCAGTTATCTCTTGTTTGTGACTTAGCCTTTTGCAATTTTTCAGATTCTACTAATGTCCAATCCTGTTTAAAGTTTAACACTTTAATTGCTGAGTCAATTCAATGATTCTCGTCACAATGATAAAAGTCTCAGTCTGAGTAACAAATATATCAGCTATAACTCAGTTTCTGGGACTTGTGCATCTGAGTCAGAAGTTCATGGATTCAAGGCCCATGCAAGAGACTTTAATACCTAATCCAGGCTGCTACTCTCAGTGCAGTATCACGAATTGCTGTCTTATTGTAATTGGCAGCTTTTGGATGAATGAGAGCGGTAGACCTTGTTTATTTGGATTTTAATAAAGCTTTTGACAATGTTTCACATGGTGGCCTAAATAGTAAAGTTAGATCACATGGGATTCTAGGTGACCATGTAAATTGGATACAAAATTGGCTTGACAGGAGGAGACAGAAGGTGGTGACGGAGAGTCCTTTTTCTGACAGGCAGAGCTCCACAAGGATTGGTGCTGGATCCACTTTTGTTTGTCATTCACATAAATCATTTAGGTGAGAATATAGAAGTTATAGTTAGTAAGTTTATGGATGACACCAAAGTTGGTGGTATAGTAGACAGTGAGGAAGGTTTTCTAAGATTACAAAGAGATCTTTGATCAATTGGGTCAATGAACTGAGGAGTGACAGACAGAGTTAAACCTGGAAAGCTGTAAAGTATTGCATTTTGGTAAAACAAACAAGCACTTATATAATGAAAAGTAGTGCCTTAGGTAGTGTTGTAGAACAGAGAAAAACCTAGGGGTTCACGTGTATAATTTTTTGATGTTTGCATCACACATAGACAGGGTGTTTAAGAATGTGTTTAGCACGCTTGCCTTCATTGCTCAGACCTTTGAGAATAGGAGTTGAGTCGTCATGTTGAAATTATACATTATATTGGTGAGGCCTCTTCTGGTGTACTGTGTGTAGTTCTGTCATCCTTTTAGAGGAAGGATGTTATTAAGCTGGAGGAAGGTCAGAAAAGATTTGCCAAGATGTTGCTGGCAATAGAAGATTTGAGTTATAAGGAGAGGCTGGACAGGCTGGACACTTTTTTCACTCGAACATAGGAGGTTGAGAGGTGACCTGATAGAGGTTTATAAAATCATGAGGGGTAGAGATAAGGTTAATGGCAGGAGTCTTTTTCCTAGGGTGGGGGATTTCAAGACTAGGTTAGAAGGTTTTTAAGGTTAGAAGAGAAAGATTTTAAAAATACAGAAGGGACACCTTTTTTACACAGGGATTGGTTTGTGTGTGGGATGAGGAAATGATGGTTGCGGGTGCAGCCACCATATTCAAAAGACATTACAACAATGATTAGACATTTAAAAACTACGAGGAGGTTTTGGGCTCATACAAGATTCTGTATTTGAATTGGAGATCTTGTATTTACCAATGCATATTTCTGCAATCTGTATATTCACGTGGTCTTCACAGCATGTTACTGTTGCTGTTCAATTGTTGTAGGAGGGCAGCACTTATTGCAGATCTTCATACTAGAATTGTACTTCTCCTCCATCTGGACTATTTGGAGGCAGAGAATGGCATTTGTGACCGTAGAACTGATTATGTCCTTTATCATGGTGTATGATTTATTGGATACAGTGGTATGTAATTTGGTGGCACTTTATTGAGTCTTTAAATGAATAAAATTATTTTTAGGCCCAGGGACATTGTGCTGAGCTCACAAGATAACATGTCACAAACATTTATGTATCAACTATTTTTGTCTCTTGCATGGTGATAAAAGAATTCGCAGTGTGTTTACATGGATACTTAATTATCTGCATGCTAAAGAAAATCACACCCTTCCCAAGCAGTAGTCCCAGCTCTAGTGAATCATAACAACACTATGTATGTCATTCCCTGCATACTAAGTACCTTACTTGCTTTTATGTATCTAATATTCATTTCCATTTGTATTCATGATACAGACCTGAAATGTATGGGTAGAATCCAGGAAAGTAAAGATGGTGTTTATCTAAAGGGTGAATCAAACATAAGTTTGTTATTGTGAATAATTTGTTTTGATCAGTGGATAGAATAAATATCACTTCCAGGGAGCCCTTGGAGTTGGAGGTGGACCTTCTGTCTCTCTTGAGTGAAGAACATTCAATTGAAAATAAATCCACAACGACAAAGTGACCTTTCAGATCAAACTTAAAATAAACCGAAAGCAATGTTGGTTATGTAACACAGGTATACTGTAACCAGCTGCAGCTCAGTTGTTTGCACTTTCGCCTCAATCGAAGGCTTCTGGGTTCAATACCAGTCCAGAGACTTGATTATATAATTTATGCTGACAGTCTGTGTTCATATTGACAAAGTGCTGCACTGACAGAGGTACCATTGTTCAGCTGAGAGCCACTGTCTGTCCTTTCAGTTTGTCATAAAAGAAAAACCGACTGCACTATTTGAAAGATGGGCAACACAGCCTCCCCACCAACCATCACCAGCCTCCCATCCCCCCCACATTTACCCCCAGAACGCCTGTAATCTGGCCTACATTTATCCTTCAACCACAATCAGTAAAATAGACTATCTGGCAATTGCTGAAATATTGTTTGTGGGATCTAATTCTACAGAAATTGGCTGCTGTGTTTCCTACTTTGCAACCACAGCTACATTATATAAACATCAGTAGTAAAATGCCTTTGACATCCTCAGAATATGAATGTGCTATTTAAATGCAAGTTTTTCATTTTAGCACTTGGTCACAACCAGCAGTGCAATATTCCATCAGGCCTGAGACTGGCCACTCAAGAATCCATCACTATTGAGTTATCTGATCTGTCTGCGTGATAACAATATGGGCTTCACCTGGCAGACATCCCCTACACATTATTTCTTTTAAATTAGCTTTCTATCAGTGATCATGACAGCATATATCACCAGAGTAATACCTCAAAATACCTCACCTACTTTTCAAATTCTACAACACACATCCGCTCAAATTACTGATGGCAATCCCTCGCAATTTTGAAAAATTTTGATAATTACTTAATAAATTTAAGGCAACAATTGTAATAAACATCAAGGATATATGTTAATGTGCTATAAATAAAAGTGGATTTATTTTGTGATGTATGAGGGTATTATAGAAAACAATTGACTCAGAAAGTGTTTCCATAGCACTAATCTTATTCAGAAGTCCATGTGGCTCCATTTTATTGATTTGTTTATATCTTCCTACCCTATCCTTGTCTCTTACTCTCCTTGACTGATAATCCCACAGTGCTTGAGGTGAACCAACACAGCTACCCTGGCATTCTGATCCTTTAAATAACTGACACTTGATATAATTCCAAAGATCTGATTCTGTTGTGTCCAGACTGTTCCACTCAAAGTACTGCCCTGTGTCTCTCCTGACAAAAAAAAGGTCCTGACCTACTCCTGTCTCCTCCATGATTTTCTTTCTTTCAATGAGGAATGAAATAAAGCAATAGTTATTGTTGAATCAGAACTTGGAATGGAGTCTAGCTGCAAATAATAATGAGAAATAATGGAAAGATATGTGTACCATGGACAAAATTTATCGCTACACTTTAACCCCTCCAGTGTCAAAATATATTGTTCAGAGATACTAGTGTTTCAGAATATTTTTATGCAAATTCATGCAACTCACTAAAGTACTTTGGGAGCAGAATCATAGAAGCTACATTACTTGAATAGATAAAACCTTTTTTTGTTACTCATTTATAATATTTGGGCTCGAGTGAAATACTTGTATTTGTGAATGATTTGTAGGTGCCAGTGTTGGACTGGGGTGTACAAAGTCAAAAATCACACAACACCAGGTTATAATCCAACAGGTTTATTTGGAAGCACTAGCTTTCGGAGCGCTGTTCCTTCATCAGGTGGTTGTGTAGGAGCAGCTCTCTGAAAGCTACTGCTTTCAAATAAACGGGCTGGACTATAACCTGGTGTTGTGTGAATTTTAACTTTGTATTTGTGAAGCTTTTCAATCATGCACTCATAGTCAGCATCATTCCAGAAACTTCGTCTAGAAATTTTCAAACTCAGAAAATATGACTTGGTCCTAAGAGCTCCAGATTGAAGAGGTTACAGTGTATGCTCATATAAACTTACATTCCTGACAGGAACGTGAAATAGACTTTTTACACAGGGAATGTTTTTGAGGGTTTTCCCATGTGCTTGATTTGGGCGCTTGGAATCCAATGAAATCCAAAAAGAACTTCAGTAATTGCTCGCAATTAATCAATAATTACAACATGGATTTCCATTAATATTATAATGACTTTAATAATTTTTGTAAATAAAAACAAAGCTGAAACATTTAAATGTTTTAAGAATATACTCCACAATATTCACTTTCATAAGATTTTTATACATTTACAATAAGATTGAATTATCAATATAACCAGGATCATACTTTGGTTTTGAAACATTTGGGCTTTGATCCCTGAAAAAAAAAGTGTTGATTTTTGCAAATGACAAATGAAAAGATATGAATTTTTAAGACAAAGAAATGAAGGGATCAATTTTTACAAGATAGACATTTACTGATGCATTCTGGTAAATAAAAGTTATTGTTTGAGTATTAGTGGTAATGCTGCCATTTATAGGCTTTAATATGTTCATGCTCTATTTTATATTCAAGGACTCCATTCAGCGTTCTGTATTATACTTGAATTTCCTCGCTGTCTGTGTTATGGAACAGATTCAGCAACAACAAGACCAAGATTCTTAGTCATGGAAGACATAGTAGAACTATAATTCATGATAAAATAGAGATTGGAAGTCAATGGATATTGAAAAGTCAGGGAATGATGTGCAGCACATCCAGAACACAATAAACAGGGTTTTTGCATAACCTGTAATTTACAACTTTTGATGACACTACCCCTTTAAACTGAGAAACCAAAGCAGGTTCAGCACACATGAAATGACTATACAATTTAAGCTCCCACTGAAGTGCCATTAGTAGCTCTTACAAATCTGAAAGGCAATTTGGATTAATGCAGCTGCACTTTGAATTGGTAATGCGATGGATATGTAGATGGCTGCAAAGTTTGTGTGCAGAGTCAGAAGTTGTTTCCTGGTAAAACTAAAATAATTTTGCCAGTAGGTTTATAGATGTGTGCATCATTGATTTGTGCTTGCATTGAGTAGTTGAATGGCTGACTTCTTATATTTTAAAGGGCCGACTTACCAATTTGAAGGTGACAAATATTGGTTTCCATTCTGGAATTATTAAGTGATGCAAAGTTCTGGACAGTACACCCTGTGATTTCCTACCATGCACTTTCTGTGACCACAACTTTCCATTGGAAGTGAAAGTTTGTAGTTCTTTAAGATTCTTGTGTAAGGCTCACTTTCGCTGTTTGGATCACTTTCCATGACATGATTTTACTGTGCCTGGGTGTCCGATGTATGCCCATCTGGTTATACTTACCTCCAAACAATAGGTGGCAACGGTGCTCCATGTGCCCTCTTCCCTCCCCCTTCTAATTACAGGCATATTTTTCTGGTACATTCTTCGTTTCCATTTCTTTTCCTTTCCTAGTTCGCTTCTTTCGGTTTTAAGGTTTTACTTTGTTTTAGAGTTACTTCAAAATTATCCACGCACCCCCTTTTCCTTTGTTAACTGCACTCTTCCTGCTGTTACTGCTATTTCCTCCCATTTGCTTTGCTTCCTTCCTGTGTCGTTCATTGTGCATTTCATTCAGAAAGGGGAAGTTCTGAGAGACAGGGTAGAGGTTGGGTTCAGGTAGAATGAGAAACTAACCCTATTGTGGGTTTAAAATTCCAGTCAAAGCAGGTCTCCACAGGGAATGAGAAATGGGGCTGTGATTGTGGCTGTTGTTTTTTTGGCTATATCAGAAATGCCAGGGAATTAAATACCCTGAAATTGCATATGGGGCCTGAATTGTGTGAGCCCCCCAAGTTTGCAGAAGGAGCTGCCACTTTTATGCCACTGTCTAGAGATTTGTCTGGAGGAGCATTTCCCACATGACTTATAGCTAATGTGGCCTTGTAGCTGATGTTGTGGAGGTGCTGTTCTACTGGTGGTGCAGGGTTTCCATAGATTGTGTCAGATGGCCCCATGTACCATCACTAAACTCATTAAAACTGATATCCAGGCCTTGCAGCATACAGTCTCCTCTTAGCAGTTTGAAAACCTGCCTTCAACCAGAGCTGTAACGTCATCCCCATCACCGTTTGTATCTCTCTGTCTGTCTGTCTCTCTCTCTCTCTGCTGCCAACTACTATGTTCCAGCTGTTAAACAAAAGAAAAAAGGTTGCATTGAGAGAATTAATCATTAACATACAGATAATAGGGCAAGGCAATTCATGGATTAGGGTCTTCGAGTTTCTCTTTGTTTTATCTTGTACCTTTGTCATAGCAGCTAAATGCACAGAAACCTGTAAATAGTTGGTCATTATCTCATTTGTCATCTATATTCCAAATAATCTTCTTTAGATCATACTGGATGAACTGCTGTCAGTAAGGTATTAAAATGTTTCTTTTCGTATTAAGATGTTTATCAAAACCTAATTAAGAGAAAGTTATACATTTCAAGAGAGTGGTGCTGGAAAAGCACAGCAGGTCAGGCAGCATCCGAGGAGCAGGAAAATTGACGTTTCGGGCAAAAGCTCTTCATCAGGAATGAGACTGCGAGCCTCTGAGGTGGAGAGATAAATGGGAGGGGGGTGGGGCTGGGGGGAGATTGCTGAGAGTGCAATAG
>NC_057738.1:26477759-26523801 GCF_004010195.1 Chiloscyllium plagiosum
CGAGGCTCCCAGCCTCATTCCTGATGAAGGGCTTTTGCCTGAAACATCGATTTTCCTGCTCCTCGGATGCTGCCTGACCTGCTGTGCTTTTCCAGCACTCTTGACTTTAATCTCCAGCATCTGCAGTACTCACTTTCGCAAAATTATAAATTTGTAGGTCCTCTCCTCCTGACCACTTTACATTAATTACCCAGCTAAAAAAGCTTAAGTGCCTGAAAGAATAATGTCAAAATGCTCAATCATTGGGTAGAGTATTGGTGGAGCAATGGAGACTTCATAAAGATATAAAGCCAAGTTGGACAAACTCCTGACTCTGTTGGTTTACATGTTGCAGCCCTAAAGACTGAGCTTCTTGTTACGCTTATTGACATAAGCTCTTCATAGACTCCGGGTTATGTTCAATGCCTAGAAAATGTTAACTGGTAAACCAATATACAAGATGTATATTACAGATTTATTTGACTAATTTAGTTAATATTCCCTCGTTGCTGTGGTGGAATTCATGTTTTGGAGTCATTTTTCCAGGTTTTTGACTTACTAATCCAGTATACCTGTGATTAGTAGATACCAGATACCTGTGATTTTGACAGGAAAATAAGCAGTAAGTTGATGATGAATCTGCACTAGCTCTATTCCATATAATAATGCAACACAGTCTTTGGATAGAGCAAAAGTAATCTCGCACCTGATGGACACAGGTGTGTTATTTCCAGCTCTTGACAGTCTTCGTAACTTTTCCTAACAATGTACCTACTGCAACTTGTAGTCTCATTCTTATTCTGCTAAAAAGAAATCTTGTTGCATTGATTGTTTTCTTATTCATTCACAAGATGTGGGCATCACTGGCTAGGTTAGCATTTGCTGCCCACCACTAATTGCCCAGAGGGCAGTTGAGAGTCAACCACATTACTGTGGGTTTGGAGGCAAATGTAGGCCACAGCAGGTAAGGCAGCAGATTTCCTTCCCCATGATGTTGTCTCAAACATGACACCGAATTAAACTAATCCCTTCTGCCTGCTTTGGTCCATATCCATCCATTCCTTGCATATTCATGTGCTTATACAAAAGTCACTTAAACACCCCGATCATATCTGCCTCCACCACCACTCCAAGCAGTGCATTCCAGACAACCACCACTCTCTCTGTAAAAAATGTTGCCCCTCGCAACTCTTTTCTTCTTGTTAAGATTGAGTAGTATCTATCTTCTACAACTAGGCAATGCAGACTCAGTGTAGTGAAAATTATTGGCAGCTTCTATCTCAACCGCCAGTGGTCGGTAATAAAATATACAAAAAGCATGGGTTAGGGTTTTATAACTTTTAACTGAAGTCTGGTCAACTCAATATTGAAACCAATTAAGCAATAGGTAAATGAGATAATCATAATTTATTAGAATATGCATATATGCTAGATGGATATGTTTTGCCCTTTGGAAAAAGTGCTATGATGAACATGTACTAGACATAAGACTTAAAATATATGTAGAATAGCTGTATGTTAAAATTCTAATTATTAAAACGGCCTATGTAAATATTTGGTGTTGAATTTCCTTGAGGGTTTTCCCAACATATGGCAGACAAATAAAGTATACACCGTTTTTTGAAAATTATCATTACTTTTCCCCAGAAGAATGGAAGTTGTGACGTGGAGAACCCTTTGCAATGAAAATCCTGTTCACAAATTGTTGCTTGAAATGATATAATGAGAGACTCTTATCACTACCTAGCCATGTGGAACAAGTTTCTGAAGAGTACCTCCCAACTCCATTGCCATTTTTCATTTAACAAAACTTTACAGTGATCAACTGACCATGAACACAAATGAATCTTATGAGTAATTGTAAAACATTACATTGGCCAGCAAAGAATGCAAGAAAATACATTCCTTAAATTTAATTATAAATTAATTGATACAATTGTGCAACTTTGTGGGATTTTTAAACACTTTTATCTGTATGGTATTTACATCTGTTTAAGTAGTTAAATGAACTGATGGGTTTATAGTCTAATTTTAACACGTTATGAAATCATATCTAGTAGTTATTAACGGCTTATCTTATCCTTTGTAATAAGCAATATAACAAGAGTTAAGTCATTATTTTGTATGTGAAATTTTTCATTATTAAGCAACAGTGTTTCACATTCATACCATTACATAGCAAAAGTGCAGTCATTTAGCTCTTTTATATATCGCTCGATGTTGTTAGCCTTCTGTGAGATTTATTGCCTGGTTCATTTATCTGCATAAAGAGATGCTCAGAACTAGCACAAGAATGTGGTAAAACCATTAAGGTCACAATGACAAATGGCATAGTAGCTTGACCTTGTCAACATGATTACTAAGTCCAGCTCTGATCCTCTTGTGGCCTTGCTTATTATAATCCAGACAGGCCTTAGTTGTGTGAAGTTGGATCATCAAGCACTTGGTACAGATTTATGCATGATCAGTTTGACCATTAGGTATATGTATGTATAAATCACAAGCAAATTTAACACATGGTTTTGCATATTGTAAACAATAGATGTAACTTGCAACTATTCTGCTACATATTTTCTTCTGCTGTTGGTTTTCTGAGTGTTTCTGATGTTCTGAGTTGCCTCAGTTATTCTCACAGCTGATGGTTAATTGATTAAGTGATGTAAGACACTAATTGATTAGGACTGATGAAAATCAAAGCATTTAAATTAACACCTTTCAGTAGGACCCCCCTCACGTTCTGAGAACGCATCTGCTTGAATGCTGTTTGTCCCTGCGCAAGTAACTGACTGCGATATCACATCAGCAGTTGGGAAAGGCATTTTCTCTTGTCTCTGTGTCTCTCTGTTACCTTGAGTGTCGTGTACTGCAGTGCCACAGCTGTTTGCACAGCTGTGACTTTAATTGTCAAGCATTTGTATCTGTGTGCTGTTCTTTATGAACACTAAAGGAGGTTTGAATAAAATATACTGTAGTTTCAGTCATCAAAAATTAAAGCCTTTGAAACAGTTACCTATCTGTGCAGTTGAAGTTCCATTTGCTTCAGAGGTATCTAATAACATCTCTGAAGGGGTGGATTAGTAAATTTCTACATGTATGTGCAGTACCAGAGTGGAAATGAGATATGAATTCCATGAATCTGAATTTTGGCTAAGCCTGATGGTTACAGCAATTTAGGACAACAGGTAAACCTAAGAAAGCAGATTTTAACCTCCCCCCCCCCCCCATAGAATAATTTTCCTTTTGTCCATTTCTTGATACTGGTCCATTTTCCCAACTCTCCTGTATTGTGTACAGTATATTCAGATCATACAGAATTCCATTGGATAAAGATGCATGCTTGTTATTAGTTTAGAAACTTGCTTGTTGCTGAAGAAGTTGAAAGTAAACCCAACAAGAGGTGGACAAATTACAAGAATGCTCTTGCAGAAAGGGAATGATTCAAGCAGAACTCGTATTAGTGTTCAAAGTTTGTGCGAAGATTTGTAGAGGCATGGCATTCATCCACAAACTCCATCAACAAACACATCGACCTGGACCCAACATACCAACCACTACAGCGGACGGCTGAAACTGACAACCGGAAGCGGCAGGGACAGACCACTATAAACACTGGAGGAAACATCAAAGAAGCGCTTCGCAGGAGGCTCCCAAGCACTGATGATGTCGCCTAGCCAGGGGACGAAACGTTTGCAACAAAAACTTCCAGCTCGGCGAACAGAACCACAACATCGTATTAGTGTTTTTAAAAAGAAAGGTTATTATTTGAAAAAGACAAATTTAAAGAAAGTATGAGGATATAATAAGGGTTTGAGTCAACACCATTAACTCTTAGAGAGCTGGCACATGTAACCTCTCTATTATCACAGACAGAATGCATGTGCTTGCTACCCATGCTAATATGTTTGTATGTAAAAGATACATGCTGTTTTATGCTCAGTGAGTATCCCAATTAAATCAGGCCAACAGCAAATATTTTGCAAGTTTTGAATAACACGATATTTAATTCTCTCATCTCATGCACACTCTATCACACACAAAGTTTAGATCATAATTAAAGGAAAATACAATTGCAGCTTATATGTCAATCATGTTTGTAGCAGACCTGTACTTTCTTAGATGAAGTCATTGCTTTAAGGTTAAGTTGAAGGTATGATGAAGATTTCTTTGAGTTCAATTGTCATGATGTTGGGTGACAGGTGTACTCAATGTTGAAACAGGTTGAGAGAGGGAGTTCTTCTCTCTGGTAAGAGCTCCCATGATTAAGATATTGGGCCATATATTTCTTTGGTTGCTTGGATGACCTTGCAGCCAGTCCAATGGCTTCCCTGGATCTCTCAATCTGCAGAATGACATCTGGGTGATTTATATGCAGACAACAAAATTGATCTGTCATTGTGTGATAATTCCAACATCCTTTTTGTAAACAAAGCATACTGGGTATGTTTGCAGAGCTCCTGGAAACATATTTATAAAGAGCACATGGACATTCATTCACTTTCTGCAAGCCAGGACCATCAGTCAGGATCTCAAAGTGGACACCTGTAACAAAATATTCTCATCCTCCCTGGTCAATCTGGCCTGCTTCTCCAGACAAACTTCCACCCTTGACCAACCTGTATGGTCTATACCTATTCCACTTGAGTCTCCCTTGCTCAGTCTTCTCCATGCATCATGCAACTTTGTCTGCAGCTATCATAGCTCAATTATAGCCTGCCACAGACAAATACTCCCTAAGAGGATGCAACAGCAGCTACTCACTTCAAAGTTCAGGAAGCTAAGTATCTTGCCTGCTGCACATCACTTCCATACAGTTGTGAATTGGAGGATGCACATTGCTTGCTCATGAAGAATTCAATTGGGATAGGGAACTTAATTCTGACAAGCTTTCCTTCTAATGAGCAAATTCATGCAAAGGAGCTTGATAATGCTTAATGTCAGGAATCTCAAACTGATGTTAAAATTATGAGAGATTAATTGTTGTGTTTCATCCCTGCGACAAGAATCTGATTTTTGTACCCATGCACGATTGAGTTCCCCTTCCTCCCATGCTTCCTTGCTACCACAATATTCCACCCAATGTTTCAAGACTGTCACTTTTCAATGAAACTAAGAAAAGCTTAAATGTCACAATAGGTTTTAAGCAAGTGTGGGGAGGGTGGGAAGAGAGTTGAAAGAGAGGGTCTCTGCTAGGGCAGGATAGATTAAATGGCAAAAGGTTTCATTGCACAAAAGAGATTGGTAATGGGACACAGGTTAAATAATGAAAGTTGTGTCAAGGGCGGTATGAATGACTTGGTAGCTATTCAAATGCAAAATAATTTTTTTTAAAAAGGAGAAAAAATAAAGCAATGAAAAACATGTAACAAAATGGGAGCAGAGATTATGAGCTAAAATGTTTGAACTCAGCATTTAGTCATAAAGTGCCAAAAGATGTCAAAAGGTGAGTTGTTGTTTCTTGCCTTTATTCTGGATGTAATTGGAACACTGCAGCAGGTCAAGGACTGAAAGGTTACAATGAGAGAAATGTAGAGAATTAAAAGAACAACATCCATTTCCCTTTATGACAGGTCTGGATTACACTGGCCAGTAGAAAACCAATAGGGGTAATATGGATCGGTCTCCTTCCTACTAAATACTAAAGTATTTAATTCCTGTCTAATATGAGAGTATAAGTATACATCTCATTGCTGTTCCTTTCCTTTCAGCCTGGCAGAGATTAGACATCTGCGTTTCTCCATACAGGTTGTTAAATCAGCAGAGATGAAGAAATGTGCAAATAGCTGTGGATTTGGAGCTGTTGTTTTAGCATTCAGATTCCTGCCAGCATGGAAATGTCACTGTGGTGAGATGGAGAAAATAGCACTGTGCAGAGGGATGAATTGTAAAATATAATCATGTGTGAGCTTACTGGAATCACAGGCATTCTGATGACATCATGCAACAGGGCACATACGAGCCTGCATTATAATGTAAGCACTGACAATGGATTAACATCACCGGCCTGAAAGAGATGATAAAACAGATTTGCATTTGTAAAAAGTTTAACTTTAACTGCATTATTTTTAAAAATAGTTTCCTAGAAGAGCATAACTTTAGCCACAGACTTAAACCTTATTTTATTTTACATAACTTGTTGGGTGGTATTCTAAGCCTGCTGTCTGGAACATGACATTATGCAATTTACTTTGAATGGCAGGTAGAAGACTTCCATTTGCAAAGCTATTTACTTCATTTCAGACAGAAGGAGCTCCAGCCTCAGGTATGAAAGACCAGGTAATCAATAAACCTGCTCTATGACAAGCACCAGCTTGAGGTGCCAGTGTGGTTGACCTCTATATCTGCTCCCATTTATCTACTCATTCGTTCTTGTAGCTCAGAATTTCCTGTGATTACTGAAAAACAGTGCAGCTCAAGCACTTTAACGTTGAAGCTACACACACAGAGGCATTTTTTTTTTAAGATACCAATCCGTATTGAGGGGAGGCATGCTTTAAAGACTCTGATTCAAGACAGTTTCATGTATATCATGAACTCCTCAAATTCTGCTCTCTAGTGTATGCCTGAGTTTAGTTGCTTTATCATTGTCTCTATCTTCAGTTGACTTGGCCCAAAGTTGTGGAATATTCTCCCTTATTACTCTTTACCCTTTTCAAGCCTACAACAGAAAAGAATTGTGTTTATTGACATAAGTCTAAGGATTCTCATTATTGGATTAATGTGGCTTGACTCCTTCCATGACTTATCATGATTTAAACATTGGAGCTTTAAGCTCACAGCCCAATTGCCAGTGGCTTTAAAAAGGATTACCTGTCTTTGATATGAATCTATGAATGCAAATATATGTTTTTCTTTATTTAAGATTAAATGTTTGGATGTATTGAAGTTTATCAGATGGGTTTTCATCAATGAGAAGATAGTGAAGTCTGTAATAGTCACTTCAAACTTTATTTAATTTAATTTAAGTGGCTCCTGAAGTTTGTGAATAATGGAAATTGGGTGAGTTGGTATGGGGGATATAACAGAAAAGGACATGGTTTGAGGGGCATGGTTTGGCATGAGTTGGCACGACATTGGCACATGGGTTATAACAGGTCATAGAAATGAGTGACAGAGTGGAGTACATGATGGACTCCCTGGTGTCAGGGAGTGTTAGGGGGAATGGGTGTGTGAGGAATAAAGGCTAGAAGGTCAGTGAGCAGCATTCACTCAAAGCTGCACGATACTGCTCTGAGGTTCTAGGCATAGTGATTAGTGGCAGCACATTGATCAGTGCATTGACTTCCTGCCGTGCACAGACCGCAAAGGTCCACACAGCTGGAATTAAAATCAAAGGGAATGCTACCAATAAGGGCTATGTTTTGTGTGGTAATTCTGAAAAATTCCAGACCACTAAAGCAGGCATATTAATAATCATGCTTTGATATTCAACAACCCTTGTGACTGGGGCAAACTCAAGTAGAGTAAGGCCAACACTGAAGGTCCTTTCTCACAATCTCAGTTGTTAGATGTTCATTGCAGATGACTGCCAGTATATTTTGGCACAACTAAGTATGTATAGATTCTAGATATGTTTGCAGTTATGGATTGCAAACTTCAGAAAATCTGTAATAAATTTGTTCCTATTCTGAGCTACCTTGATAGAGTGCATAAAGATCTTATGTGCACAAATAAGTTCTGTCATTATTTCCCGCCTTCACTTAGATGTGGATATTTTGCACCCTATTGATTGACCTATCTCTACCCTTATAATCCTAGAATCATACAACATGGAAATAGACCCTTCAGTCCAACTCATCCATGCTGATCGAGTTTTCTAAACTAAACAAGTCCCATTTGCCTGCATTTGGCCAATATCTTTCCAAACCTGTCCTATTCATGTACCTGCTCAAATGTCTTTTAAATGTTGTAACTGTATCTGCATCTACCACTTTCTCTGACAGGTCATTTCACATGTTAACCACCCTCTTTGTGACAAAGTTGCCCCTCAGATTTCTTCTAAATCTTTCTCCACTTACCTTAAAAATATATCCACCAGTTTTGAACTCCCCTGCCCTAGAGACAAAACCTTTGTTATTCACCTTACCAATGCTTCATGATTTTGTAAATCTCTATAAGGTCTTTCCTCAACAGTTAACTCTTTGATTGTGTACTTTTTCTTTGATTCTTTAATATGTCGGTGTTACTGGTAAAGAGTGTGCGGGACCTTGTAGATGGTTACAGTGGCATAGATTGGCAAGGATTTTCTATGACCCACCATAGAAGATGGTGGATAACTTTGGGGCTATATGAGTTGACATGGATGGGGACTGAGGAGCAGCAAAGGCATTATTTGTTGCTCAACCATAATTTTAACTGATTGGCTTCCTAGGTTATTTCAAAGGGCATTTAAATATCAGCCACATTGCTGTGGGTCTGGAGTCACATGGAGGTCAAACTGTAAAGCAGATTTCCTTTCCTGAGGGACATAAGTGAATCAAAAGGAATTTTATAACAATCAATGATAGTCACATAGTCACCCCTTTAAAGGATAGATAGTTTTAATGAAGTTGGATATAAATTCTATCAATTGCCATGAGAGAGCTTGAATCCATGTTCCGACAGCAGTAGACTGAGTCTCTAGATGATGAGTTCATCGATTATTGCTATTACACCATATAAGGCAGCATTGAATAATAGAGTCTATTACCTTCAAAGACGAAAACAATTCCATTACGTGAATGATTTGTTTGATCTGTTTGACCTGTTTGTTTTTATGAAGCCTAATTTACTGCGCAGAAATCACTGAGGTTTTAATAGTCTTTCAGAGGAATGAAAAACAAATCATTTGCAGTCTGATTTTCAAGCTGAAGTGTAAAATGATGTGGTTAAAATCAATTAGGCGAAAGTGAGGACTGCAGATGCCGGAGATTAGAGTCGAGAGTGTGGCGCTGGAAAAGCACAGCAGGTCAGGCAGCATCCGAGGAGCATTCCTACTGAAGGACTTTTACCTGAAACGTCGATTCTCCTGCTCCTCAGGTGTTGCCTGACCTGCTGTGCTTTTCCAGCATCACATTCTCAACTATGAAATGGTGTAGCCAGTTCTCTGTTGCCAGTTTGTCATTGGCATCTGAGACCCACTTTTGTCTACTCCTATGTCCTTTGTTAAATGCTCAGTTGTCAGAACACTTTTTGACATCCAAGTCTTGCATTTCTGCTAGGTCATTGTAGAGGATAAATGAGGTAGGCTGGCACTCTCACCATGTCCTGGTATGCCAACTATGATCATTTGCATGTCTTCTGATAGCTGGTGGTGTCAATTTAAGGATGGAATGCTACACAGCCAGAATAATTTTGATCCGGCTTCCTGTATTAGGACAGAAACGAAAGCAGGAGGTAAAGCCTGCAATGCAAATGTGAGGCAGATGTGATATTTCTGGAATTACCATCCACAAATGAGTAGATGATAGGGTCAAAAATAGAATGCATACCTAAGCACAGATTTGTTTTGGTCCACTCTTGATCCATTAACAAACTGGTAGGAATGGACTCTGAATCTTTATTTCATACTCTTCCAAATTTTGTAACATAGCGTATATTCAAGCAGCTGTTTAGTTAAAATCATAATAATGGATACAAGTAATAATCTACGTGAACTGAAAGCTATGAATACACAAATTAACTGTTTACATCACATGGCATCCCAAAGTGCCATTCAACAAATGAAGTCCTTTTGAAGCCTGGTCAGTAGGAAATGTGGAAACCAATTTGTTCCACAAATAGCATAGTATACAAAATGGGTATCCTTTTATCTGAAAATTTCGGGACCAGCTGTTTCCTGAATAAAGGATATTTTCTTATTTGGAATACACCCACACCAGTTGGGAATGTCTCAATCTTTATAACTGTTTCTGCCTACAGCTGAAGACCTGCTTCAGTGTAACAGGCTTCCATTCACAGCCTGGTTTAAACTGATTTGGAGATGCTGGTGTTGGACTGCGGTGTACAAAGTTAAAAATCACACAACACCAGGTTAGAGTCCAACAGGTTTAATTGGAAGCACTAGCTTTTGGAGCGCTGCTCCTTCATCAGGTGGTTGTTGAAGGAACAGCGCTCCGAAAGCTAGTGCTTCCAATTAAACCTGTTGGACTATAATCTGGTGTTGAATGATTTTTAACTTGGTTTAAACTGTTATCAGTCTTACTGACATGACAGGACATCAATTTGCAGAGATTTATCAGGCTCTTGGTCCATTTTAAGCAAGCACTTCTTTTGCTTGCCATATCAAAAATTGGATATCTGAGTGGGTAAAAGATTTGTAACTCAGGTTGATGATTAGTATGTAAATTAGCTGACTGAGATTGACAGTTTGTTTTCAGATGTTTTGTCACCAAACTAAGTAACATCATCAGAGAGAGTCTCTGGTGAAGGGCTGGTGGTATGTCCCAACTCTATTTATAGGTCTTGGTTTCTTAAGATGGGTGATGTCATTTCCGGTTCTTTTCTTTCAAGGCAAGGTAGATATAGTCTAAATCGATGTGTTTATTGATGGAATTCTGGTTAGAATGCTATGCCTTTAAGAAGTCTCATCACGTCTTTGCTTCACTTGTTCTAACCGCTGGGTCAAACAGGGATGTGCAATGTACCAAACAGCATGATGTACACTTGAGGCATAGAATAAAATATGTTTTCAATATATAGAAAACATAGGAATACGTTACATTCTGCTGATGAAGGCATATAAGTTCATTGAGGCCAAAAATAACTTCACAGAAGGTGATATCCCGTCACCAAGTCACCCTTTATTTACATGTGCATGTTATTTGACACTGGTCCAGCTCCCTCAAAGCCAGCTCTCAGAATGAGCAGAACCTTGACACTCCTGTTTATATCTGTCAACCAGGGCTCCCTGATTGGTCCAAGTTAACAACCTAATCAGGGAACTCATATTATATGAGGTCCACATGGCTGACCTCATTACAATTACTATAGTCCATTGAGAAAACTTTACTTGGACTTGAACAGAACTACAGAGATGAAGAGTTTGGGATCTTTTAGGGAAATAAAAGCTTTGCTTTTAGGTCAAGCCAAGTTTCTTTTTATCAAAGGGACCAAACTCAGCATACCTATTTGGGTGTGTTTCTGAAAATAAAAGGTTTTAGATCTACTTTGACTTTTGGATGTGCAAATTAAGGATATCAGATCTTCAAAAAATATGTAATCTAGGATTTTTGTTGCTGTTAGTAAAGGAATAAATATTGCCTATGACAAAAGGAGAAATTGCCCAAGGGGAAGTTTGCATCCCTCTGAATGGGCAAACTGTTCAACATCTCATACAAAAGGCGACACCTTTGACAATACAGCTCTTTCTCAGTGTTAAATTAAAATTCAAGTCTGGATTATGCTCAGATATTTCTGAAGTGAGGTTTACACATAGCACCTTCTTAGTTCCAAGGGTGAGATTATTTACTATCAGGCCATAGTTGAGAGAAAAATTAATCCTTTAATTTTAAGAAAGCATGTAGTCATAGAATTACACAGCATGGAAACAGACCCTTCGGCCCAACTCATCCATGCCAACCAGTTATCTTAAATTAACCTAGTCCCATTTGCCAGCATTTGACTCATATCTTTCTAAACCCTTCCTACTCATACACCCATTTAGATGCCTTTTAAATGTTGTAATTGTACCAGCCTCCACCACTTCCTCTGGCAGCTCATTCCATACATGTACTACTTGCTGCGTGAAAAAGTTATCCTTTAGGTCCCTTTTAAATCTTTCCCCACTCACCTTAAACCTATGCCCATTTATTTTGGACTCCCCTACCACAGGGAAAAGACCTTGACTATTCAACCTATCCATGCCCCTCATGATTTTAGAAACGTTTATAAGGTCACCCTTCAGCCTCCAAATCTCCAGGGAAAATAGCCCTAGCCTATCCAGCCTCCCTCTATAGCCCAAAACCTCCAACCCTGGCAATACCTTGTAAATCTTTTCTGAACCCTTTCAAGTTTAATAGCATCTCTAGTTCGGAGACCAGAATTGCATGCTGCATTCCAAAAGTGGCCCAACCAATGTCTTGTACAACTGCAACATGACCTCCCAAGTCCAATACTTGCTGCACTGACCAATAAAGGCAACTGTATCAAATGCATTCTTCATTATTCTGTCTACCTGTGACTCCACCTTCAGGATCCGACCATTCATTGTATAAGTCTTGCCCTGGTTTGTCTTTCCAAAACGCAGCACATCACATCGATCTAAATTAAACTCCATCCGACACTCATCAGCTCCTCGGCCCATCTGATCAAGGTCTTGTTGTACTCAGCCTAAATTCTGCCACATTGCAAAATATTCAATAGCAATTCTAAAATGGAAATGACAATTAATTTGCTCTCTGATGTACATTCTGTTTTCTGCAAAGCAGTTGTATGGCTATCAAACACTGTCTGAAAAGATGGTGAGTTCAATAAGGTGTAAATTTCTGATTGCACATGTACACCTTCACTTACACCATTAAGATTTTCTTAGGTAAAAAATCAATGCTTCATTATATTCCTCTTAGAATTGAAGAACAATAGATTGATTGATTGATTTGAGTTATTGTCATATGTACCTAAGTTTAGTGGAAAGCATGGTTTGTGAGCAGTACAGGCAGATCATAGTAATTAAGGACATGCAAATCACAGAATGAGGCATACAGATTGCATTGCACAGAAGGTGCGTGAAGCAAGATCAATATTAACAAGTCCAGGACAGTTTGTTGGTTATCGTCACTCCAAGGAACTTTATGCTCTAAATATAAACATATTCACCTGCACAAATGAAAGAACCATGGCATTTCCCACCCAAACTAGGGTTACAACTGGGAATTACATACATCGGAACAAATAAAAGTATCTTTATGTTTTCATAGACCCATTAAGAATATTTTTTCCTGTAAGTTATAAAACATAATAACAATCTGTCAATTATAAGGAAAGAAACTGTTGGTTTAAATTGATATTCTGAAAGTTTCCCTTTTTTTTTGTCAGGTGCATGGAGAAAGTATTTGGAATCTTAACTGCAGACGTTGCTGGAAAAGCTCAGCAGGTAAGCCAGAAGAAGGGTCACTGGACCCAAGATGATAATGCAGCTTTCTCTACACAGATGCTACCAGACCTGCTGAGATTTTCCAGCTATTTCTGTTTTTATTTCTGATTTCCAGCATCTGCAGATCTTTGGTTTTTTTGTAATCTTAAGAGTGTCAGTTCAAAGGTCGTACGTTCACCTCTGAGTCAGAGAAATATAGATTCAAGTCATGGATTTAATGCTGCAGTGACAAAGTGATTAAGTGTTCAACTGAAACCCTTTCAGCTGGGAATGGAGTTCTTCCCACTTCCCTGATTAATGATTATCCCTCTATCAGCGCCTCAATCAGGTGTTCTGGTCATTATCATATTGCTATTTGTGGATCATTGTTGTATGCAAATTGAATGCTGCTTTTCTCACATTAAAATACAGTTGAAAATAATTCTGTACAGCAATAAAGATGTGAACTGATTTTTAAACAAGTTCATTCATGGGATATAGCTGTTGCTGACTGGGTTAATGCTTATTACCCTTCTTAAATTGTACTGGAGAAGGTAGTGATGAACTACTTTTTGAACTACTGCAGATCTAACCATCCTTGTTAGCAAGGGAGTTCCTGGATTTTGACCCAGTGACAGAGAAGAAACGGTGATTCAGTTTGAAGTCAGTACAGTGTGTGGCCTGGGAGATGAACTCATCATGAAAGGTGTTTTGCAAATACAAGACCTTTATGACATTCTGGAAGCAATAAATATGTGATTTTCACTGGAGAAAAATCTGCACAGGCTGAAAAGAGGAGTCTTACATTTGATCTTCTGCTGTTAATTCAGATGTAGATTTAAGTTTAAATAGCAGCCAGTCTCTCAGTCAATCAAGTAGGAAGCAAGAATAATGAACTGCATGAATTTTCTTTTGGTTTACTGACGGGCCAACCTGACTGCTGACCAGGAGCTTCTGTTGTATCAGATAATAGTTCTGAAGGGGTGAATGTTTTTGTTGAATTGATTCCTTTAATTCACTGGTGTCTCTCACAGTTTTTTTTTACTATTCATTCATGGGATGTAGCTGTCACTGGCTAGACCAGCATATATTGACCCATCCCAAATTGCCTGGAGGGCATTTAAGAGTCAACCACATTGCTGAGGGTCTGGAGTTACATGCAAGCTAAATTTCTTTTTTGGATCTAGACTTCATCCAAATTATTTATTTCAGAGCGAAAGTATGATTACTTAAAATTATTCAAACACTTTGCTCTCCCTGGCTCTCCTTCCTCAGATCTATAGTATGTTTGTACTGGCATGGACAGTAATATTCTCAGTACAAATCCTACATTTTTGCCACTAATAGGAACAAAAAAGTATCTGTCCTTTTGCACTGAGGTTTACAGAGGATGCTGATGTTAGCTCTTAGAGACTTTTCGAAAAACTCAGAGGGAGATAGTCTTCCCAAAACTGGATGTGACTGCTATTAAAATGTGGATGTTACAAAATAATCTTTTAGTTCAGGCTGGAGTCTTTAGAGGCAACTATAGGGTGATCTGGTGAACATAATAGATGCTATTGAAATGGGGCCTCTAGCAGCAGGTGGCAACGTTGAGGGAGGATGTGCTGTACAGACGTTTTTTCAAAAGTGTCTTTTTCAGGAGAGAAACCTCATGGAAAGAAAGAAAGTCAGAGAATTTCTTCAACCACAATGAGCTATAAGTTTGAATCCATGTAAATACTTTGATTTTCTAGTTTGACTTTAAATTCCTCTCAATTTTGGTAAACACCTGATGCCACAGAAGTGTGAATCTTTGGGCCATGCATGGGCTTTAATCTGCTATTACATTCTGAAAGACTGGACCAGAGTAATTAGCATAGACTTGTTTCTTTGAGTAAAAGGTACATGCATGTAACGTAAACGTAAAACAATTTTAGGACATAAAGCAGGAGGAATATGGTGCTAACCTATGTTTGGTCTCCCAATTGTCAAGGAAGCTGCACAATTTGCAACAAGTTGTGAGCTAGGTTGCAGGAATTGCAAGTAAGTTGGTTGTCATTTGCAAAAGAAAATGATCGAGGTGTGGCTACAATGGAATATGTCAACATGAGGAAGATGATTAAAGGACAGAGAACAAAGAATAAAAGGGTGATGAAAGAGTGAATCAAAGTGTCAAATTGTGGATCACAATAATTTTGAAAGGAGAAGCAAGGGAAAGTGTGTTTAGTGGTGAGGTCATGTTGCAGATGATGGAAAAATGATCTGTTGAAAATATTTGATGGTAAATGTGAAATGAAGGCATGCTATCAGGCGTATGAAGTGAAGAAGCGGTAAGTCAGAAATACTGGAAACGGAAATAACAGATTACAATGATTGACTGAATGGAGTTGCAATTTCTCTATAGCCCCAGGGTTAAAAATGGAACCAGAATACTTTTTGGCTGTCGTATATTCAGTGTGGGTTGAGCTATGGGCAATTAGCACTAATGTTTATCACTATTAGAGAGTAGTCAGTTCATTTAAACAGCAGGGGTATGCCATTCAGTTACGTTATAACTTTCAGTATAAAATTTGCTTAATCTAATTTCACTATTAATGTTGTAATATGGCCAGTTTCTTTTTCTAAGAGGCAAAGCTAACAGTTGACATGGATATAACCAAGCATTTACTTTATGATATTGATGATTATGAAACTCTATGCTTGCAAAAAATTATTAAGTGCTTAAAGGATATATCTTGCACCATCTCAAGTTCACCCAGTCTCTACCAATCAAAGCCTTTGTATTTTATTCCAAAGTTAATTTGCCACAACAAACAGAGTAATTTAGATTGTCAGGAAGAAAAACAGTGTGCAAAAAATAGTGTGTGCGCATAACAGATACCTAAAGGTAAAGAAAAATAATTTTTACTATTTATTTGATTCCATAGATGCTATTATTTCTTTCATGCCCACAGGCCAGACTTGATCAAATTCTGCCTACTGGAGCAGGTTTAATATGGAAGTAGATTACACACAGAACTGACGTATTTGCAGCATTAAAACCGAGCAAACTTTGAAGTATCTTGGGGCATGTTTCAAATGCTAGAATGTGCAGTTTGAGATGGTTAGCAATGATGCACTTTCGGTGGAATGCAATTCTCCAAGAAAATCGTGGATCTGGACTCAAGACATTCTGGTTCACGTGGATATTGGGGCCTACAGGGCAGATTCAACAGGACAACTGGAAAGAGATCGGATTTATCTTCTTACCGTGCATTATGTTTTGTGTTCAAAACAGTGGACAGATTTTTACAGCCCTACCACTGGGCACTCTTTCAGTGGTGCAACATGTACAATATAAGGAGTGTCAAGTGCGCCACATTCCACCCACCCATGAGCTTTCCCGCATAGTATGATGGATGGGTGGGAGCAAACATCAGCAGCAATAATGGCGAATTGAGCATCTCTTCAAACTGAATATTACGCCATCCACTAATAGGGGTGGCGCGGGCTGGCAGATGAGTGTAGGCAGGCCATATTTAAGCACCATGGTAAAAGGTGGACAGGAAGGAGAGGTGGCCTCTGTATTTTAGGGACACTTGCCTTCTGCAAACAAACTTGACCTACAAAAGCTGCCTCCCACAATCCCGCACTGCCCTATCTAGATTGCTTTGTCTTCCCCAGCCGAAAGGTTAGAACATACTTTGCCCTGTGACCCATCAAGGTGCTTCCTGGACTTGCTTACAGTCCTACTAGCTTTTGCTACTCAGTTCTGGCACTGCAGGGGCTGCTCAAGATGTGGGTAAATCAGATTGGCCTATAACTCTCAAGCATAAGACTTAGTTCCGCTGAGGAGTGGAATTCTCACTGTCAGCCTATTTAGCCTCCAATAACGCATTATGGTTGAGGAGCACGCATTTATTTAAAGTGGCTGATTCTTTCAACTGGAGAGGTGGAAAATATGAACATCCTGTGGAATCGAGGCCAATTCCATGCAATCGTGGTTGATACTTAAATGCAACATGAGGGACTGTTATGGTTTAAGATTGGATGAAATATTAAGCCAGAGATTGGTTTGCTGTCTCAGGTGGTGAAAACGTTGCTATTCAAAAAAAGAGCATGGAGTTTTGACTGAGTGCCTTGGTCAGTATTCTCTGTTACTGAAGGCAAATTATTTGATCGTTTATCTCATTGTCATTTCTAGAAGTGTGCAGTGCTGTATTTGGTCCATGCATTTCCTTTGTTATAATCCTGACTACAATTCAGAAATAGTTAGTTGGCTGTAAACCGTTGCTTTATAATTACTTTGACTCAGGAGCTGACTGATTAAAACTGCAATATTTCAGGAATTTGGCAAAAGAAGCTGAGAAGGTGGATAACATAACACCATTGACAGCGATCCTTGGGAAGTCTACCCATTCTGATTTGTGAGAAAGATTGCCATTGCTCCAATCAGATTTGATTCAAACAAGATAAAATCTAAAATGCAATTAGTACTTCTTCAACATAAGATAAATGCATATCTATTGTCAAAACTAAGATCTATGGAAATACCACACTGATTTTAACATGCAACATTTTTCATCTGCTGTCACTTTCATTTATGGATGTACATTGAGATAATTTTCTATACATTGCACCAATCCGTATTCTTCTCCTATTGTTTCAAATGTACATTTGCTTTAAGGTAAGAGCGACCCTGACAGGGCTAGCATTTAGTTTTCATTCCAATCTGGCAGCAGAAGGTGCTGGTGCATGGGAATTGAACCACGGTGGTGTCAAGCAGGAACATTTCAGGACATTGACCCAGTGACAATTGAAAAAGTGACAAGTGGATAGTATGGGACTTGGAGAGTTTTTGTTCCTAATGGAAAGTATGAAATCTAAGGCAGGTATTTAAAAGTGGGAGAGCTTGTGGTATAGCGGGTGGTGCCC
Source organism: Chiloscyllium plagiosum (assembly GCF_004010195.1). Classification (NCBI taxonomy): domain Eukaryota; kingdom Metazoa; phylum Chordata; class Chondrichthyes; order Orectolobiformes; family Hemiscylliidae; genus Chiloscyllium; species Chiloscyllium plagiosum. The sequence goes on from NC_057738.1 coordinate 26,495,683, forward strand.
CTTAGATGCAAAGTTCCTGGTTCAAGTCCCACTCCAAGACTTGAGGGCAAGAGAAGGTTAGAACATACTTTGCCCTGTGACCCATCAAGGTGCTTCCTGGACTTGCTTACAGTCCTACTAGCTTTTGCTACTCAGTTCTGGCACTGCAGGGGTGCTCAAGATGTGGGTAAATCAGATTGGCCTATAACTCTCAAGCATAAGACTTAGTTCCGCTGAGGAGTGGAATTCTCACTGTCAGCCTATTTAGCCTCCAATAACGCATTATGGTTGAGGAGTACGCATTTATTTAAAGTGGCTGATTCTTTCGACTGGAGAGGTGGGACATAGACCAATAGGCTGATTATTATCCTTCAAATCATTCAAAAATGCTTTTGGTGATGGTATATGTTCGAATGGCTTTTCATCAACTTGACCTACAAAAGCTGCCTCCCACCAACCCCGCACTGCCCTATCTAGACAGCTTGGTTCTTCCCCAGCTGAAAAACTAGAGCATACTTGGACCCATCAAGTGGCACCTACCAAGTCTTGATGTCAGCTTAGTGATTAGCCCCAGGAAAAACAAATTATGAAAACGGATATAAGCTTCACCCACCTCAGGCATCTCAATGTGGAAAGTCTTCTCAGTCTTACATAACATATCCATTTTTCATTAAGTCTATTAGTGATAACATGCATTACCTGACCTACATAATTCCAAGCCCACCTCGTGCAAAACATATATTATTGTAGGATAGATTTAGATCTGTAGTGCTTGAGAAACTTAAATTAATTTGGGTCTCCTCTGAGCCACCAATGACCTTGTGTCAGGAATAGTTTATGACAAAGGCTCAAATAAATGCTGATAGTAATTGATACAGACGAAGCAAAGTTGAAGGTCATCTAATTCAAGAAGTGTCCAACAACGTCCAACTTATACTTCCAATCACAGTCATCTGAAGGAATAAAAGACACATATTCTACAGGCATTTTCTGTACCAGAGTTGAATTATAACTCATTAAAGCAGACCTTAAGCTTTTCACAATCTAAGTGTTGCAGCAGGAGCTAATGAAAATATTGTTATAGCTGAATTCTTGGACAGGTTTGATTGCTTTTTTTCCCATTTTTATGAACCTATTTGTGAAAGTCTTTAGTAAACCATGGTTCACACTAAGCATTGATTTTATAGTCTGAGAATTTTGTGTTACCATAATAGTGCCATAGGTTGTGATAATATTTCACATGAAATGTCGACTCAGAATGAACTTGTGTGACAAAATAGAATTCCATTAATTTAGCCAACAATATTAATAACATGCATTTTATATCTTCATAAAAGTGCTATGGATATATTTTTAAAATAAATTAGTTAAGAAATTACTTTGTTAATTTGAGCATGCAAAGCTTAATACATGCACTCAGCATTCCTCTACTAGAATGTGCTAATATTACATTCAGTAGATTTTAATGCAGATGTAATGTTAAATTTCCAGGGTTTAGGACAACACACAGTCCATAAGCACATTAAAGAGCATTCTGGAATCACTGTGACAAATAGTTATGTTATAAATTATCTATGAGCTTTTTGTTTTTTTACAAAGATGTTTCTAAACTATGTGGATACATCAAAACAAAAGCATTTTTTCCCTTTTAAGAAAATATAATTCTTCACTTGTTAGCATCAACGTCAAGTCCAGCATATAATGCCCAACCCTAATTTCCCTGAGAAGATTGAATTGGTGTTAGGCCATTTCAGAGGACAATTAGGAGTTAATCTAATTGCTGTGGGACTGGAGCTTCTTATTCCAAAAGTATATTTTTGTCTCAACATTGGTAAATGCACATTATAAAATACTTTGACTTGAAAATTGCAGAAGGTACAACAAAATTCAATTTTTTTTCCACAATCAGGTTTTTCAATACAGCTTCACTACATTCTTAGTAATTACAACATACACACCACGTCAAACATACAGCCCAAGGACAACACTTTTCAAATTCAAATGACAGAAAGTGCAATATGAAATGAACTTTTCCCTTGCATAATCTTCCATTCTGATGTGCTTCAATGCAATTTCAATACTTCTAGTACAACCATAGAGTTTTTCAACCCAAAAGAAGCTCTTTGGTCATGGCGTCCATACCAGTCATCAAGTCCCAATTTACTCTAGTTCCATTTTCTAATACTTTGCCCATAGCTTTGTAAGCTATGTTGATTTAGGTGATCACCTGAATATATCTTAAATGTTGTGATGGTTCCTGTCTCTCCTATCCTTTCAGACAGTGAGTTCCAGATCTCACCACCCTCTGGGTGGAAAATAAACTTCCTTGAATCCCAGTATATCTGCTGCCCCTTGCCTTAAATCTTTGTTTCTTTGTTGTTGATCCCTCTACAAAAAGGAAAAGTTATGTCTTGGTTCTTCTCTGTTGTACAGCCTGAGTGGGTCTACAGATTCCAACCCCTCTGTGCACTGTGCCTGAAAGTCTTTAGACAGTGCCATTTTCCCATTGACCCAGGCTTAAATAGAGCTGTGCTTGTCAAATATGTTCTCTTCTCAAAATGAACTTTAGTGGATTTAATACTCCATTGTCACTTTATTTACTGATACCAGATTTTTAAAAAGATCGAATTCCCATTCAATTAGGATTTGAATTCAGTTCTCTTGATTAGTAATCTCCTCACTACTGTACTTCAGAGTGCTACTAAAAGCAAATTGACTTCAAAGGAGATTGAAACCATAGAAGAGTCCAGAAACTCCAAAGCAGGGGCCATCAATTAACATTTACTATTGTATAAAACAATGTCAGAATATAAAGAATTCCAATCAGGTATACAAAACTACCTCAGCAAAAAATCAATACCTCAACAAGATTCCAGCTGTTGGGGTAGCCTATGGATAGAGGTGGCACAATATGACTATCCATTGGCATAAATGTGGCAGAGCCTTTTAGATGTAATAACAGAATTACCTTGCCTGATTAGCTTCCTGCCTTAAAGTGACATCATAATTAGCACAATGGTAACTTTGAGAAGGAGATAAATCCAAGGTAATAAAGTCTATTTTGAAGAAAATAATCTTACAAATTAACATAGAGGAACTTCTGTACAAACGATAGCTGCTGATGTCAGTAACAGACAGTTTGATAAGAGATTTCTGGGAACAGACAGCCTGAGGTTTGCAGCAAGAATTAAAAAGAAATGTATGATCCCACAATAACAGAGACAAACGGTAAGTTAAAAGAAGGATGTCTTGTAAAATCGTAGGAGTTCAGAAAAGTTCATTGAACTGTGAACGTAATTGAGTTTCCGTCTTATTAATGAAATAGATGTCTTTTTAGGTAAAAGAGTAAATGTAGAAATATTTCGAGCAAGGTAAGTAAATTTTCATCTGAAAAGACAGCATGTGACTAGCATGAGTGCAGCTATATTATAGAGGGGTAATGTTTACCTGATCTTCCAAAGTCAGGTAGGACAGAAGCCTGCTCACAACGCGATGGCTAAAAAATTCTAACATTAGGTGCAACCAAACAATTATGCATATAACTAACTTTATATCAGAACTGATGTTATGAATTTTAAAGCAATTAGCAGGAATTCACATTATTTTTGTCCTAATCTTGTAATTAGGACAGGAGGAAATGTAAGACGAGTAACAGAATTTGAGCAGCCCTTAGAGATAGGGAAGTCTGGAAAATAACTGAAAAAAAAGTATAACCACTAACTTTGCATTGTAGTTTCATAGGGTTCATTGTATGATTCGAAGGTTTGATGAAAATGATGTCTGGTAAACATAATGAGATCATGTGGAACCTAATGCTGTCCATAGGGGTATCCATCATTGATCAGGTGTTTTACAGGATTGGATGCATAGATTGAGTGGGATGGAACAATGACATCAATGTTGCATATAATTATTATAAAGTGAAATGTATTAAAATACTGTATTCGGCTGAGGATGCCAGAGCATCATTGATCTTTCCGATCTGAGCTGTGACTAGGAGGGAAACTGGACCCCATGTGAAAGCCAGATTCAGTGCAGTCTCTGGTCACTCCCACACATACAGTAAAAGAACTCTGAAGGAAGATTGCTTGTGTTGCTAAACACAGAACTCAAGATTCTTCTTTGACATCTTGCCCCAACACCGTCCCATGTGTTTTAATGTTATGCGAAATAGCTTTCCATTGCTTACAGTTAGAAAGTACATTCTGCCTTTAGTCCACACTAACATACTTTCCAAACATTATTCCACCATCGAGAAGCTAATATTTAATTTCCCTGCATAAATATGTGCCCTCACCAACCTTGCTTCAAGTTCCTGGCAGCTAGATTTCACCCTGGGAGTAAATTGAAAGAACCAAGATTAAAACATATATTTTAAGCTGAGTTTGTGAGAGTCTGAAGTCAACAAACATTAAAATGAGAAGAAATCGAAATCTTGTTTCATTCAAAACCAAGTGCTGCCGAGAAGGGATTTTAATAATTTTTTGGCGTACTCCATTTTACTCCCTGTCATTCCCTTTCCACCCAAGGTCTAAAAATTCTACCGGAGAGCAGGGACATTTTACCACTGATACGAAGTCAGACTTTAATTCTCACAACTCCAACAACAGAGAATGAAGATTCCATCCTCACACCCTCAGAAAGACATGGGGGGGGAAATTGTTTGCAGAGTGTGGGAGTTGGATATTTTCATTATGAGACAGCAAGATAAAATGCAAGTAGAAATATGAAAGACAGTACTTGATTGTATCAGATGTTTGTGAAACCAATTGTCTCAAAATAGATTAAATGCACTTGCAGAAGAACTAAAAGATCTCATGGAGTTATTTAATGACACAAAATAGATGACGAAGGGAAAGATATTTTTTGTAACAAAAGCAAAGCAAGCACAAAGGTGATGATTAGTTTCACTGCAGAAAGCGAAGTGGCTGCCCTAAGCCATTTAACAGATTGACCCCCGGTGTATCAACTGTTATGTAAGCTTTTTAAATTTGCCATTATCACCATCATTGATTTTAAGTCCTTGAAGATTTTCAAGAGTGTCCATTGCTATCTAGATGTATTAATACTAGCAACTGTAAAAAGCTATATTTAAAAAAATAAAAAGAAAGAGTTATTTTAGATTAGATTAGATTCCCTACAGTGTGGAAACAGGCCCTTCGGCCCAACAAGTCCACACCGACCCTCCAAAGAACAACCCACCAAGACCCATTCCCCTACATGTACCCCTGACAAATGCACATAACACTATGGGCAATTTAGCATGGCCAATTCACCTAACCTGCACATCTTTGGACTGTGGGAGGAAACCGGAGCACCCAGAGGAAACCCACGCAGACACAGGGAGAATGTGCAAACTCCACACAGACAGTTACCCGAGGCGTGAATTGAACCCGGGTCCATTGCGCTGCGAGGCAGCAGTGCTAACCACTGAGTGCAGCGCCCCATTTCCTGATGCATTTCTGATCATGAGATAACCTAGAAGGCTGTTGATTAACAAGGATTTTTAATGACCATCGGAAATAACTGTAAAACGCAACATGATTTTGTTGGTCTCTACATTACATGCTACCTAATGCTCATGAAGTGAGCATTGAGAGGAAGAAGGTGGTGAGTAAACAGCATGTGTTGGCACTTAGTTGATATAGGGACTACAAAGGGCCAGGGTGTTGAGTACAGGTCCATAGATTGAATTAGAATTAGAATTCTGACAGAATTAGAATCCCTACCCTTCGGTCCAACAAGTCAACACCGACCCTCCGAAGAGTATCCCAACCAGACTCATAACCCAACCCTATATTTACCCCTGACTAATGAACCTAACCTACACATCCCCGTACACTGTGGGGCAATTTAGCATGGCCAATTCACCTAACCTGCACATCTTTGAATGGTGGGAGGAAACCAGAGCACCGAAAGGAAACCCATGCAAACAGGGGGAGAATTTGCAAACTCCACACAGTTGCCTGAGGCTGGAATTGAACCCAAGTCTCTGACGCTGTGAGGCAGCAGTGCTAACCACTGAGCCACCATGCTGCCCCTCTTTATTGGCAAAAAGAGATACGAGGAGCCGTGGGGTGGGGTCCGTAGAGTGTCATAGTTTGCTTAGGAGAAATATGTTTCTTTGATTTCTTCAGAATTCTACAAAGTTTTCCTATGTAGAAAAGAAAAACAAAGTTTTGGGATCAATTGACCAGTACAAATAAGAGTGAGGTCTGATTAGGGTTTGAGTGACATGGGCTTTGAAGAGATCAGTCGTAGAACCAGGTAAGGTGATTGATGTAGGCCATCTCAACATTGGTGAGTAAATTCCAATACAGAGATATGCAAGGTTGTGCATTTTGGTGGGAGAAACATGGAGAGACAATATAGGCTCATTGGTACAACTTTGAGGGAAATACAGGAGCAGATGAAACCTCAGGATTTGAGTGCATAATTCTCTGAAGGTGACTTAACAAATTAAAACAGTTATTATGAAGGTTTATTAGATCCTTAGATCCATAAATAGAGGCATAAAGTGTAAAAACAAAGAATTGATAATACACATGTGCAAATCGTGGGTCACACCACAAATTGTGTTCAGTTCTGGAAACTTTATTTGAGGAAGGATGTTAAAGCTCTGGAGAGAGAGAAAAGTAGATGGCTAGAATGATTGCAGGAATGAGAGATGTTAAATACAATGAAAGATGAGAGAAATTAGGCTTATTCTCTGTGGAGCATAGAATAAGAGATGATCTAACTGAGGTGTTAAAAATTATGAACAATTTTGACATGGTGAAAAAGGATATTCTGTTTCCACTGATTGGTTTGTCAGTGACTAGGGGGTTACAAGATTGTCAGCAAAAGAACTAGGAGTGAGATGAGGAAAAATCTCTTCACTCATGATGTGCAGGTGCCGGTGTTGGACTGGAGTGGACAAGGTCAGAAGTCACACAACACCAAGTTATAGTCCAACAGGTTTATTTGAAAACACAAGTGTTTTAGAGCACTGCTCCTTCTTCAGGCAGACTCCGTAGGAGTTGGATTTATATATTTGAGTAATTAATTTACAGGACCAAGCAGATAAGGCTGGAGAATGGAACTAGGTTGGTAGCTGTTTTGGGAGTTGGTAGATACACGATGGGCCGGGTGGCCTCCTTCTGTACTGTAAAATTCTATGACTCTATGATTTTTTGTCATATATTTTACCTTTTTCTCAAGAAGCATGGTGCATTTCTCACTAGGCAGCAGTGAGTTGACAAGTAATGGTCTCTGTTGCTTGCGAAACATTTTGTAAACATTCCAACTTGTCATGGGTTGCAATGAAAGGAATTTCAATATTTTGATTTGTTTTAATCCATGCCAATCTCCTTTTAAATACTGACATAATTAGAAGACAGCTCCATCAGCACTGCTCTTGATATTTGCCCATCGTCAGTAATCTGACTTGGCATGGAGAAGGAGATGGTGGCAAATAAGTTGATATAGGGACTACAAAGGGTGAGTACAAGCCCAGAGATTGGCATAAAGAGATATGAGGGGCCATGGGGTGTCTTCAGAGGGCCACAGTTGACATTGGAGTAACGAGCTGTTTAGGGAGAGGGGCATAAGGTGGTAAGTGTGGCATGATTAACTCAGGAGATTTGGATAGAAGGACAAAGGGTGGCATAAAGATTATGATGTAGTTTAAGGATGGCATAGATGTAGCATAGGGAGTGTGTGGGGCTAGAGGCTGTGAGGGAAAGGGCATGATGGATGTTTTTAGTTCCATTCTCTTTGTATTAAACTGCAGCACAATGCTGGGACAGGATGACCAGCCTTGCTCACAGCCTGCATCTATAACCTGCGGCCTCCACTCCTGAGCTGGGATTACCCAGCCTGACACCTATGGAACCCCAAGCCCATGGGATAGAAATCTGACCCTCTGGGCTGCTTTCTCCAAGGGTTGGGCTTGCAAAGTCAGGAAATGTTCCAGGTCTGTGCTTTGAAGCGAAAACCTGTCTAATTGTTCATTTTGAGCAGTGTCATTAAGTAACTGTTGAGCAAGTTCAGCAACCAAAGAAATAACTCATGGCTATAGATAAGGCTTAAAGTAAAGTTCACAGGCAACAGTTTTTATTCCATTGTACAAAATCCATTTTTGTGGACAACCTAATTCCAGTCAGGACAATTACATCATTGAAATAATGTTTAATATGGATTGTTGTGATTCACTGATTGTCACTGTTCAGCTTCAACCTAAGACAAAACAGAGTGAGTGAGTGAGGCACCTTTCAGTTAAGGCTGACTATGGGTTGCATTCTTGTTGTTATGGCTTTCTGTTTCCCTAAAGCAATGTTGCTCGTGACTGAAGAGACCAATGCTGGAGTGACAGTCCTGGTCGCAGACCACATCTGTGTGTGGTCGTTGATCTGCTAGAGCTGCTGCACTCCTTCTTTCATGCCCGCTTGTCTGCTGGTTCAGGGAACTTCTTCATCTTGTGCAGTCAGCTGCAAACCTTTCCCAGGGCTCCGTAACGATATCAAGCGCCTTCATGTCCTTCATGCACACAATGTTGTAGTGTAGCTGGGGATGCCCAGTGGGTCTCTTCCCGATGCAAGCTCTCCATAGGGGATATCTTTAGGATGCAGCCATCCTCCACGCAGTCGACATGGCCCAGCCAGTGCAGTCTCCGCTGCCTGAGCAGAGTGCTATGAATATTCACTGAATTAAGGGAAGATTATGTTGATAGGACCAGTTGGGCCTCGTGACTTGTTTCTGCGGTCTGCATTCTATGTAATTCTCTGTGTCGTTTATGGATGCTCACATTGCAAATACCCAGCCGGCACTTAGCCTTGAGGGAAAACTGAACTGACTGCATGTATATGTAAGCTTTCTAACATCTCTCTGTTGGTGACATTTCATGAGTCAGAAAATAGCAGGGTAGTCAGATATGTTCTGTTGTTGCAAACTTAAAGGTGGTACATTTGCTTGCCAGAATTTCTTTTTCTTCTTGTGATTTTGATATGCTACTTGTGGGCAGAACAAGGCTTCCTCAGTGATATCTCCCAAGATTACTGAGCTTGTGCTAATTTTGCAGCGTTACCTGAGCACCAGAAATAGACAGTTTTGTCACCTAAAGGTGCATGAAAAGGAACATTACTCATTTTCTCTGGCTTGAGATGCTCTTTATTTATCTGAATAGCCAGCTCTGAGAATGAGGGAGTTAAAATTGTATGTACTCATGTCACAAAAGAAAGTCAGACTGGCAATCCAGTGATAGATGATGGTCTGACAATTTTAGTGGACTCATGCTTGCTACATTAACTATCAGAAGTTTACACAAAAATAATTAAACAAACCCTGGACAAATAAATCCACTGACATACACAGTTACCTTGACTATACATCCTCCCAATCTGCTTCCTGTAAAGACTCTATTCCATTCTCCCAGTTCCTCTATCTCCATCATATCTGTTCTGATGATCCAGCTCCGGTAAGGAAGTCTCTAAAATGTCCACCTTTTTCCTCAGTTAAGGAATTCCCAGCATTGTTGTTGACAGGGCCCTCAGCTGGGCCCGACCCATTTTACATTTAACCCTCACCCCCTCTCTTCCTTCTAACAACAATGATAGGGTCTCCCTTGTCCTCGCCCACCATCTCACCAGCATGCACATCCAAAGGATTATTAGCCACCATTTCCACCACCTCCAGCGGCGATGCCACCACCTTCCTTATCAGCCCCCTCCCTTTCCAAACTTCCACAAAGACCGTTCCCTTTGGGGCACCTTGGTCTGCTCCTCCTTCACTCCCAACACATCCACACACCCCCAGAATGCCTTCCCCTGCAACCACAGAAGGTGTAACAGTTGCCCATTTCCTTCCTCCCTCCTCACTATCCAAGGTCCTAAACACTCCTTCCAGATGAAACATGCTTTACCTGCACTTCACTCAATCTAGTTTACTGCATTTGCTGCTCACAATGTGGTCTCCTCCAAAGCGCAGACTGGGTATTTGCTTTGCAGAACACCTACATTATACTTATAAAACAAACCCTAACAAATTCCTTGCCACTTCAACTCAACCACATGTTCCCTGGCCAACATCTCTGTCTCAGGTTTGCTGTGGTTTTAGATTAGATTAGATACCCCACCGTGTGAAAACAGGTCCTTCGGCCCAACAAGTTCACACCAACCCTCTGAAGAGTAACCCACCAGACCAATTTCCATCTGACTAATGCACCTAACACCTTGGGCAATTTAGCGTGGCCAATTCACCTAACTTTGCAGCCTTCTGGACTTGATATCAAGTTCAACAACTTTAGGGTTTGAGCATCTTTCCCCAACCCCCGCACACCAGACCTTGTCATCACATGGAATGGAAAAGCACAGTAGGAGAGGCAGCATCTGAGGAGCAGGAGAATCGACATTTTGGGCAAAAGCCCTTCATCAGGAATGAGGCTGTGAACTGAGGAGGTGGTGTGATAAATGTGAGAGGGGTGGGGCTGGGGGAAAGGTAGCCAAACGTGCAATAGGTGGATGGAGGTGGGGGTAATGTTGATAGGTCAGAGAGTAAGGTGGAGTGGATAGGTGGGAAGAAAGATGGACAGATGGGATAGATCATGAGGGCAGTGCCGAGTTGGAAGGTTGGAACAGGGATAAGGTGGGGGGAGAGGAAATGAGGAAACTGGTGAAATCCACATCTGGTGACATTGAACACTTCTGCTGTCTCCACCTCCAAGTTTACTTTTTCCACCAAGACTCCCACCCACTTTCGAGGACTCCTTCCCCCGTTTCCAATACACCCCATCCACCTGGACACCCAGTGCCGGTCTGTTACCTGCCCTCGATCTATTTATGTCCAACTGCTGTTGGGACATTGACCACCTCAACCTGTCCACCCCCCTCACCCACTCCAACCTCTCACCCTCTCGACACAGCCCTCCACTCCCTCTGCTCCAATTCCAACCTCACCATCAAACTTGTGGACAAGGGGAGTGTGGAATGGTAGTTTGGCGCACTAACCTCTGAACTGCTGAAGCCAGGCGCCAAAGCGAAGCACCACCTCCTATGCCCCTCTCAACCACAAACTCACACCCCATCAGCAAATCATCATCTCCCATACCGTACATAACCTCATCACCTCAGGGGATATCCCACCCACAGCTTCCAACCTCATAGTTTGGGAACCCCATACCGCCTGGTTCTACCTCTTACCCAAGATCCACAAACCTGACTACCCCCAACCGACCCATCATCTTAGCCTGCTCCTGCCCCACCAAACCCATCTCCACCTACCTCGATACTGTCCTATCCCCCCGGTCTAGGAACTCCCCATATATATTTGAGACACCACCCACACCCTCCACCTCCTCCAAGACTTCCGTTTCCCCAGCCCCCAATGCCTCATCTTCACCATGGACGTCCAGTCCCTCTACACCTCCATCCGCCATGACCAGAGCCTCCAAGCCCTCCATTTCTTCCTCTCCCAACATCCCCACCAGTACCCTTCCACTGACAACCTAATTCGTTTGGCTAAACTGGTCCTCACTCTCAATAATTTCTTCTCCCAATCCTCACACTTGCTCCAGACGAAAGGGGTAGCCATGAACACATGCATGGGCCCCAGCTATACTTGTCTCTTTGTTGGTTATGTGGAACAGTCCATCTTCCGCAGTTACACCGATGCCATTCCCCACCTTTTCCTCCGTTACATTGATGACTGCATCGGTGTCACCTCGTACTCCCACAAGGAGGTTGAACAGTTCATCAACTTCACTAACACATTCCACCCCAACTTTAAGTTCACCTGAACTATCTCAGACATCTCCCTTCCCTTCCTGGACTTCTCCACCTCCATCAACAATGACCAACTCAACATTGACATCTTCAACAAACCCACTGACTCCCACAGCTGTCTGGACTACACATCCTCCCATCCTGCCTCCTGTAAAAATGCTATTCTTATTCCCAATTCTTCCACATCTGCCGTGTCTGTTCCCAGGAGGACCAGTTCCACCACAGAACACACCAGATGGCCTCCTCCTTTAAAGACTGTAATTTCCCCTCCCACGTAATTGATTATGCCCTCCAGTGCATGTCATCCACTTCCCTCATCTCCGCCCCCAAACCCCACTTCTCCAACCGCAACAGGGACAGAACCCCCTAGTCCTCACCGTCCACCCCACCAACCTCCGTATACATCATATAATCCTCTGTCACTCGCCACCGACAAACGAACCCCACCATCAGAAATGTATTACCCTCCCCACCCCTAGCCGCTTTCCGTAAAGACTGTTCCCTCTGCAACTACTCGGTCAGGTCCATGCCCCCTAACAGCCCACCCTCCCCTCCCGGCATCTTCTTCAGCCACCGCAGGAAGTGCAAAACCTGTGCCCACGTCTCCCCTCTCACCTCCGTTCAAGGCCCCAAAGGAGCCTTCCACATCTATCAAAGTTTTACCTACACTTCCATACATGTCATTTGGTGTATCCATTGCTCTCAATGTGGTCTCCTCTACAGGGGAGACAGGACGCCTACTTGCAGAGCACTTCAGAGAATACCTGCACCAACCAACCCCACTGCCTCGTGGCTGAACACTTCAACTCCCCTCCCATTCTGCCAAGGACATGCAGGTCCTGTGCCTCCTCCATCTCCACTCCCTAACCACTCACCTCCTGCAGAAAAAGTGCCTCATCTTCTGCCTTGGGACCCTCCAACCCCATGGCATCAATGTAGATTTCGCCAGTTTTCTCATTTCCCCTCGCCCCACCTTATCCCAGTTCCAATCTTACAACTTGGCACCACCCTCATGACCTGTCCTACGTGTCCATCTTCCTTCCCACCTATCTGCTCCGCCCTCCCCTCTGACCTATCACCATTACTCCTACCTCCATTTACCTATCACACTCCTAGCTACCTTTTCACCAGCCTTACCCCCTTCCCATTTACCTCACCACCCCCTCGGCTTACAGCCTCATTCCTGATTAAGGGCTTTTGCCCAAAACATCAATTCTCCTGTTCCTCGGATGCTGCCTAACCTGTTGTGCTTTTCCAACACCACACTCTTGACTCTAATCTCCAGCATCTGCAGTCCTCACTTTCACCTTGTCATCACATGGGCTGCTACCACACACTATCCATTGTCAGCCACTAATTCCCCCATTAGCAGTTATTCATTCCCCCAGGCTGACCTTTAACCACTCGTTTGTCTGTCCAACTGCTTTTCTCTCTCTTTGTGCTCTATCTCCATCTATCATTTACTCTACCCCCAAATCCCACACATCTTCTGTGTAAAACTATTCTTTTCCCGGCTACCATCAGTTCTGAAGAAGGGTCACTGGACCTTTCTAACACTAACTCTGCTTTCTCTCGACAGATGCCGCTAGACGGTGCAGAAATTTTCCAGCAATTTCTGTCTTTGTTTCAAATAAGTTAATTGTTGCAGTTACGAATGAGATTCTTCAGCAAACAGAAATTTTTGGTTTTGAGTAAAATCCTTTAGCAAAAAAGTGTGCACGCAAGGAGGTTTCAGCTATGTTGAGAATGTTTAATTTTAATCCAACACTTGAAAATTGAAGGGGTGTCATAGAGTTATACAGCACAGAAACAGACCCTTCGGTCCAACCAGTCCATGTGGAACATCATCCCAAAATTAAACTAGTCCCACTTGCCTGCTCCTGGCCCATATCCCTCCATAACGTTCCTATTTGTGTACTTATCCAAATGACTTTTAAATGTTGTACCCACATCCACCACTTCCTCAGGAAAATCATTCCACACGCAAACCACCCTCTGTGTAAAAATATTTGCCCGTCATGTCTTTTTTTTGTTACGTTTTAAATGATCTTGCAGAAGTTTACAGCTTAATCAAATTCAGTCTTTAATATATTTTGATATTTAATGTAATGAGACATTGAGCTGCTGTGAATACAGACATGCAGATGTCTTTATTGGTTATGACGGGTGTACCAGTTTGATGTTGTTGCTTATTATTTCTAAAACAAGTTGCTTCTACTCATAGTCAGCGATAACCTTGTTTTTTGTTTCCTTCTTTCTCAGTGGGTGAAATAGGTCCTGAAGTTGTACTTTAAAAATAACATGTTTTGAAAGATGAGAAATCAAAATGTGAATGTTTATGAAGACAGTCTTGAAGAAATGTCAGAGGACAACGTATTAAATGTCACTTTCCAGACACTGGTTTCCTCAGTTTGGATCCATGAATCCAATCAATTAATGGCAAATGGTGAACCCTGATAAGCACTGCTTTTGACTGAATATTATTTTAGAGGTCCTATTGTCACACTGTAGGCTATCAATGGGAGCAGGGTGAAGATGGTCATAGCAAGGGCAAGACAGCTAACTTGCATCAGACCTCCATCTCTTCTCAAACCCCACTACCCCTCCCCACTTCCTTCCCAACGTTGGGTCCTTCACTCAGAATGTGACTGAACAAGTGCCCTTCCAAGATCCTGTTTGAATCCTTACATAGTAATGACATGGCAAGCGATATTAATTAGGTGGGCACCAATTCGGCATGAATTAGCTGGCCATTAATTGGCTCTGGGTGAGGAGACTATCCACAGGGTAGAGTCGAGATCGTGGTACAGTCCCCACCTGTCTGATGATGACATAACCCAATCCCTGCTACCACTAAACTCAACCTGGGAGGATATTACATCCCACCAATGCACACCAGGCCTGACTCTCAATCCCTACTCCAACATCTGATCCTTTTTGTTTCTGAACTACTCTTTTCAGTCTAATACTCTGTCTAGTCTATTCCTACTCCTCTACAGTGGTCTTTCTGTCAAGCTAATTTCAAACCTTCTTTCAAGATGCTGAATTGTGCATAGTCTTTCTCCTTATATCATTGGTGTCAAGTTAAATTTTGACAGTTGTTTCAAAGTAAAGAGCTTTAGGTAAGTACAAGCCCAGCTTAATGGGTAATCCTGTCACTTCTGAGACTGAAAGTTGAGTTCAAGTCCCACTCCAGAGTTTGTGAAGCAAGTCTTGACTGACATTTCCAATGCATTACTAAGGAATGCTTCCAACATCGGTGCTGTCTTTGAAACATAGATTCAAGTCAAGGACCTAACTGCACTTTCAAATGCTGTGAAATATCCTACAGCACTGTTTGAAGAAGAACAGGCAAGTTTAGTGTTTTTGATGTCCTGGACAATGTTTATTCCTTCACCAACATCATAAAAACAAGTTATTGCTTATTGGTGCACTAGTTTTATGTGGGAGTTTGCTCTGTGCATATTGGTTGTCACATTTGAAACTTGTAGTCCAACAGTGTTAAAGTCATTGTGGGTGCTTTGGACTCACTTTAAAAATATCAAAGTTATTTTGAATCTTTTTCTTGTCTCATGCATGTGGATCTGGATATTAAGTGATGGCAATGGAGAGATAGAAAATGGATTGCTGATAATGCTTTATTACAACTCAGTAAAACCTACTTTTCTCCAGTTCATTAAGGTGTGACCAGATATATCTACAAATTTGATAATGTGCTTGAGAAAGGTAGATCAAAATCAGAACAAGATAATAGCTGAAACAAAAGATCGCCATGAAGGAATTATATTTTGGTTGTATAAAGAATCTAGAGAAACTAGGAATATTATCCATAGAGTAGAAAATGGATAAAAGGGATTTAATCAGTGTTCAAAATTATGAGGGGAAGAGAAAGTAAATCGGATGACCTGTTTCCAAACGCAGTCTGAAGGCCAAAATACTTTGGATGTTGGAAACCATATTGAAGAGTTATATTAGATTTGAAACATTAACTCTGTGTCTCTCTCCACAGATACCGCCAGACCTGCTGAAATTCTCCAGTATTTTGTGTGTTTGTTGGACATGGATTGAAGATAGTTTTCAGAAGAAGGGAGCCTTTTTTTTTAAATACATGGAATTATTAATGTTCTTAATGTGCTGCCTGGAAGCATGGTGGAGTAAGTTCAACAATAATTTCAAAACAGTATTTGATAAATATTAGAAATATCTTGATTCCACCCTGTAGATAGAACTTGACAAAATTGAGAGGCATGGAGAGAATGGATAATTGGAGTCCTCATTACAGAAGAGAAATGTCAATTACTAGGGAACAAAGGTTTAAGGCAAAAGAGGGTAAGTTTAAAGGAGATATGAGAGGCACATTTTTGACAGAGGGTGTTAAGTGTGCTGCCAGAGGAAGTGGTGGAGGTGAACACAACTGCAAAATTTAAGAGGCATCTTGACAGATATATGAATAGGCAACGAATAGACGGATGTGGACTGCACAGAAGCAAAAGGTTCTTAGTTTAAAAAGGGCATCATGTGAAGGCTCAGTCTAAGTGGGCCGAAGGGCCTGTTCCTGTGTTATACTGTTCTTTGTGCAGAGACCTGGGGAAAATTTAGTTCTTTCTGATAAAAGATGGGCTGTATGGTTACCATCTGTGATGACTGATTGAATAACAAAGCAGGTTGAGGTAGTGGATATGCTTTGACAATGCATTGTGAGGCTTATGAATCCCCTTTCTGATTCTAAGTCTAATGTGGCCTTGCTATCCAGTGAAGATATCTCTTCTGTGCCCAAGTATAGTTGAACTGCTACTGATGCAAAAATACTGTCATGTATTCAATCCAGTAGATTGGGTCTGAACTGAGTGCTCTGAATGGCGGCTTCTGGGGGATCTATATATTCCTGCACTGGCCTGTCACCTGGTGAGCAAGGAGCACTCGGAGTGTGAGTCAACTTCCCTGTCCTCTGTCTCTGTGCTTTAGCTCCTGAAGGCCAATGGCTGGAGTGCAGGTGTGTAGACCTCTCCAGCAGACAGTGAGGAAGCTGGATCTCTATCTCCATGGCGACGATCAACCTGCCTATGGAGGCAAAAGTGGATACTGCAGATGCTGGAGATTAGAGTCAAGGTTAGAGTAGTGCTGCCTGACCTGTTATGCTTTTCCAGCACTATTCTGAACCTGCCTATGGAGGCAGCCAGAGAGGTGAATGATTCTCTGCACCGGTATGAGCAGTCAGGTTCGCTCCCATCACAGTTTGGACCACTTGCCAACGTTGTAAATGCACGAAATTCGGACTGAACGCGGGGCCCGCTCCGCTCTCGAAGGCAAGACACTCACCCTAAGCCTGACCCCACCGCATGTGGATGAAGTCCCTGCTTGCTCACACTATGGGGATCCCTCCTGCCTGGGGCTGAGCATCTAGTTAGGCTCTGGCTGAGTTCCAAGAGCCAGCAGCCAGCAATCCCATTAACTACATTATTTCTTCGGTGTCAACCTCTGAGATCCATGTGCATCAATGATTTTGGGGCATGCTGATCACCATGTGTGGAAACTTAAGGAGCTGCACTTGTGCACAGCCTCGCAGCCTAGGGAGAACATTGCTTGGTCTGCTGTGGAACAATTACTGTGAGGAGCTCACCAGGTTGTGCTCCCCCACTCTCAAAGCCTAACATTCAGTCCATCTGCTACAGTCAAGAATGCCTCTACTTGCTCAGAAGGCTAAGGAAATTCAGCATGTCCACAACGACTCTTACCAATTTTTACAGATGCACCATAGAAAGCATCCTAATAGGATGCATCACAGCTTGGTATGGAAACTGCTGTGCCCAAGATGGCAAGAAATTACAGAGTTGTGAACGCAGTCCAGTTCATCACAAAAACCAGCCTTCCATCCATTGGTTCCATCTATACTTCTCACTGCCTCAGGAAAGCAGCTAACGTAATGAAAGACCCTCCCACCCCAGTTCTACTCTCTTCCACCCTCTTCCAGAAGATGCAAAAGTTTGAAAACATGTACCAATAGATTCAAGAACAGCTACTTCCCTGCTGTTATCGAACTTTTGAATGGATCTCTCATGTATTAGAGTTGATCTTTCTCTGTATCTTCTCAGTAGCTGTAACACTATATTCTGCATTCTGTTCTATTACCTTCATATACTTATGTAAGGTACGATTGATCAGGATAGTGTGCAAGCAAGTTTTCACTGTATCTCTGTACATGTGACAATAATAAATCAAATCAAAAAAATCATTCTCACTGACGAGTCAGTATCTGGACTAGCCTTGCTGATGCTTCCACTGAGGCTTTGCATTACTTTGTCGTTGGAGGTTGAGGAGTTAACTTCTGGGGCAGCTAAGTTTTTCTCCACAGAAGGCATGGAGTTACTGTCTGTAAGGAACATCAGAGAGGCAGGGCGAGTAGTTAGAAGTGGTGTACAATAACTGAGATTGACAGAGTTAGCATTAGGGTTGAAGTGGAATGAAGTGTGCTACTCACTTGATTAGAGGGCCTTGTCTGTCTCAGTGCCCCCACATCAGTTGCAATCCCCTCCTGCGAGGGCCAGAATTCTCTCCTTATGTGAGGCGCGTAGCTGAATGGGGACCCCGATCATCCCATAAAGACTTGTTGTGGGCTTTCTTCTTCTGTAATGAGAGAAACACAGATTGAGTAAGTGGAATTGTTTGGCATGACTGTTAGCACTGGCTGAATTGTTGTGGTACCGGGTGAGAGAGCAGCACAGAGTCTGTGCAGGGTACGTAGTGCAGGAGGTTGAGTGGGTGAAGGTTTGTGAGTGAAGATGTAGCAGGTAGTACAGTCACAGAGTCATACAGCACGGAAACAGACCCTTCGGTCCAACCCGTCCAAGCTGACCAGGTTTCCTAAACTGAGCTAGTACCGTTTGCCTGCATTTGGCCCATATCTCTCTAAACATTTCCTATTCATGTACCTGTCCAAATGTCTTTTAAAAGTTGTTATTGTACTTGCCTCTACCAATTCCTCTGGCAGCTCATTACACACACACACACACACCACCCTCTGTATGAAAACTTTGCACCTCACATCCTTTTTAAATCTTTCCCCTTTTATCTTAAACCTATGCCCTCTAGTTTGGGACTCAGCCAACCTTTGGAAAAAGACTTTGTCTATTCACCTTATCCATGCCTCTTAAGATTTTCTGAACCTCTGTAAAGTCTAATAGCGAAAGGGACAAAGCATGAGCCTTGGTGGGAGGTGGGTGCAGAGGCAGAGCGGCAGTGAGTGTGAGGTAGCTGAGAGGAGAGGGTGTCACTTAGATTGGCACAGTGGAGAAAGTAATTGAGAACCTGCAGGTCCCTAATGGTGCACTGTGGTCCCATCTTCCTCTTACCTGCTATCTTTAGATTCTGTCCATCATCAAGCAGGAGGCTTCAGAATGCCACTGCCAGGCCGGGTATACAGCAGCCTTTTAAAGATGGCATGTACAAATGATGCTGGTCTATTGGCAGATATCTGTTGAGTGGCACGTTGTTTATGGGAACAATGTATAGTGATATCTGTGCCCCGATGCCACTGCACATCCTTCGCACGGAGCTTGCATAATGATTAGATTAGATTAGATTACTTTACAGTGTGGAAACAGGCCCTTCTGCCCAACAAGTCCACACCAACCCGCCGAAGCGCAACCCACCCACACCCCTACATTTACCCCTTACCTAACACTACGGACAATTTAACATGGCCAATTCACCTGACCTGCACATCTTTGGACTGTGGGAGGAAACCGGAGCACCCGGAGGAAACCCACGCAGACACGGGGAGAATGTGCAAACTCCACACAGTCAGTCGCCTGAGGCGGGAATTGAACCCGGGTCTCTGGCGCTGCGAGGCAGCAGTGCTAACCACTGTGCCACCGTGCCGCCCACCTGTGCCACCGTGCCGCCCACCCACACTCTGATGGTTCACACTCTGATGACAAGTTGACCAAGAACATAGCTAAATAGTTGACAAATTCAACAAGTCATTGCTTTTATAACTATTAGTCACTGCATTGCTGCTGTAGCTCAAAGCTTTTAAGAATCCAGGTGAAAACCAATCCTGTCAGTGCGTGACCAATAGACTTGACTTTGGAGATATTTAATTTCAATTTTTTCTTGTTTACTTTCAGATTGATCTGGCAAGTTTAGGCTAGCAGTCATATCAGATTTGGACATATTGATCAATGACTCTTCCATTGTGTTTCTGCATGCTTAAACTAGCAGATATGTTGTAGTTTCCACTCTGGACTGATTCTGAAATGTCTCATGTTATTTGTATTTATGTGCTTTTGAAGTTATAGAAATGCACAGCATCATGTCTCCTGAACAGCAGCCAAAATGTAGTCAGAATATTGCTGCTTTAATTCTGCTTCACTTGCTAGTAACCATCCTTCATATCTCAAGTAGTGAAGATTTTTACCTTTGCAAGAATCATAATAGTATAAAAGACACCCTTTAACTCATCTAGGCTATACTGCCAAAACTAAGCTAAATCTACACAAGCCACACTTTACTGTATCATTCCCCTGGCTTTGAAAGATATGATATTTCAAGTGCTTGTCTAAGTACTTTTTAAGATTTTGAGATGGTCTGCTTCAACTACCTTTCCAAGCAGTGTGTTCCAGACTCCCACCACTCTCAGTGTGAAACCATTTTTCTTCAAACTCTCTCTAAATCTCTTGCCTGTCTCCTAAAAGGTGTACCCCCTTGTTACTGACACTTCAACCAAGGGGAGCCACTGCTTTCTATCCACCCTGTCCATGCCATTATCTTGTACACCTCTATCAGGTTCCCCCTTCCTCAATCTTCTCTGCTTTAGTTAAACCAACAAATAATTATGCTCCTTCCCTGGTCAATCTCTTGTGTACCCCCTCCAGTACAATCTCAACCTTCTGATAGTGCATTGATCAGAACTGTGCATAGTAATCTAGCTGTAACCTAACCAAAGTTCGAAACAGCTCCAACATAATGTCTCTGTTCTTATAATCTATGCCTTGACTCAAAAAGGCAAGCATCCGGTATGGTTTCTTAACTGTCCTATTAACCTGTCCTGCCATCTTCAGTGATTTGTGAACAAATAATGCAAGATCCCCATCTTTCTGAGCTTCCTACTATCCTATCATTCATTGAGCACTTCCTTGATTTGTTACTTCTTCCAAAGTGCATACTTTCACATTTCCCAGGGTTAAATTCCACCTGCCACTGATCTGTCCATCTGACCAATTGGTGTATATGCTAGTCTAAGACCTTCCTACTTACTTTCAACCATCTGACCAATCTTTGTGTCAAGCACAAATATACTTCTCAACACTCCCACATTCACATTTACACCATTTATGAATGACACAAACATTAAGGAATCCAGTGCTGATCCCT
Organism: Chiloscyllium plagiosum; assembly: GCF_004010195.1. Taxonomy (NCBI): domain Eukaryota; kingdom Metazoa; phylum Chordata; class Chondrichthyes; order Orectolobiformes; family Hemiscylliidae; genus Chiloscyllium; species Chiloscyllium plagiosum. The sequence goes on from NC_057738.1 coordinate 26,516,790, forward strand.
GAAGGACTCCACTGGACACCAACCTCCAGTCACACAAGCAACTTTCTATCTTTACCCTTTGTTTCATGCTACTAAGCTAATTTTACCCTTGGTCACATTGCTTTTACCTTCTTTATCAATGGGACTTTGCCACGGGCCTTGCTGAAATCCTAACAGTTATCTACACACTTGGTCACCTCCTTAAAAAATTCAATCAGGATTGTTAGGCATGTCCTATCATCCTCTGACAAAACTGTGCTGCTTATCCCTGAACAAATCTTGCCTCTCCAAGTGAAGATTAATTCTCTCCTTCAGAATTTTCTCCAAAATTAGAGGTATAGTGGACAGCGAAGAGGGTTACCTCAGATTACAACAGGATCTGGACCAGATGGGCCAATGGGCTGAGAAGTGGCAGATGGAGTTTAATTCAGATAAATGCGAGGTGCTGCATTTTGGGAAAGCAAATTTTAGCAGGACTTACACAATGGTAAGGTCGTAGGGAATGTTGCTGAACAAAGAGACCTTGGAGTGCAGGTTCATGCTCCTTGAAAGTGGAGTCAAAGGTGAATAGGACAGTGAAGAAGGCGTTTGGTATGTTTTCCTTTATTGGTCAGAGTATTGAGTACAGGAGTTAGGAGGTCATGTTGCGGCTGTACAGGACATTGCTTAGGCCTCTGTTGGAATATTGCCTACAAATCTGGTCTCCTTCCTATCGGAAAGATGTTGTGAAACTTGAAAGGGTTCAGGAAAGATTTACAAGGATGTTGCCAGGGTTGGAGGATTTGAGCTATAGGGAGAGGCTGAACAGACTGAGGCTGTTTTCCCTGGAGCGTCGGAAGCTGAGGGGTGACCTTATAGAGGTTTACAAAATTATGAGGGGCATGGATAGGGTAAATAGGCAAAGTCTTTTCCCTGGGACCAGAGATTCCAGAACTAGAGGGCATAGGTTTAGGGTGAGAGGGGAAAGATATAAAAGAGACCTAAGGGGCAACTTTTTCACACAGAGGGTGGTACGTGTATGGAATGAGCTGCCAGAGGATGTGGTGGAGGCTGGTACAATTGCAACATTTAAGAGGCATTTGGATGGGTATATGAATAGGAAGGGTTTGGTGGGATATGGGCCGGATGCTTGCAGGTGGGACTAGACTGGGTTGGGATATCTTTGCGGCGTGGACAGGTTGGACCGAAGTGTCTGTTTCCATGCTGTACATCTCTATGACTCTATGACTCTAAGTGTTTCCCTACCACTGATGTGAGACTTCCCTCGTTTATCTCTGCCACCCTTCTTGTAAGGCACAAACACATCAGTTGGTCTCCATCCTCAGGCATCGACTTTGTGCCCAGACAGGAGCATTTCATGTTGACTTTGTTCTTCTTTTGCTGCTAGCAATCACAAGTTGTGTCTAACCTAACTAATCTAACTAACCTATCTTATTCTTGATGAAGGGCTCTTGCCCAAAAATTTGATTCTCCTGCTCCTCGGATGCTGTCTGACCTGCTGTGCTTTGCCAGTACCACACTCTGGACTCTGATCTCCAGCTTCTGCAGTCCTCACTTTCCCCCTGTTGTATGGTGAAGACTGATCGATCAGTCTTCAGCTGATAATTCTCTGGTGGCCATCCTTCCCTGCTGCTTGTGCTTCCTTATTACCATGCAGTTAAAATAGTTCAGCTTCTTGTTACAAGTATACTACTTGTTACGAATCCATGTTCCATTTGTAATCTCACCATTGTGAGTGGAAAGTTCTGTTTCATATCACCTTTCATTTTGACTGTCACTGGGAGAGGAAGTGTTTTAGCTGTGATTTGCTCCAATTCTGACACCACATAATGCGCTTAATGTGCGTTGACTGTTTTATGCTTTTGTTGAAAATGGCTCAAAGATGAATGCCCCAAGTTAGCGGCTTATGGTAGCTGGCATAATCATGTTAAGTCAGGAGGCACATTCATGCAGTATTGTCTGTTCATATCCCAAACAAAAATCAGAAGTAAACTTTTGCAATATGACCTTGGCATAACTCCCCTCCCACACATTGGACTGCCTATGTTTTGTCAATTGAGCTCAGAATGTGTAACTATTCAAATGGAAAAATATGTCCAATTATTGAAGGAACAATTTATACATAGCTTAAAACTGTAAAATTTTCCAAAGAATATACCTTCCAAAAACACTCCACATCCAAAGAATGACTCAGTCTTGGTTTATGCATCAGGGCAAAGGGAGTTGAAAATGTAATTTCAATAAATCAGGGGTAAAAATAAAGTGAATGCTGGCGTTAATAGTAACGTGAGCTGACAGGATGTATTTTGCTATCAGAGCAAAAGTTCCCCTGGCTTTTCAGAATGACACACACTTTAAGTAGAAGTGGTCTAGGTGTTACTGTCTTAATGGAGAATATAGAGACTGAATTCTATTGGAAATGAACTCTTGTCCGTATCTGTAATTGTCATGGATCTCAAGCATCTTGTGCTGAAATTCAGGAGTTTATTGCTTTTTTTTCTATCAGATCGAATGAGTCAATTACTATGCAGCACATGACTATCTTTGGTAGTATTTTAATATATCTGAGACACAACAGAAAGAAGCTCAACAGTTGAATAATTAAATGATTACATGTTTGAAGTAGTTGCCTAGAACCTGAATTATGTAGAGTGTATACTGGTCTCAATAATATTTGAATTACATTTTTTTGAGGGATAAGGTTTTATGAGGTTATCTAGTAATATTATAGTATGAGACACCAGGATATATGTTGTTTCCAAAGCTGTAATGAAAGTAATTTCACTCGAACAAAGTCAGAGATTTCTTTCCCTCCAAGGGGCAAATGGAAGGCACAAACAGAAGTTGCTGCTACAGTCTTCTGATTTCAAATATGGCACAGAGAATCAATGGTCCACTGAGAATCTCAACAAAGATAAAAATGAAGATTAAATTAACATAAACATGAGCTCCAGTGGAGGTAACTGGAGCCTGAAAATGTACTTGCTGAGTTCTGATTCAATATTGTAATCGGGGTCACTTTTTCAAAACAAAATTCAATTTATTAATTTAAAGGTTGTTGAGATTGATGACAAGGCAAGACTTCATTGTCTGTCCACACGGCTCTCAGATAGGCATTGGTGAGCCATCAAAGTGACTGATGTTATTGCATAGTGAACAGGCACTCACAATACTGTTGGCGAGGGAGTTCCAGTGATGATAAGAGACCGGGAAAACATGCGCAAGCCTGGAATTTAGGGACCTCGGAGGTTGTAGAGTTCCCCTGTATTTGCTGGCCATGACCTTCCAATGGATAGAAGTTAAATGTTTGGTAGGTGCTATCAAAGAAGCTTTGGAAAGTTGCTGCAATACATCTTGCATATGATCCACAATGTTCCAATGATGGATGCAGTGAATGTTTAAGTGTTTAATACGGTGAGAGGTCAAGTTCACGGCATTGTCCAGGAAATTTATTTGCTGCAATCAAACTCCGAAAGATTATTCTCCTCAGCTGGCATCGTGTAATATCATGGAACATTTCAACATAGGTTATTGATGTTCCAAAGCAGGAGTGTCTCCTCTTCATTTCGCTTTACCCTTAACCTTAATCCAAGAGTGGACCGATTCTAAAAGGAGCACCTTGACTGTTTAAATGATCATTCAGTTGTTGGACAATTAGACTTACAAGTGGAGAAGTGGAACATGTTTTAATCAGCCTGAAGGCAACAGCAGATAAAGTTTTATCCCATGAAATGCCTTGCAATGCTGTTCGCTGAATTGAAGCATTATATCAGCACCGAGGAGGTCCAATATTTTCTTCCAATTTCCAATATTTTCATCTCCAAACCAGAACATAAAGGTAGTATATTTCCTAATGGGACAGATGAGATAATATTTTATCCAGAGGGTTAGAGAGATGGTGATATTGTTGATAGGGTGATATTGTTACTGAGGAAATGGTGGGGTGTCTGTGTTGTTGGTGGTGGGATAATCAGTGGATAAGAGCTTTTTTTTGGAAATGGGGGCAACGCTGGGGAGAAACAATAAAGTTGAGAGAATCCTGACTCAATTTAGTGAGCTGCAGATTCAAATGATATATTCGGCCTCATCTGCTGGCTAAAGAGAATGGAACCTATACCAGCAACGAGCAAGAGAGGCTGAATAGGCGAGGGTTTTCCCTGGAGTGTCAGAGGCTGCGGGGTGATCTTATAGAGGTTTATAAAATCATGAGGGGCATGGATAGGGTAAACAGACAAAGTCTTTTCCCTGGGGTTGGTGAGTCCAGAACTAGAGGGCATAGGTTTTGGGTGAGAGGGGAACGATACAAAAGAGACCTAAGGGGCAGAGGGTGGTGCATGTATGAAATGGGCTGCCAGAGGAAGTGGTGGAGGCTGGTACAATTGCAACATTTAAAAGGCATTTGGATGGATATATGAATAGGAAGGCTTTGGAGGGATATGGGCTCGGTGCTGGCAGGTGGGACTTGATTGGGTTGGGATATCTGGTCGGCATGGATGGGTTGGACCGAAGGGTCTGTTTCCATGCTGTACATCTCTATGACTCTATGACATGTATTACCACGGAAATGTTAGAATCTCTTCTGCTGACAAACAAGTCCTGTGCCCTGAAACAGGTACTACATTTAAGGTTCTGTGTAGTGTCTCAAATATTTATTAATATTTAGATTTCACAACATTTGGAAACTGATGGGTTTGTAAATAAAACGTAGCTCTCATACTCTGCACAATTCTCAAATCTTAAATAAAAGAGAGAAATTCTCTTTGGAGTACTATTAATTCATTTTATTCTTCTCATATAATATGCAATGCAAGGAATAGATCAATTTGTGTTTTATTTCCTTCTGATATAAGCAACATTTCAACATGCAATAAAACTAATCCAGATCTGGGGATTTGTTCTGCAAGTCTGAAATTTGTCATGTATAGAATTTACTCCCAGAGGGCGATAGTTAAGTATCCTCCATACACAGTAATTTTTTGGACATCTGTCCAATATATATAATAACAGAATCCCATATTAATCAGGATGCCCTTTGTTCCCTTGTCTTTCAGTGCTTACTGCTTCCCATATCCTCGAAGGATGTGTTCTATATTGCTAAGAGAGGACCGGGATGCATGTAATGCTTCACAACACAATAAAATTAAAATGATACTAAATCTCATAACTGATGAACAATAGAGACCCAGTCAACACAAGACCCTGCTCAGAGTACACTTTTTCTGACAGGATTTAAGATTAGGGTGGCACGGTGGCTCAGTGGTTAGCATAGCTGTCTCATAGTGCCAGGGACCTGGGTTCGATTCCAGCCTCAGGCAAATGTCTGTGTGGAGTTTGCATGTTCTCCCAGTGTCTGAGTGAGTTTCCTCCAGGTGCTCTGGTTTCGTTCCACAATCCAAAGATGTGCAGGTTAGGTGAATTGGCCATGCTAAAATTGCCCATATTATTAAGTGCATTAGTTAGAGGGAAATGGGTCTGGGTGGGTTACTCTTCAGAGGGTCAGTTAAACTTGTTGGGTCAATGGCCTGTTTCCATACTGTAGGGAATCTAATCTAATCAATTAGAAGAGATATATAATTGTTGATGCTGACAATGAGTTAATATGAGACTTGCAGTAGAACCAAGAGTAGCATTTACTTAGTTCACTGGTCCTTTGAGATCTCAACATCCCTGCTGGAGTCTTCCCCAACAAGGGACAGGATTTCCCTTCATATGGGGTGAAGAAACTAATTCCAGTTCTCCTCCACCTTCCTGAGCTGCATCTGTCCTGTTATGGGATTCTTCTACCGTGATGAGAGAAAGGGAAAGAGATGAAAATGAGTGTCAGTGCAGCTGAGCAGAAGGTGTTCCAAGATATGGCTGAGGAAGTAGTGCAGAGGCCATATCAGATTAGTGGTGCTGGGGAAGGCACGAGAGTGAGGGAAGGTGTTGCAGGTAATGGTGAGCGTGGCACTGTAGTTGTAATGAGCATGGACCGCCTTCAGAGACTGTTGAATCTGGAACTTGTTTGGTGCATTTGATACAAAACAAAATTAACTGTTAATGAGGCAAGTTGGGCCTTACACTGGTATAACAAGCAATTATCCTCCTTAATTGGCAACTCACCACTGTGAGGAACATGCCGTGACCCTTGTCAAAAACACAAAATTTGGAGGTAGATGCCACAAATTCTGCCATGCCTCACATCTCTCAGCTCTCTAAAATTCCACATCTTGAAGCAATTTCTCTTATTGTTTATAGAAGCAATAGGTATATAAAGATGAGAATTTGTTTTCGTGAGTTGAACAAACGTCTTTGTTCTGTTCAACCTTCATCGAGACAAGGTTATAGGTTCTGACCAGCTTTAATTGAGTTTAATGGTAGTCTGGAATTAGTCTGTCATATTTCATTCGCATCAGTGGAAACCTTAATCTGAAGCTTATAAAAACGAGCACTTTCCACTTCTTATGCTCATTGTTTAGGGATAGATGGAAAGATTGTGATTGGTTACTGTTAACCTTCTATCCTGGGTGTTTCCCAAATGCATTAGGGAAATGGGCACAGTATTTTGTGAATTCTAAAGATGTGGATTGAAAAAAAATTGAGAGAACATTGTCTGAACAAAAGCTGCAGAATGTTTTGTGAATTATTTCAGCAGGTTTCCCACTCAACAATGTTGACAAACCGGTGATGAGGGGAGAAAGTCGAACGAGAGCAGAGGCAATTGAGGTTTTGTGAAGGGAATCTAAACTTAGGGCATGTGAAGAAACTTAGAGATTGCCATGGGTTTCAAGTGGAATATCTGGGTAGGAGTAGGAAATTACAGGAAGGAGGAAGGCAGGGGCATTTGGGTTGCCAGTTGAGATTGGTCAGGGCTTGACATGGTCATAGAGTCATAGAGATGTACAGCATGGAAACAGACCCTTCAGTCCAACCCGTCCATGCCAACCAGATATCCCAACCCAATCTAGTCCCACCTGCCAGCACCCGGCCCATATCCCTCCAAACCCTTCCTATTCATATACCCATCCAAATGCCTCTTAAATGTTGCAATTGT
>NC_057738.1:26524872-26537900 GCF_004010195.1 Chiloscyllium plagiosum
GCACCTCACCTGTGACTATCGATGATACAAATATCTGAGCAAGAGGCCCAGCAATCACTTCTCTAACTTCCCACAGAGTTCTCGGGTACACCTGATCAGATCCTGGGGATTTATCCACCTTTACTCGTTTCAAGACATTCAGCACTTCCTCCTCTACAATCTGGACATTTTGCAAGACGTCACCATCTATTTCCCTACAGTCTATATCTTCCACATCCTTTTCCACAGTAAATACTGGTGCAAAATACTCATTTAGTATCTCCCCCATTTTCTGCGGCTCCACACAAAGGTCTCCTTGCTGATCTTTGAGGGGCCCTATTCTCTCCCTAGTTACCCTTATGTCCTTAATGTATTTGTAAGAACCCTTTGGATTCTCCTTAATTCTACTTGCCAAAGCTATCTCATGTCCCCTCTTTGTCCTCCTGATTTCTCTCTTAAGTATACTTCTACTTTCTTTGTACTCTTCTAAGGATTCTTTCGATCGGTCCTGTCTATACCTTAAATATGCTTCCTTCTTTTTCTTAACCAAACCCTTAATTTCTTTAGTCATCCAGCATTCCTTATACCTACCATCCTTTCCCGTCACCCTAACAGGAATATACTTTCTCTGGATTCTCGTTATCTCATTTCTGCAGGCTTCCCATTTTCCAGCCATCCCTTTACCTGCGAACATCTGTCCCCTATCAGCTTTCAAAGGTTCTTGCCAAATATTGTCAAAATTGGCCTTTCTCCAATTTAGACCTTCAACCTTTAGATCTGGTCTATCCTTTTTCATCACTATTTTAAAACTAATAGAATTATGTCACTGGCCCCAAAGTGCTCCCCCACTGACACCTCAGTCACCTGCCCTGCCTTATTTCCCAAGTGGAGGTCAAGTTTTACACCTTCTCTAGTAGGTACATCCACATGCTGAATCAGAAAATTGTCTTGTATGCACTTAACAAATTCCTCTCCATCTAGACCTTTAACACTATGGTCGTCCCAGTCTATGTTTCGAAAGTTAAAATCCCCAACCATAACCACCCTATTATTCTTACAGATAGCTGAGATCTCCATACAAGTTTGCTTCTCAATTTCCCTCTGACTGTTCGGGGGTCTATAATACAATCCCAATAAGGTGATTATCCCTTTCTTATTTCTCAGTTCCACCCAAATAACTTCCCAGGATGCATTTCTGGGAATGTCCTCCCTCAGCATAGCTGTAATGCTATCCCTTATCAAAACTGCCACTCTCCCTCCTCTCTTGCCTCCCTTTCTATCCTTCCTGTAACATTTGTATCCTGAGAATGCTGAAATGATGTTTCCCCTCAAGGGAGAGTTTAGGATCAGAGGGCATGGTCTCAGAATAAAGGGAAGGCAATTTAAGACAGGAATGAGAAGGAATTTCTTCTTTCTGAGGGTTGTGAGTATTTGGAAATCCTTGCCACAGAGAGCTGTGGAAGTAGGCTTCTGTGTATATTTAAGGTTAAGATAGATAGAATTTTGACCAGGAGGGGAATCATGGGTTACGGGAAAATGTAGTTAAGTGGGCATGAGAAATGTCTGTTCATCTATGATCCCATTGAATGGAGGACCGAACAGCCTACTCCTATTCCTATTTCTTATGGTCTCATGTTCCTACATGTTTAGTCACTTGATCACTAATCTTTGGTCACCTAACATGTCTGCCTCTCAGTGCCCTGCCTTCATTGATCAGATGGAAAGGGGAACAGAACCTGGGATGCTGGATTGGACAATATTGATTGATTCATGAAAGTGCTTCTCCACTTTCAATATCTTTAACAAGAAAGCAACAATATATGGAGACATTGAATAAGATGCACAACTCTTTTGACACCTGAAGTATAGTACCAGCAGATGCCAGATTAAATTCATTTGTTGTGTCTAAAGGAGACAATCCTGCTCCTCCTGGCCAAAATTATATTTGGCCAGCACCTCCTACATCAATGATAAGCAAAAGATTAAAATGGAGATGAGTGGTGAGAGTTGGAGGTGGTTAAATGTTGAGATTAGTTGACCTAATACTTAATAACACAACTGGGATGAAGTCTCAGAGACTCAAAGTGGACCTTATAAATGGTCTGCTTCAGAACTTGACAGCCACTTTCAGCCACCTCCAATCTATGTACGGAAGCCCAAAGCATCCTACACCTGGCCCGTCCTGAGTCTGAAAATCCCAACTTCCTGGCTTCAGTTTCCTTAGCTGGTGCAATGATCCAGGAAATTTCTTGATTCCAGCTCCTCACCTTGGGAATGGGAATGTGACCCTTTGTCATTACATCTGGCACTTCACCATTTGCCCTCAATTTTTTGTTTTTTGGAGCAACAACAACATTTGGTCAAATTATTTTCCTATGATATTTTTTAAAATGCTTCCTTCAATTCATACTTGGTCGAACTGAATGATGGAAAAGACTTGAGGAATTGAATGCATAATGATGTTTTTAATCCAGCGAAAAGCAACTCCAAATCATTGTTTTATTTACCCAAATCTAATCCTGCCTAGTGCAAGTTTAGCTCAATGTTACATTAGCATTTTGGTAGCAGCATTATTTTGTTCTTGAACAACATGTAGCTGGTTTGGAGCAGTGATTCTCTTCAATGTATACCAGACAGGGAGAGAGGGTTCTGGGACTGTCGTATCAGAGAGTGGTCACTCCACAGTGTAACAGGGAGGCAAGGAGGAGTGTAGAGATGGCAAGTAAGTGGATGACCATTCACAAAAAGCATTCACAGAAAGATGTTTAGAAACAGCAGAGCTTCAGAAGTATGAGTCATTTTGACCAGGACATATGGTCGAGGCTCTGGGAAAGCTTGGTAATGTATGTGGCATATAAAATGTGGCAGATTTTGGATCCACAAGGCATCCAGGGCAGTCACATGCACATGAAGTGCCAAACGGTAGCAGTCCTTGAACAACATGTAGCTGGTTTGGAGCACGATTCTCTTCAATGCACACCATACAGGGAGAGAGGGTTCTGGAACTGTCGTATCAGAGAGTGGTCACTCCACAGTGTGACAGGCAGGCAAGACGGAGTGTAGAGACTGCAGGTAGAGACCATTCACAAAAAGAAAAGATACAGCAGGTCCAGGAAACGCAGGACTCCTTGGAGATGTCCAACTGGTATGAAATTTTTCGATGTCTAAGTCAGTGAGTAATACAGAGCTGAAAGTGTGTTGCTGGAAAAGCGCAGCAGGTCAGGCAGCATCCAAGGAGCAGGAGAATCGACGTTTCGGGCATGAGCCCTTCTTCAGGAATCGGTCAGGCAGCATCCAAGGAGCAGGAGAATCGACGTTTCGGGCATGAGCCCTTCTTCAGGAGCCCTTCTTCAGAAATGTTGATTCTTCTGCTCCTTGGATGCTGCCTGACCTGCTGCGCTTTTCCAGCAACACATTTTCACCTCTGATCTCCAACATCTGCAGTCCTCACTTTTTCCAGTGAGTAATACAACTGAGTCCAGAGTAGATGACTTTATGGAAAACTACTCGAGGCTAATCTGGGAAAAGAGATAAAAGATAGGAGGCAAACTAGAAAGGGAATAGTGGCAGGTGATTCAATAGTTCGAGTAATGGACAATCTAATTTGCAGCCAAGCTCTGTCTGAGAGTTTGGGAGAGTTCAAGACATAACACAATGGCTGGATAAATTTCTGAAAGAGGATGGTGAATCACCAGTGGTTGTGATTCATGTGGGAATCAACAGCTTTGGGAAGGACAGTTTGGCGGTCTTGCAGGATGAGTTTCAGGAATTAGGGAGTAGGGTGAAATGCACCCTTCCACGGGAAGTGGGTTGTAACTTGTAAGGAAGTGTGGTGGGTTAACTAATGGGCCTGGTTTTGGAAGTATCAGTGAGTGTAAAAGAGAAAATTGGGAATGGAGAAAAGGAAGTAAGGGAAGGCTTGACTGTTGACACAAAGAACTGATCACCTTCCCATGGGCATAAAAGAGGTAAAGGCAGTATGTCAAAATGCAGAGTACAGTCAAAAAGATTAGGGAACAGGAAGCAAATTATTCTCTGGGAAAAATGACATAGTAGCATTGGAAGAAACGCAGCTAAAACCAGAACAGGACTAGAAATTAATATCCCGTTTTATAAGGTCTTTAATAGAAACGGGATATGTAAAAAGGGATGAGATGTAACAGTTTTGGTCAGCAATAGCATCATAACCCTTGAACAAGATCGAGCTTCTGTATTGGAATCTATATGGTTGGAGGTGAGAAACAGGAAGGGAACAGTGACCTTGTTGGATATTTATTAAAGACCTCAAAATAATGGGGAGGAAATAGAAGCGAGCATTTATAGGCAGATTATGAAAATCTGCAAGCCAAGTAGGGTTGTAGTAGTTGATGATTTCAATTACTCTTGGGTAGAGCAGGAAAAAGGTAGGGTGTGGGGCACAAAAGGGGACCAACTACTACAATGTGTGCTGGAGAACTTTCTGGAAAAATACATTTCCAGTCCTATAAGGGAGGAAGCTGTGCTGGATCTGTCTATAATAAATGAGATAGACCAAGTGGAGAATATCAGAGTGGCAGAGCATTTGGGAAATAGTGATCATAGTATAAGGTTCAACTATTAAGTTGGAAAAAGATAAAATTTAATCAAGGACTAAGATCTCAGATTGGAAAAGGGCAGGTTTTAGGGATCTGTTAGTCGAATTGGAGCAGAGTGATTGGAAACACATTTTGGTGGGTGAAACTGGATGAAAAGTGGGAGGCTTTCGAAATGGAGGTTAATGGAATGCCAGCTAGGTATGTACCAATGAGAAATAAATATAAGATATCCAAAGTTAGAGTATCCTGGATGACTAAGGATATTGATGAGAAAATAAGGAAGAGAAAAGAAGGCATATGATGCAGTTTGGAATAATAATAGAAATTAGGTTGAGTTTTTCAAATGTATAAAAGAGGCTAAGAATAAAATAAAGATGACTAAGAGGAAGCATGAAGAAAGCATAGCAGGCTGTGTTAAAACACATAGTAAAATATTCTTCAAACAAATGAATAGGAAAAGATTAATGAAGAATAGAGTGGGGCCTAGAAGGAACAAGCAGGAAAATCTGTTAATTGAATTGAAGAGCATAGCAGCGATACTAAATGAGTATTTTGTTTTTGTCGTTATCACATTAGAAAATGGTGACAGTGACCCAGTCAAAAATGTGAGTATTTAGTAACTGAGCATTATAGTGATAGATAAAGAAGAGGTGATAAAGGCTGTCAGTACTTCAGGTCAAGAAGTCACCAGACTGGGGAGACATGCACCTCAGATTGCTGAGAGAGGTAAGGGAGCAAATTGGGAGTAGTTGAGAGAAGTTTCCAGGCATCTCTGAACACATGATCAGTCCTGGGGAGTGGAGGATTGCAAATGTGACACCGTTGTTGAAGAAAGAGGCAAAGGACCTGTCAACTTGACATCAATAGTGGGAAAATTGATGGAGTCTATAATGCAGCATGAAATAAATGTGTAGGAAAACAAGTTAATAGTAGATGATCAATATGGCTTTGTCAAGGGCAAGACTTATTTGACACATGTAAATGAGTTATTGAGGCGGTCACACAGGCAGTGGGTGACAGTAGTGTGCTTGATGTTTTATATTTAGACTTTCAGAAAGTATTTGATAAGATGCCACACGGCAGTTTGTTTGGGAAACTAGAAATGTTTGAGGTTGATGGGTCCTTGGAAGCATGGATTAGAAGTTGGCTAAAAGATAGGAACTAGAAGGTAGGTGTAAATGGCATTTCTCAGTTTGGAGATGAGTTGAAAGGTGTGTTCCACAGGGATCGATGTTAGCACTTGTGCTTTTTCTGATTAGTATAAAGGACTTGGAGATGGTGTTAAAGACAAAACCTCTAAATTTGCAGATATACGACACTAGGGAGAATAGTGTTTGGTGAGGATGATGCTGAACAACTTCAGAGGAACATCGACAAGTTGGCCACATGGATTTCCATCTGACAGATGAATTTCATTGTAGAAAAATGAGGGGTAATGCATTTTGGCAGAAGAAACATAGAGAGATAACACAGGTTTAATTATATAACTTTGATGGAAAAACAGGAGCAAAGAGATCTCAGGTATCAAGTGCATAATTCTCTGAACATGGACAGGCAAGTTGAAACCGATATTAAGAAGGCTTATAGGATCCTTGGGCTAACAAATACAGGCACAGGGTATAAAAACAAGCAACTGTTTGGACACACTTGGAGTATTGTGTTCAGTTCTGGGCACTTTATTTAAGGAACGATGTTGAAGCCCTGGTGAGAGAGCATAGCAAATGGACCAGAATGATACCAGGAATGAGAGGTTTTAAATTTAAGGAAAGATTTCAGAAATTGGCTTATTCTCCTTGGAGCAAAAAAGATTAATAGGTGACCTGAATGAGGTGCTAAAAAAGCATGAACAATTTTGACAGGGTAAAGAAGAATAATCCGACTCCACTTGATTGTATGCTGGTAAGTAGGGTCACAATTTCAAGACTGTCAGCAAGACAGCTAGGAATGAGAGGATTTGGAATTGCACTGCCTGGGAGTGTGGAATGGATTCCATTGGTGGTTTCAAAAGAGAGCTGGATATATATTTTGAAGTGATGCATTGAGAGGGCCACAGAGATAGAGCTGGAGAATGGGACTAGCTGGGTAACTGTGTCTGCACCAGCTCCCAAAAATGAGTCGAATGGCCTCATTCTGGACTGTAAAATTCTATGATTTTTATGATTCCATGTTATCATTTGCATTACAAGATCTGTTAAAGGCATCCATTTGCTCATTTCTCCTCAAATTGTGGCCATGTGCTTTCTGCCTCAGATGCTCTTAGGAGCTTCCTATTTTCAATTTCAAGCCATCAAATACCATAATTCTGTTTCTCTTTCTACTCCTAGATTCCTCCAAATCTTCCTTGAATCACCTCCTTTTGCAAATTTTCACAGTTTGGAATGTGACTAATGTAACCTTATTCTTTCTCTTACTGACAAAATATCTTCAAACCTTCAATCAACACACAGCCTTCACGAGATACTTCACTTAGATAACATCCTAGAAATCAAGACCTGCTAATCAGGAGCTAGTCAGGAATTAATCACTTGACACACTAGTTCCATGAAAAGGCTAAAGTAATCAGGCATCATAAAAGGAACTGTAATCAGACAAGCTTAATCAAGCACCATAGTGCCTACACAGAGAAATAAATTACGCTGGGAGAATGCATTCTTTGCTATTCCAATAGAAGACAAATTTGTCACATCCAATTGTGTGTAAGCTTTCTAATATAAATTTTAATATGTACTTCAATAGAAAAAATAAAAGAAAATTATGCAACAATGTTGAGAAGAAATGTGTTGGCTATAGTAATTTAAAAAAGGTAACAAGAAAAAGTAATTTGATCCACAAACCCAATCACATTCTCTGGCACACTGTTCAACTCACTCACTTTACTGGCCTAAAAGTTAATTTGCAAGCTTGATGCAGGGATCTATTTCTCGCCAGGATTAGGTTACAGATATCATTTACTTCAGAGTGGTGAACTGATGAGACTGCTATCACTCAGCTCATTGGCAAAGGCCCTCAGGTAGAAGTTAGGGGAAGAATGGAAAGATTATTGGGGCACTGCATGGAGGCAACCCATTGGAACATGAAGACATGGGTGCTCAAGAAATGACCGAGGTGGGTGGGAAGAGTGAATGGCAGAAACAATATTTGGAAATGCTAGGGAACCACGATCAACATTTATATTTATCACAACTCCACATTCACATAAATATCTTTTTTTTTTACAATAGTAAAACCTATTTGGTGGTTGCTTCCAGCAATCTTTCCAAGCACATCACTGTGCACTCACTGGTATCACATTGGAAGCTTAACCAACATTGGACTTCAGGAGCACTAAGATTAAAAATTGAATGGCACTTTGAAGGGGGTCTAAGCAAACTCAAAAATATTTATCTATTCTTACCTGTTCATGTTCAGCCTTCACCTGCAGACCTTGACAATAACGATGACAGAACACACTGTGCCCCAGAAATATTTGTTCATTTCAGTACTGTACTTATCTCTATAACCTCTAATCTTCATTCCAACCAGCTGTTTTCTGAAGTAGTTCACTGATTCAGCGTAAGCTGCAAGGTTTTCCAGGAGTAGATTTCACTATTTGAGCTGAGAGGAGGCTGTTTTCTCGTGATAATAAAAACTGAACTAATTCTACTTTTACACTTGTTGAAGATTTTTGAAGTTCAAGCACTGTCATCTGCTCTCTGCTTCTGATCTGTTGCTGTACTGATAGGATAATCTGGTGCAGCACAAATGCTAATCAACGTAAATACAGACAACTACCAGCAATGCACTCTAAAACATACAGTGCAAAGAAAGCACTGCAGCAGATTTGTTTTAGTGTGCAAATTAATATCGTTGTGTATTTTATGTCAAAGGTAGCAATGCAGCACAGCCAATAGACATAAACGAGATCTAATATTTTCTGACTCCGAGTGATCCAATCAGATCCTCCTCAGATGCAGTAATGGAATCCACATTAAGCTGCAGCGATAAAGCAGCATAAGCTGCTTACCTAGAAATGACAGGTTTCTCATCCAAATCCTTTTTACTTCAATATGGATGTGTTACATTAAGTAAATTGACTGCTCATTTTGACTAGAAGAAGCAAACAGGGTGCTATGGTGCTCCCCAATTAGGAAGAACTGAGAGATTTATTTCCCAGAATTATTTAAAAACCATCAAGGTGTGGAACAAAATGCAATGAAACCCAAAGAATGAACCAACCAAAGATTTGACACACCTGTTGGGTTGATGCAGTTGTTGAGGCAAATTAATTTTAACCAAAACTAAGTGATTGTATTGATAAAAGATTTATTTGAAAATAGAAATAAAATACCAAGATACTCAATGCACCAGTCTCTACTTTGTAAAAGCAAGGTGTGCAGCTTTAGACAAATTTGGAACCAGAACCTAGGCTTCATTTGTATTCCCTTAAATGTGAGTGCTTGCCTTAATAGCAACAACAAATTGTCCCAGAAGGGGAGCCAGAGTGAGAAATGGGAAGGTTTTTGTTGTTCATACATGTGATGCGGCTTTTGTTGGCTAGACCAACATTTATTGTCCATCCCTAATTGCCCAGAGGACAGTTAAGAGTCAACCACATTGCTGTTAGTCAGGAGTCTCACGTGGGCCAGACTGGATAATGATGACAGTTTTCTTCTTTAAAGGATGTTCGTGAACCAGATGGGCTTTTCCTGACAACCAACAGTGGATTTGTAGTCATCATTAGACTCTTAATTCCAGGTTTTAATTGAATTCAAATTATACCATCTGCCAGGGTAGGATTTGAATCCATGTCCTGGCACATTGGTTTCTGGATTAACAGATCAACGATAACTTTACTAGGCCATTGCCTTCCCTAAGATCATGATTATGACAACTATAACATGAGGTAGAGGTTTCTGGGAGTGGGAGTGGCATGGGATTTGGAGAAGAGGTGTTGGGGGAGCTGTCTGATTAACATCTCTGCTCCTCCTGGCCCAATAGGAAGGTTTTGGATTTATTTTGAATTTTTGAGAATACACTGATAGAAACTAAGGAATTCTATGTCTGATAGCTCTTTCGGCTCAGCATGAAATAATTTGACAGCAAAGCTTTTTTTACTGAGTGCTCAGCTCTTAATTGAAATAAACAAGGAGTTTGAGCATATGAGTTAGTTGCTGTCTGTAATGAACTGGGTCTTGGAATATCTGAAGTCACTATTTTTCTCTTTAAAATTTGGTGCTCATTCTATAAGGTAAACAATTATATTTTAAGACAGAAACAGAAATTGCTGGAAAAGCTCAGCAGGTCTAGCATCATCTGTGGACAGAAATCAAGTTAAAATTTTGTGAAAAGTGACCCTTCCTCAGAAAAGTTTTGAAGAAGGGTCACTGGATCCAGAACATTAATTCTCTGTACAGATTATAACAGACCTGCTGAGTGTTTCCAGCAATTTTTGTTTTAATTCCTGATTTCCAGTATCTACAGTTACTTCCATTCTTATTTGGTAATATTTTGAGTTCCATTGTTTCTCCAAACTGTTTACGTTTCCTTAGTTGATCTAAAATGTTACATTAATACTAGGGAAATTCAAAGTAACCTTATGAAAATATTCTCACACACAAATCGTATTCAAATGTATTGAAAGATGCATCCCAGGTCAAAATACCAAAGCTATACTTATCCAGAGGTGTCCATATCTATTCTCACTGCTGGTTGTCACTGTTCACAATGTTACCAAAAGACCATGATATAAACTAGTAAATTACAAATTTCAGGCTGATGTTCTTCATTTAGAAAGTGACCAACATTTAATAATCGCTTGCACTACAATCAGAGTATATCATTTGAGATTAATGCATTGAGATGGGCTGAGTGGCCTCCTCATTCATTAAGTAAGTGGTGATTTTGCAGTGTTAAAAATGAAGTGCTCAACTGATCGAATGTACAAGAGATAACATACTATGATGACATCAGAAGAAAGTGTAATTTATTTCAGAAAGGGCACCATTGCCTTAATGAAGAAAATGCTTTACACACCTTTTGAGCACACACTGCAGTGAGTTTCTTTTTAGTCAGAATGCATCATTGTTTTCAAAAGTATATTTTATTTATAAAATTTGCAAAGGCAAATTCCTAATGGTTAAAACTTGACATTACATAAAGTGAAGTGCAGTTCAATATATTTCAATAATGTGTATGACACCTTGCTATATTGACAAATGCCCATTTCATTTGCAATACTTTTCATTGCAGATATATAGCCCTGGAGATTTTACATGGGTTAAACACACTCTCTACACTGTGGTGGGATGACTTGCCTGTGGCCCTTCTCCATTGAATCTTTACAGCAACTCCCTCACCAACATCCAAGAACTGAGAAATATATTTCTGAGCAGTATTTAAAATCCTTAATGATGCCCAAAAAATAAATATATAAAACATTTCACGACCCTATCTGTTACCCTGCACTCATTGAGGCAAAGATTCATAACAGTTAAAATAAAGTGATTTAGTTGATAAGAGACTTATTTGAAACTGAAATAAAAAAACATGATAGAAACTTGTCTAGGTCTACTCACTGGCTTTGGTTTTGACATTGCACAGGGAACATATGCACTAATTATGCACTGAGTCTCATTTGCACTTTACTATGCTTTACTTGATGACAGTGGAAAAACGTTAAGTCATAAGGGGGGAGTCAGATTGCAAAATGGGAGGAGTTTTTATATTTATTGTAATCACGTGTACCTAAGTACAGTGAAAAGCTTTGATTGCGAGCAGAACAGACAGATCATACTAAGCAAGGACATACAGATCAGAGGGTGTTTAGACAGAGTGAGGCATTCAGGTTACAAAGCAAGATTGTGTGTGTGTGTGTTCAAGCTTCTGTATCTTCTGCCTGACGGCAGAGGTTGTAGGAGAGTGTTACTGGGTTGGAAGGGGTAGCTTATGCCCGCAATGTTGACTCTTCTGCACCTGACCTGCTGTCCTTTTCCAACACCACACTTTTGGACTCTGATCTCCAGCATCTGCAGGCCTCACTTTCTCCTCTTTGAGAATGCTGGCAGCCTTTCCACGACAACGAGAAGTGTAAATGGAGTCAATGGATGGAAGGTTGGCTTCCGCAATGGTCTCAACTGTGCACACTACCTTCTGTAGTTTCTTACAATTGATCACAGCAGTTATAGTGTTGATAGTAGAGGTTTCTGAGAGGATACAATGGTGGTGGGGTAGTAGAGTAGGGGATATGAGCAACATACGTTGTAATATTATCACTTAGCTTTGAAACAATAATCCTCTGTTGGTGTCTGGGCAATCATCTACTGCTGGTGGATCATCAACTGAGAGAAAGGTTGCTCTTTGGTTAAAGCAAAACTTGCTGGTCTTCTAGCTGTTCATGACTGAATGTCAAGGCTAGAATTTTTCAATGTCCATCTGAGAGATAGAGCATTTTTATGAATCCATGCTCCACACCTGGTTTTCTTGTCTAACATTATTACTTGTACTGACATTATTTTGCAGAGCAATTCAATGTCGTTTCATAAAAATATTCTTTAAAGTCAACATCACAATTGTATAGAAGGTATTTTTTTCTTGAAGGATGCATGCTGCATTAAAATATCAACCATATATCTATCTAAAGGTGTTTGTACTTAACAAGTACTACTGCTTTCAAAAAAGGAGCAAATGAACAAGGGAAGGAATAAGCAGCAGGGTCATTCTTTGTGAAGTCTGTGTAACTTCAATTTTTTGATACTTAAGCATATTATTGATTGTTGGATTCCACTTAATTGATTGTAAGATTATTTCCCCTCATTAAAAACTAAAGCATAATACTGCAGGATCAGCAGAATAGCACTGATTGAATGCTGAATTCAGAGTTTAGCAGAAAAAAAACAATGATGCTGCATTACTGACTGTAATAAGGTTGAACTGCTTTTGAAAAAAAAACATCAAACAATATTCTATTATCAAATGCCTGATACATAACTACCAAATTTATTTGTCTGGAATCATAAGAATAATAAAATTGTCACTGTGGGTAAAAACGAAGGTAGGAGGAAAAGTTGGTCATTCAGTCACTTGAACCTCATGGTGGCACAGTGTCCCAGAGGTTAGCATTGCTGCCTCATAGCACCGGGGACCTGGGTTTGATTCCAGCCTAAGGTGAAAGTCTAAATGGAGTTTACACCTTCTCTTTCTGTCTGTGCGGGTTCCCTCTCAGTCCAAAAATATGCGAGTTAGATGGATTGACCATGCTAAATTGCCTATAGTGTCCAGGGATGAGCAGGCTATGTGGATTAGCCATGGGAAATAGAGGATTACATGGATAAGATAGTGAGGTGGATCTGGTTTGGATGATTTTCAGAAGGGCTGAATGGCCTGCTTCCACACTGTAGAGCTGAAAATGTGTTGCTGGAAAAGCGCAGCAGGTCAGGCAGCATCCAGGGAACAGGAGAATCGACGTTTCGGGCATAAGCCCTTCTTCAAGAATGAGGA
>NC_057738.1:26538232-26584053 GCF_004010195.1 Chiloscyllium plagiosum
CTCCCTACCTTTTATCTTAGCCTGCTGGACAAACTTTCCTCATTCCTGAAGAAGGGCTTATGCCCGAAACGTCGATTCTCCTGTTCCCTGGATGCTGCCTGACCTGCTGCGCTTTTCCAGCAACACATTTTCAGCTCTGATCTCCAGCATCTGCAGACCTCACTTTCTCCTCCACACTGCAGAGATTCGCTAAACCTAATTTGCGTCATTCCTCAACCATGCAAATCATTTTAGGTCCTCATCGAATACCCACTGCTCAATAAACTGATTTTAGCCAAATTAGCTACCAACCAATCTGATGTGCCTCAGTATCACTGAGATTGAGGAACTCCGGACTAGAGATGGGGTGGAGGGAATTGAATTTGGGTTCCCATTTCTTCATTTTGACAAGGTAATTTGACTAAGTCACAATGTGAAGATCAGCTTTTTGCATGACATGCTTGAGGGGAGTAATTGTCCTGATGCCAATGAAAGGGGGACACATTGCTTGCAAGAACGATTTCTTCCCATTTTCAATTAACTGAAATCCATTGTTTCGGTGTACATGGGGAATGGCCACCTAGTTGAGATGCTGCCGAGGTTGCAGGTTTTTGAAGAGGGAACAGAAGGAAAGTGTAAGGAACTGAGAAAGAAGCGCTGTGCAATGGAGATAAAATCAAATGCAACAAACACCCACTCCTTTTCATTTTTGCATCCATCTTGCAGAAATCTTTCTTGCAGACCATGTGTTCCCCTTTCACTGGCATCAGGACAATTACTCTCCTCAAGAAGTTCATGCAAAAAGCTAATCTTCACATTGTGACTTAGTCAGATTATCTTGTCAAAATGAATCAACGATGAAGAGGAATGAAAGTTTGCCTGGGAGCGATTCAAAAATCAATATTCAAAATACCCAAATTAATCAATCTAATGAAGGTCAAGGAGGGGGAAGTTTAAGGCAATTATTTAAGCAAATGTTTTTAGCCTTTGTAAAGCTTGCTGTTTACATTACTGTAATCAATTATGCACAACCAGGTCAGTTATTACAGTAATACGTTCTGCATGAGATACTTAATGGCGTATTCATGCATTTGACTGTCAAGCCATCATCCTTCTGAAAATTTTTCATGATTAAGGTCTTCTACTGTTCAATCTGTTTTATTTTCATTTTTTCCTGAAGCTCTGAGATATTTAAAAAGAATCTTTGTAAACACATTAATGAAGCATTAGAAAGAAACGTGTGTCAGTCATTTGCATTTGACATGTTAAATTTGAGGAGACAGATTATCACATAGAGAAACAAAAATTGTTGATGTAAGGTCATCCACTATTTAGATAATTCTGATGCTATGATAACTGGATAGTAGTCTAACCGTAGTTACAAACCATGATCAATTACACGATAATAGACTTGAGGAAAACTTCAGTTGTGGAGAACTTTTTGATCCCTCTGTCCAATTCCTCCCAATCTCTCATCTTATCACATCTCAACTAACAGTGCCCCAAAATATTAACTTCTAAAAGGAAACTGATCAAATTTACATGTAAATGATTTGTGCTCACTACTTTTACCAGCTCCTTAGGGAGCAGATTCCATTGATTGGTCACTGAAGTATCACGGAAGTATTGTTTTTCAGACTAGATTTGGATTTTAACCCCTTCTAATTCAGGCTGTGGCCTTTGGTTTTTCGTCTCTGGATGAGGCAAAAATGTGTTGTCATCATCTGGATTATCTGGTACTTTTCAAATCCCAAGTACAGCAATTATTTCAGCTCTGCAGCTTCTCTTTTTCAGTGAGAACCTGTTTCAAGAGGTTAAGAGTTCACCCTCACTCCAGAAATTTGAGCAAGTTATCCAGATTAGAACTTCAATGCAGTACATGCAGCGTTCTGAACTGAGGGAGAGCTGCCTTCTTTTACTTGTGCTCATGGTGTAAATGTAATCGTTCCCATGATGCAATTTGAAGAAAAGTCGGAAGTTCTCTTTCAGTGTCCAAAAACCAAAATGTAACCCACAGTTAATGTAATTAAATGTGATCAGCATCATGTTGCTGTTTGTGAGACCTTAATATCAAATTGGTTTGGATAGTCTGCCCAATACTTCAAAGTTGACTCCATATTAGTAATAGCTATGATCTGTCTGGTGTCCTCCATGTCACTTTCACACTAAGAATGATCAAATCTCCTAGGATATAGCCGAAACATTGAACTGCATAAAAATATACTATCAAAGTATACGTTTTCTATGATTCCCATTCTGCACAGTCACAGATCCAGCAGGTTAAATGGGCCTGTCTTTTAACCTTAAACATTTTTTTTTCTGTTCTTGGTTTCTGTTTCTACTGTTGATAATGCACCCAGAATCTAACTGGGCTTTAAAAACTAGACTAAAACATCTCCTGTCCCCCACTCTAACAGCAAAGGGATCAAAGTACTGTAAATCATATATAGACTCATACATTTTATATTAAAAACCAATCTAGCAAAGCTTGCAACTAAATAACATTAAAATGGAATGAAATTTGATCACAGAATTGGCGAAGTCCTCAGCATGTTCATAGGTAGGAGAGATAAGATATAATGCTGCAGATATTGTTTTCTTTCTCTTATGTACACAGAAAATTGCATGTGCAATAACGAGGCTTGTATGTTATCCCAGGAGCTGTGTTTTTTTTTGCATGAAGTAATTATATCAAAAATGTAGGATTATTTAACTCTTGCAATGCCTTATCTCATGAAGTATCCTGTGAAACCTGGATCATTATGCCACACTTTAGTGGTAGTTGTTAAGCACTTTTGGACCATTTGAGGATGTTTAAATCCTATTGATGGATTTATGGTCCTCTACCCATATCCATTAAAAAAATCCTCCCTTTCTACTGTGGGACTTCATTGAGTCCCTCACTTTATTGGGCCTTATAGTCACAGGCTTACAAATTACACATATGGCATCAAAAAATCAATCCCTTAATTTCATTGCTCACATTTCAGAATTCATTTTAATTAGAATTTGAGACAGTTAATCAATAGCTGAAATGGAAAACACTCTGTTTGAAAGAATGCTATTCCACTGGGTCCTCCTATGGTAGTCAAATTCACATATCAACCTCAACGCTATTTTAAACTGTCAGTGTTTCAATTCTTGCATCACTTAATAGTGTTTCCCAAAAAAAAAGGTTCAGCCATTTTTCTTTTATTTGAGGCAAAGTTTGTCAGCATCTTGCAATCCAGTTGACTGGAGATTGCAACTGGAGAACTAATCAATCAGGGACGGTTTACTTTGAAGCAGAAAAGTTGTACTTTGCAAGATGTGTTGATGGTCGCTGAGTGTCAGATACTCAGGAATGTCCTACGTATGTATTAAGCAGTTGAAATCTTTATTTTCCTCAAAGAATGTTTGTGGACTATGTCAAGCTTTTCTAAGGGAGAAATTTATTTTCTTCAAATCTGGTTGTGGCTATTCTCTTGAAATAAAACGGATATTCTATGATGAGGATCTATTATTTGATGTTCTTCTATTGCTGCACCAACTGGAATGATATAATTTGCAAGTAAAATAAGGAGGTTAATCAAATTTAAGTTAAGTTTACTTCAGCTAAAAGTGATACAGATATTTCTATTTAGAATTCATAATTATCTCAAACTTAAAGTTTAAGTTGTAATGGTGAACATATGTCAAGTCTTGGAAAGAAAATGGTGGGACATCATGTGCAATTTTAAGTTTCACATAAAGGATTCTAGGACATCCCACAGCTCAAGATTATGGCACCATTCAAGATTATGGAAGTTTGTGTACCTTAATATCATTTGTTGTGTCTCACTGTTAATGTGCAGTATACCTTTAAGAGACATGCTTGTGACATCATCACTGTAGCACAAGATGTGACTTTGAGGATATAAATTTCTCAGACTCCATCATAAGTTAGGGGTGGCACGGTGGCTCAGTGGTTAGCACTGCTGCCTCACAGCGCCAGAGACCTGGGTTCATTTCCTGCCTCAGGCAACGGTCTGTGTGGAGTTTGCACAGTCTCCCTGTGTCTGTGTGGGTTTCCTCCGGGTGCTCCGGTTTCCTCCCACAGTCCAAAAATGTGCAGGTCAGGTGGATTGGCCATGCTAAATTGCCTGTAGTGTTAGGTGAAGGGGTAAATGTAGGGGAATGGGTCTGAGTGGGTTGCTCGTCGGTGTGGACTTGTTGGGTCGAAGGGCCTGTTTCCACACTGTAAGTAATCTAATCTAACCTAATCATAACTAAGACCACTTGAAACGTGATGTGCCGATGAAAACATGCTGCGATTATTGACCAGATTGTTTAATATTAGGCCAGACACTGAAGTACTTGTCATTGTAATATATGCACGTATTAGAAGCTGTAAACTATTGGTCTATAATTGTTGCTGGTTTATTGAGACCACCTGTTCATAATGTACCTGTGAAAACAATGTTTGCTTTGTTTCCAATGTCGAGAATTCTTGACATCTAGCTGATTTGGTGCATTTGTTGAAATAGGAAGCTGCATCTTAATGAGGCAAGTTGAGCCATTAATAACATACTAAACAAATAATGATCCCCTTGATGAGCAACTCATTGGCTGCCTAGCAGGAAACTTGTTGTGCTACTTGTCAAAAACATAAAAGCTGACGTGAGCTCTATCCAACATCAAGCTAGTCCTTGCTGGGCTTCTTGTCTAATTCTGCCTCAAATGTTACCAGATGCCACGTTACTCAGACCCCTGAAAGATTCCACCAAAAGTTAATGATTCAGGTTGGTGACTCATCACTGAGAAAAGTGAAAGGTTTCATCCAGGTGGAAGAGGGCTGTGTTTGGTGACAGAGCAAGACAGACTGAATGATAAAAGGATTGGTAAAGCTATGCCAAAAGCGACAAAGGTGTGTCTACAGCAGATGAAATGGCAGAAGAATGAATGGCTGCTTTTGAAAAGTTATGAAAAGGGGGAAATAAATGATTAAAGTGCAAATCAGCCAGGAGAATAGAAATAGAGTGGAGCAGAGGTTACAATCCGAAATTGAGATGTTAATGCTGAGTTTGTAAAGTACCTAATTAAGGTGTTGTTCATTGATTTGGACAACCACCTGATGGAGGGGCGCTCCAAAAGCTAGTACTCCAAATTAAACCTGTTGAACTATAACCTGGTGTCATGTGATTTTTAACATTGTTCATTGAATTTATATTGAGCTTCACTGGGACATTGCTGGAGAGTGAGTTCAGATTAGAAACAAGGTACTAAACTAAACTGACAGGCAAGTGGAATTTTGGGGTCATTCTTGTGAATTAAATGGATTCTTTTCGCAAAACAATCATCCAATCTGTACTTGGACCCCCCAATGTGGAGGAAAATTTATCATGAGTTGCAAATACATTATACCACAAGTACAAGTAAGTCACTGGAAGGATTTCATCTGGAAGGAATATTTGGGGCCTTGGACAGTAAAAGTGACTTAAAAATGTATTCCTGCACTTCCACAGAGAGGATCAGATGGGAATAGAGAGAGTGTTTGAGGTAACTGAGGCATGGATCAGGGTGTCACAGAATGAGTGACCCCTTCGCAATACTCAAGAAGCAGATGTATTTGGTGTGGCAAAAATAGTGGAGGACAATTTTAAAGTATGAAGGCTGGCAACATTTAAAGTTAAAGGCAAGAAAAATTCTGTTAGTCCTGAAAGGAAGGGGAGGATGAGAGCAAACATAACATAGATTGGCCTTATTAAAGGGCTCTCTAATGTCGGCGTGGGGGGGAGCGGGAATCCTCAGTTCAGCATACAGGAAGGCATATTCGAAGTGGAATGTGAGGAAACGTGTTCAAAAGTTAGTGGACTTGTAATGAAAATTATTGGGTTGCCTATCTGCTGGAATGGAGATACAAGTGGAGAAAAGTAAGGGAAGATTCAAAGGTAAACCTGGTAATAGTGAGAAGGGGT
Organism: Chiloscyllium plagiosum; assembly: GCF_004010195.1. NCBI lineage: Eukaryota > Metazoa > Chordata > Chondrichthyes > Orectolobiformes > Hemiscylliidae > Chiloscyllium > Chiloscyllium plagiosum. The sequence continues at coordinate 26,544,148 of NC_057738.1, forward strand.
TGGAATTAGGATGCAAATTTTATTTTTAACAAATTCCCATTTAAGGAGATTGCAGGAAAAGGTGGGAGAGATAGACTGGATTTGAACTGGAGCAAAGAATGTTCCACATTTCTTATGAAATGTTGGCTAATACCCAGGACACAATCATAGAGTCACAGAGATGTGCAGTGCAGAACCAGAATCTTTGGTCCAACTAGTTCATGCTGACCAGATATCCCAACCCAATCTATCCCACTTGCCAGTACCTGGCCTATACCCCTCCAAACTCTTCCAATACATACACCCATCCAGGTGCCTTTTAAATGTTGCAATTGTACCAGCCTTACCACTTCCTCTGGCAGCTCATTCCATACACGTACCACCCTCTGTGTGAAAAAGTTGCCTCTTAGGACTCTTTTATATCTTTCCCCTCTCATCCAAAAACTATGTCCTCTTGTTCTGAACTCCCCCACCCCAGAGCAAAAACCTTGTTTATTTATCCTATCCATACACCTCATGATTTGATAAACCTCCATAAGGTCACCCCTCAGCCTCTGACGCTCCAGGGAAAACAGCCTGAGCCTATTCAGCCTCTCCCTGTAGCTCAAATCCTCCAACTCTGGCAACATCCTTGTAAATCTTTTCTGAACCTCTTCAAGTTTCACAACATCCGCCTGATAGGAAGGAGACCAGAATTGCACGCAATATTCCAGCAATGGCCTAACCAATGTCCTGTATAGCCGCAACATGACCTGCTAACTCCTGTACTCAATACTCTGACCAATAAAGGAAAGCATACCAAACACCTTCTTCACTATCCTAGCTACCTGTGACTCCAAATTCAAGAAGGCCTGCTAAGATTTGCTTTCCCAAAATGCAACACTTCACATTTATCTAAGTTAAACTGCGCTTGCCAATTCCCAGCCCATTGGCCCTTCTGATCAAGATCCCATTGTAATCGGAAGTAACCTTCTTTGCTGTCCACTACACCTCCAAAATAGGTGTCACCTTCAAACTTCCTAACTATACCTCTTATACTCACATCCAAATCATTTATATAAATGATGAAAAGTAACGGACCTAGCACAGATCCTTGTGGCACTCCACTGGTCACAGGCCTCCAGTCTGAAAAACAACCCTCCATCACCACCTTTGAGCCAGTTCTGTGTCTAAATGGCTAGTTCTCCCTGTATTCCGTGAAATCTAACCTTGCTAACCAGACTCCCAAGGGGAATCCTGTCGAATGCCTTGCTGACGTCCATATTTACCGCTCTGCCCTCATCAATCCTCTTTGTTACTTCTTCAAAAAACTCAATCAAGTTTGTGAGACATGATTTCCCATGCTCAAAGCCATGTTGACTATCCCTAATCAGTCCTTGCTTTTCTAAACACATGTACATCCTGTCCCTCAGGATTCCCTCCAAAACGTTACCCACCATCAACACCAGGCTCACTGGCCTGTAGTTCCCTGGCTTGTCTTTACCACCTTTCTTCAACAGTGGCATCATGTTAGCCAACCTCCAGTCTTCCGGCACCTCACCTGTGACTATCGATGATACAAATATCTCAGTAAGAGGCCCAGCAATAACTTCTCTAGCTTCCCACAGAGCTCTAGGGTACACCTGATCAGGTCCTGGGAATTTATCCACTTTTATATGTTTCAAGACATCCAGCACTTCCTTCTCTGTAAAATAAACATTTTTCAAGATGTCACCATCTATTTCCTTACAGTCTATATCTTCCATATCCTTTTTCACAATAAATGCTGATGCAAAATACTCATTTAGTACTCCATCATCTCCTGCAGCTGCACTCAAAGGCCACCTTGCTGGTCTTTGTAAAAACCCTTTGGTTTCTCATAACTCTATTTGCCAAAGCCTTCTTTCTTAAGTATACTCCTACTGCCCTTATACTCGTCTAAGGATTCACTCAATCTATCTTATCTATACCTGTCATATGCTTCCCTCTTTTTCTTAACCAAACCCTCAATTTCGTTAGTCATCCAGCATTCCCTATACCTACCACCTTTCTTCAACAGTGGCATCATGTTAGCCAACCTCCAGTCTTCCGGCACCTCACCTGTGACTATCGATGATACAAATATCTCAGTAAGAGGCCCAGCAATACTTGAGGGCAGCACGGTGGCACAGTGGTTAGCACTGCTGCTTCACAGCGCCAGAGATCCGGGTTCAATTCCCGCCTCAGGCGACTGACTGTGTGGAGTTTGCACGTTCTCCCCGTGTCTGCGTGGGTTTCCTCCGGGTGCTCCGGTTTCCTCCCACCATTCAAAGATGTGCAGGGTCAGGTGAATTGGCCATACTAAATTGCCCGTAGTGTTAGGTAAGGGGTGAATGTAGGGGTATGGGTGGGTTTCGCTTCGGCGGGTCGGTGTGGACTTGTTGGGCCGAAGGGCCTGTTTCCACACTGTAATGTAATCTAATCTACCAGCCTTTCCTTTCACCCTGACAGGAATATACTTTCTTTGGATTTTCATTATTTCATTTCAGAAGGCTTCACACTTTCCAGCCGTCCCTTTACCTGCGAACATCTGTCCCCAATCAGCTTTTGAAATTTCTTGCTTAATACCATCAAAATTGGCCTTTCTCCAATTTAGAACTTCAACTTTTAAATCTGGTCTATCCTTTTCCATCACTATTTTAAACCAATAGAATTATGGTCACTAGCCCCAAAGTGATCCCCCACTGACACCTCAGTCACCTGACCTGCCCTATTTCCCAAGAGTAGGTCAAGTTTTGCACCTTCTCTAGTAGGTACATCCACATACTGTATCAGAAAAATTTCTTGTACACACTTAACAAATTCCCCTCCATCTAAACCCTTAACACTATGGCAGTCCCAGTCTATGTTTGGAAAGTTAAAATCCCCTACCATAACCACACTCTTATTCTTACAGATAACAGAGATCTCCTGACAAGTTTGTTTCTCAATTTCCCTCTGACTATCAGGGGGTCTATAACACAATTCCAATCAGGTGATCATCCCTTTCTTATTTCTCAGCTGCACACAAAAGCTTCCCTGAATGTATTTCCAGGAATATCCTCCCTCAGTACAGCTGTAATGCTATCCCTTATCAAAAATGCCACTCCCCCTCCTCTCTTGCCTCCCTTTCTATCCTTCCTGTAGCATTTGTATCCTGGAACATTAAGCTGCCAGTCCTGCCCATCCCTGAGCCATGTTTCTGTAGTTGCTATGATAGCCCAGTCCCATGTTCCTAACCTTGCCCTGAGTTCATCTGCCTTCCCTGTTAGGCCCCTTGCATTGAAATTAATGCAGTTTAATAATGCCACAGAAACATAATTTATTTAATGGAATTGAAAGGAGGATAAGCACCATAAATAACATTTCATATTTATTCCTTCTTAGGATTTGTACATACTGGCATGACCCTCACTTGTTACTGGTTCTTCCTTAACTGTACTGTGGGGGTAACTGCACCAGATGGACGACAGCAGTTCACTCCTCCCAACTCAAAGGCCTTTAGGGATGTGCAACAAATTCTGGCCTTGCCAGCAATGGTCACATCTAATGGAAGAGAATGCTTTTCTTTAAAATGTTCATGAATTGTTGGAAGGCAAGAGTACCAGCTGAATGTTAAAGAGCAGGAACAAGATTAAATCTGCACGCACAGTTATATAAATAATGAACTACTTGCATTTGCATTGTACCCTGTATGATATCTGGGCTTTACAAAATGCCTTACATTCAATGAAGTGATTTGAAGTTGAGTCACTGTTGTAAATGATGAAAACGCAAAACCTACTTCACTTACAACAAGCTCCCATAATCAAGTGTGTGGTGATTTGTTCTGGTGATGCTGGTACTGGAATAAAAATGCTTGCCAGGACACCATGGACAGCTGACAAGCTCCTCTGGGATGTAGTGTTATGAAGTCCTTTCTGTTCACCTGAGAGGACACAGAGGACCTTGGTTTAATGTAGCCATGCAAATGTTAGCGCCTCCACCGATGCATACTCCCTCAGTGTTACATCAAATGTCAGCCTGCATTGTGTATTCAAGCCTCTAGAATTGAATCTGAAGCCACCATTGTCTGACTCAGAGACAAAATGTAACCATCTGAACCATGAATGGACATGAATGTAATTAGTAGCAACTGCATTCATTTATTTTTAATTTGTTATCCAAATGTTAGCGATGTTTTCAAGGCACATTTGTTGCCTGTTGGCGGTTCTCTAATTTCTCTTTCCATTATTGGATGCCCATGACAGTAATGGCACACCTTGGGCCTCTCTTGCCCAGAAGTTCAGCTGATGACTGCCCATCATGAGATGGGGGAAGTTTTCACAATCTAGAACTACCCCTCTTCCCGTTCAACAGGGATCTGTCTTGGAATAATTATTTGCATTTGCAGTCGATTGTCCTGTTCTGGATCCAATGGTGGACTTTGCATCCACTACAGTCTTCCCATCTCCCAACACCATTTCCCCCAAAGGTTGGTTGGTGCACCCAGTCAGACCGGATGTAAATCTGCTGACCCTACACTGAGTCTCATTGAACCCCAACTCTTCAAAGATTCCTATTCTAGGTTCACTAATGGCTTTTAGGGAAGGAAACTGCAATTCTTACCAGATCTGGCCTACATGTGACTCCAGACCCACAGCAATGTGATTGACTCCTAACCACCCTTTGGGCAATTAGGGATGGGCAATAAACATTGGCCTGGCTAGTGACGCTTTCATCCTGTGAACGAAAAACAGAAAATAAAATTCTGTCGTATGATAATGTTGGCCAGGTATGTGATAGAGGAAGCTCAATCCAAACAGACCAACAAAGAAACTCAATATAGCTCACAAGAAAGGATGTTGCCCTTTCCAATGAAATTCTGTTTTCTGAATTCAGAATATAATGGAATAGCTTGCAATTTTTCAGGGCTAAAGCTTTGCAATATTCCCAATTGTTCTCCTTCCAACAAAAAAATTTAAAGTCTGTCCAGCAGGCATGAAAACATTCTTTGAGAAGTGAGAGCATTAATTTATTTTCTTCCTGGTTCTCAGATGCTAAACAAAAATCCTGCTCAAAATAATAAAAGTGGAGATTTAAAAAAAGAACCTAAATCGGCTAAAGGGTGTTAATATAATTCCAGGTAATTTTGTCTCACAATAGAATCTAAAATATCTAAATTCACCCTCTCCCACTATGTGCTCTATATATTGTGCTGCTAACTTCTGTCTGTGTGTCATTTGTACACTGACCGATTAGGCAAATCCTCCCTCTAATTACAGTAATCTATTTATGTTTGAAGGGTTGATTTTTTTTAAAAGGTTGGCACCTTGCCAGTGCAGATGTGTGTACATACACCCCCTGCATACACCTGCCTTGCATACACCCCCTGCAATTGGTATTGTCACTATGTTAGTGCTCAGATTTACAAGTGCGCAAATGTGAGCTCAAAGCCTAATCAAATAAACAATGGAAATGACATAATGCCTCGTGAAAATTAGCCAAATCTGCATCATTTCCGCTGTGACTGGTAATTTTGCAATAAAATTGTCAAAGAATTAAAAGTCAATTGCTGCAAGTACACAGCAGGTCATTCAGTGTTTTTGTCTTTGGTGCAAAGCATTCCTCAAATCGAAAAGCCTGTGAGAAAAATACAGATCCTGAACACTGGAATTTCCTCTTTAAATCTCTGCGTTTCCGCCATTGTTTTCCTGGAAGGTACTCTTTAACCTATCATACTTCTTTGATTAAAATACTGGAGAGTCTTTTTGTCATTTTCATTTTTTTTAATCCCTGTTCACCATTTAAATCCTTCACTTCCTCCAGTACCAACGCACAGTGGCAACAGTGTTTACCGTCTATATGATGGACTGTCACAGCGCAGATCACAAATCTGCAATCTTTGCTGTCTGGAGGAAAAGAGAGAAGCAGGAGGTTGGAAGGATACAGCCAGCCAGGCAGGTGTCAGGAGGTGGAGGAGTCAATGGCTTGGGTATAACCCAAAACATTGACCTCTCCACCTCCTGATGTTGCCTAGCTTGCAGTGTTCTTCCAGCCTACTGCTTGTCTATCTTGGATTCCAGCATCTTGGATTGCAGATTTTTTTTGTCTCTATCTGGAGTAAAAGAAGCAACAGACCCATGTGAGCACTATCAGCTACAAGTTTCACTCTGAGACACATGCCATCTTGACTTGGAACTATTCCTTCATAGTGTCATAGAGTTATACAGAATGGAATCAGACCTTTCGATCCAACTCGTCCATGCTGACCAGATATCCTAATCCCATTTGCCAGTATTTTCTCCATATCCCTTCAAACCCTTCCTATTCATGAACTCACCTAGATGCCTTTTAAATGTTGCAATTGTCCCAGCCACTACTTCATCTGGCAGATTGTTCCATACACGCACCACCCTCTGCATGAAAAAGTTATTCCTCAAGTCCCTTTTAAATCTTTCACTGGCACTGCGTCCAATATTCTAGAGCTGCCTTCCTAACGCACTGTTGTACATTTACTCCATGGACTGAAGTGGAAGGGCCACCACTACCACCTCCAAACAGGAGTTAGGCAATAAATGCTGGCTTTGTAAGTGATGCCCACAACCCATGAATGAATTAAAAAAATAAATCGAACCCACAGCTTCAGCACTCTTTGCTGATGGTCTTATTTGATTTGTGATTTTGCATCGACTAGAAAGAAATAATTAAAACTGTCTAGAATAAACATATTCTGGTTTTAAATGATAAAGTTAGGTGTAAGGCATCTGATTCCGACATGGATTCTGGTCATTACTGTCTTCCTCAAGTATGGGTCAAGTAAAGGTGACTGAAACTTTGTCGAGGCAGCAGAAAGGAAATATGCTTCAGCAGACAGCTGGACCCAATGTGCCACTTAATGGTTGTCACCAGGAGCTGCCAATCCTTCCAACAGGGAGCTAGCAATTCATCAGTACCATTGCTAGTAGTGACTGATGTTGGGGCTGTTGTCAAGGGCTGAGGGTGCATCACAATCTATGGTTCTCAAAGTCAGACAAATAGGGTCTGCAGGTACTGGGATGAGACAGAGAGGTCTTGGCAAACCCCAGAGTGCAGTCACTGGGAACAGGCAACCTCCTCACCAAACAATGACCACAGAATGGAGAGTGGTGTATCAATTTGGATTAATGATCAGCTAACACACAGAAAATACAAAGTAGGAATAAATGGGTCTTTTTTCATGTTTGCAGGCTTTGACTGGTCGGCTACTTTAAGGATCAGTACTTGGGCCCCAGCTGTTCAGTGATTTGTCAGTGATTTGGAGGTGGGGACCAAATGTAACAGTTCAAAATCTGCAGATGATACAAATTTAAGTGGGAATGTAAAACGTGAGGAGGATGTAAAATGGCTTCAGGAACTTATGAATTGGTTTTGCAAATGGGCAAGAGCATGGTAAATGGAATAAATTGTAATGAAAAAGAAATGGAGGTTATCCATGTTGGTAGCAGAAACACACATGCAATGCAGTTCTTAAATGAGGAGAGGTTGGAAAATATAGATGTCGAAATGGACCAAGTTATCCTTGCTAATGAGTCGCTGAAAATTACCATGCAGGTGCAGCAACCTATTAGGAAGGCTAATGTTAGCCTTTACTGCAAGAGGATTTGAGTACAAGGGTAGTGACCTCTTGCTTCAATTATATTGGAGCTTTGCAAACTTGTTGAAATGTTTTGAGGGGGTCTGGCCTGGTCCATAACAAATGTTCGATCTGCCATGATCCTATTGGATGGTGGGGCAGTCCCGATGGACTGCATGGCCTCATGCTATTTCTATGTTCCCAGATGGTCTAGACACATAGCTTGTGTCCTGCCCAGAGCAGGTCCACCTTCTGAGGTTTGACTTCCCACAGGGCAGATGGTGGCAGACAGGGTGAAGGTGGAAGGCTTGCAGTGTCTTGATAGGGAACATCTGGGGAGGCTAGGTACCTACTAGTATCTTCATGAGGCAGGTGCTCCTGGAATGTACATAATGCCCTTCATCCTCCTGTTTCTATAAACCTATTGCTGAAGGAGTGTTCCTCTGTGGGAGGACCCAGTAATGATGAGGGCTCAGAAATAGTCCTGGACTCTGCTGGAGAAGGAGAGGACTGCAGATGCTGGAGCAGCAGAGTTGAAAGTGTGGCGCTGGAAAAGCACAGCAGGTCAGCCATCATCTGAGGAGTAGGAGAGCCGATGTTTCAGGCATAAGCCTTTCATCAGGAATGATGAACGGCTTATGCCCGAAATGTCTTGCTTCTTGGATGCTGCCTGACCTGCTGTGCATTTCCAATGGCAGACGTTTTGACTCTGCTTGAAGGCTGCAAGGCAAAATGTCCACAGCCGGAGAAAATGACACTTAGTTGGCCACTTATGAGACTCACATTAGTTCTTGGCGAGACAATCCATCAGCCACTCATTAGCGAAATGGCATGACATTAGGAAAACACCAGGCACCACAAAGCTTTCCTGCTCCCTTTTGCCAACATTCCTCCCTCATAGCCAATTACCATGGGTTGTTTGAAATTCCAGAAATTCACAGGGCTCTTTAGGTGAGTAGTGGCATGCTAAGAGCTACCAAAATTCTTTCCTTGAAATGAAGGAGGGCATTGCACAAATAAAATTGGCCTTTTTGGCCAATATTTGGGAAGAAACAAAATGGATTCCCTTCTGAATGAACAAAATGCTCAACTCTGCAAATTTCAAGCATTGTTTTCTCTAGGTCATCTTGTTTTGCACTCATTTATTACGGGCACCAAGTATTTGAAATGTATGGAGACACAAGGACTGGGGTTTTATTGAAATAAATTCCAGGCTGTTAATTAGACTTGTGCATATTTTGCTCAGGCTGTGAATACCAACATCCCACCTTCATTAAGCATGGGATGGAGTAGGCCCCATGTCCCTACAGGGAACCAGTGATCAATGTGCATCAGCAAAACTTGTGTTGTTGGCAAGCATTATTGATCCCAGTGCCTCTAGAATAGTCATGAATTAAAAATGAACCTACGTAGTTGGAAGTTTTTTTTTCTCTGTCTCTCACAAGGATGCCTATTATGTTGCTTTACTTCTCCCTGTATCTCAGAACACCGCACAAAAATAATGAAAAGTGACCATGTTATATATGTCTGCATTATTTTAGATGACCCGGCTTGACATTACACTAGGAAGAGAAGCTATTTGCAGACCTGGACTAATGATGTGTGAATGCAATGGAAACAGTGTGATACATATACGTTTTCATATCATGTACAAGTTTGGGTTTATGGTTTCTGAGTTTGTAACCTATGGGTTTTTTATACATGTGAGTTAATGATTAACTTGTAAGTATTTCTGTAGCTGTGGTGATTGCTTTCAAAACAATTTTTGTGTCCACTAATGGATAATTTTTAAATCTTAGACTTTTGCTTAGGAGGGTACGTAATGGGGCCTCAAGGTTTGTTCAAAACTTCTAGGGCATAATTTTTTTAACTTAAGTGAACAACTCATATCTTACAGAGGGAAACTTATGGTTTCAGTTTTAATTTGACTTTTGGGCTATTTTGTGAAGTTTTTAGAATAGGATGATTGTGTTGATTAATGCTCTTGAGAAGGGGAGGCAATAGTGAACTAAATAGCCTTAGAGGAAACATTTATTTTCAGTCCTAGATCTGGAAGAAGCTATCTGCAGCTCCAGTCTAAAAATTGAAGACACAAGTGACTTAAACCTACTTAGGTGTTGGACACAGGGTCTCAGGCACATGTCATATAAGTAGTGCTTTGGATACTTTATCATGAGATAGATACAAAAGTTGTGTTGTTCATTTACCTTTCAATTTATGCGATTGATAGGATTATTCTTATACTGTGTGCTTATAATCTTTGAATTAGTATTATAAATTTAGTTTATTCTTTTTTATCTTCATTTCTTATATTAACAAACTTCAGTTTTATTGTCAAAGCAAAATCTGCACGCTTATGTTTCTGCAACAGACCACATTGTTAAAACCAAAACAAATCAAAATATGATCCGTCAAAATAAGATGTGACTTTTTCAGTAATGATATCAGTTAAGATTATAAGCTGAGCCAATAGGTATGATTGAACCAGGGTGCAAACACTTTATTCATTTCAAGTACAACATTGTATCCTCATTTTTTCTTTTTGCATTTTAACTTCTGAAATTATATTTATAATGGAAATAGAGTATGTAAACATATCAGATTGGAGTACATGGAAAATTTCATTCAGTGTAAAACCTTCTCCTGTAAATACAGATGTATGTAATTTGTTTTGTGATAAACTGGTGTATCATGCATTGAGTTTCAAAATCACGAGGTGATTTGATGTGAACCTGGAGAAATGGACAGGATGGCATAAAAGTAACTAGAGGAGAAAGTGAGGACTGCAGATGCTGGAGATCAGAGCTGAAAATGTGTTGCTGGAAAAGCGCAGCAGGTCAGGCAGCATCCAAGGAACAGGAGAATCGAGGTTTCGGGCATAAGCCCTTCTTCAGGAATAAAAGTAACTAGAGAAAGGCATATGCTTTGATTGTGAAGTAAAGTTAATGCTATATTTGAAAATGCCAAAAGCTGATTGAGTGAAATAAACAATCCCATTTTGGTGAGGTCCTGAGAATTGGTCAGAGTAAAGAAGGAGATTGTAGGACCTGGGGCTATTAGTATGCTATTAGTACTCTCTCTGGGAACATCAGTCATATTCATCTTGTATTCATTGATGTGATGAGAGAATTGCTGGCCAGGCCAACATTTATTGCCCATCCTTAATTGCCCAGAGGGCAGTTAAGTGTCAACTTCATTGCTGTGGGTCTGGAATCACATGTAAGCCAGATTAGGTAAGGATGGCAGTTTCCTTCCCTAAAGGACATTAGTGAACCAGTTGGGCTTTTCTGAGAATTGACAATGAATTCATGGTGATCTTCGACCCTTAATTCGAGATTTTTTTAAAAATTTGATTTCAAATGCCAAGGTGGGATTTGAACCCTTGTCCCCAGAACATTATCTGGCTCTCTGAATTATCAATCCAGCAATAATACCATTAGGTCATTGTAAGTAGTTGTAATAAGGCAATGAATTTGCATTTTTTTTACTCAACGAGACTCCAATTGTCAAGCCAGAAACAAATATATGTTACCCACAATGGCCAACTTGGGGACTGAAGTACCCTCACATATAATAGTAAAGGAAGGCCCCAACCACATCAGAATGAATGGCAGTAGACCATCACAGTACTTAACTCACCCCAAGTGAGGGAAATTAGAATTTAATTATCTTTATTCAAGAGAAACCAGCAAAAAAAACGTTGGCATCCATAGAAGGTTTCAAGTGAAACAAATAAAGCCAATTGTTAAGGACAACAAACCCACCCAACAAACCTTAAGGCAACACATAGCACCGAAGAAAATTTCAAAGAATGACACAGAAAGCATTTCGGAATAGATAGCTGATGAGCGGGACCAGAAGAAATCTGCAGTGACACAGGCTACGACACAATGCAAATGTCTGTGGAAGAGGTCCCGAGTCTGTCATTCACTAAGGGGGCTTGTTGGGGAACCACACAGAGATAAATGAGGGAGAACAATCTCAAAGATTTCCTAGGGGAAATCAGACTAAACATTTTAGCATGCAGACATTTACATCAATGGGCACGACATGAATTTCAAATTAGACACTGGAGGAGAGTCACATTGTTATCAAACAGATAGTGTTGACTGACAAAACATTGCTGATAGTCAACTGAAATTTAGGCAAATGGCTCGAGGAGTATTGCACTTAATGTTAAAGGTATACTATAAGCAATTATCTAACGTAGGTAACACCAAATACTGGAAACCCTTGATCTGCTTCATAACCAAGACTTCTCTGTCCTGAGTAGAAGGACTTGGAGTGTCCTCCATTTCACTCAAAAGGTAGTAGAGTTTAAAAAACATAGGATCAAGGTAAAACTTGTGAAAAACTTTGCTGTTCTCTGCAAGCTCATGGCAGAAGTTAAATGAAAAGCAGAATCATCTGAGTTTAGCAATGGTGAACAAAAAAATGTTTTATACTATAAATGGGATGGAAAGCTGGGATGTTAGCGGTTTGGTTAACATGTTTTCCAGAACCATCAGAACTGAAGAGCACTCAGATTCCAAATGGCAGTGAGTATCAGGACAATGTGCAAGCAAAGAAGAGGCATTTGAAACATCTGAGAGGATGGACAGACAATGGAAGCATCTGCAATTGAATTGAGTCACAGTGTCACACACCACAGTGAACAACAATCTATTCCAACTTCAAGTCTGCCATTCGCGGCCGAGAGGGTTAGGAAGGGAAAAGTTCTAGCGAAATGTCTGGCTCATCCAATCCAAAGAAGAATCTCCAACAAAAATGAATCACGTCTCATCAAGGTGACACAACTGAGGAAGTGATTAAACTGGTTTCACTAATAATTCAATCTCCCAGAGAGGAGAAACTGCAAAATATTCATTAAATTGATGTAATAAGTCAACTTACATGTTGCAAGTGGAATGACAGCCGAATTTCACTGGCACAAATAACGTCATGGCAGTTACCACGAAGAAGAGGCAAACAACATGCAAATATCCACGCTACTACAAGCAAAAAATTCTCTGTTTCGACAGGGACTGCAATGACAGCATTAAGAATAGACATACAAGAAAGTAATACAAGAGGTTCCAGACCTCCAGTTCAAGAGAGATGAGCAGACTTCAAACCAACAGGAAGACAGTGTGAGTCAGCTCCCTTTTACACAACAAGCTACATTTCTCCCAAATCAGAAACAAACATGCTAAGGGAGAATAGTGAAGCCTCCAGATCATCTGAATTTGTAAGGTAGGGAGGCAGGGAGACAGAGTTGCGGTATAAATGCATACATAAGCAAATGTATAAGAACATAATATTTATGAGGCGAGAAAGGCTTGTTGGGATAATATGAACATATTATTTACCTTAGAAACTGTTAATATTGGTTCAATGCAGTAAGACAAACTTGCTATGATGATTCCCGAGGATTGGTCAGAGTAAAAAAGTACCTTGTGGAAGACAAACCTGAACTACTGAGCTCCTGGCAGCCTCTATTGGAAATGGATGCAGTAATGCAATACATCTTCTACTGTTGTACTCAGAACAGAAAGGTGGATTTATTGATTCACACAAGGTCACTTTTGGCTTGAAGGAACATGTAACAGTTAACAAGCCAGAAAATGCATCGTGCATTACTTGAAAATTAATCGTAAACAACTCAACTTTAGGCAATGAAACCATTGCAGATTAGATTTGCTCAAAATGAGAAACATGGCAACAACAGTTTGCAAAGTATCATGCACTTACAGTTGGTTCAGTGGAAGGAGGTTAGTATTTCCAGTCTTGGTGGGTAATTATTTGATTACTCCCTGTGTGCACCATCTCCTCAATCTGATGGCTTCAACTCTGAATTTCAGTGAGACAGTCGACTTCAGCAATACCAAGACTTTCAATCACTCCAGGTCACCCCAAATGACTGACAATTTCCAACTGCAGGAACATTTTATACAAATGAAGTGTTGCATTTATCAGCATGTCACTCTTTCACATAGGCCTCAGAGCCATCAACTCTTGTGATGTTAAGGGGAATTGAGAGAACAACTCTCCAAAAATGCAGAGTTCCCTTTCACTGTGAAGGAAAAACACACAAACTCCAAAAGCTGGTGAAATTCTATTGTAGTTACAATATGTAGTAAAGTGAGTGCTGGATTTTACAAAGTAACCCAAACTAAGTACTGATAACAACACAGTTACTTGGCAGTACAAAACTAAAGTATAGGCACATCAAAACCTCTCTTTTTTTCCTTCATTAGGATAGAATCACAAAAAAAAATCTCAAAGGGCACAACAATTTATGTTGAATGAGAAGCACATGTTGATTTCTTGGCAGTAGACTCTGGCCATTATGTTGTCACAGTAAATATGTCAGGGAAGTATTAATTGTAAAACTTTTGTTCAAATTCAAATTCAAAAGGTCAAATTTGATTAGTTCTGGTATTGCCGTGTGGTATGCTATTTGGAATGATTGTCCCCCAAGCTTCTGTTCAGTTTTAAAAGATGCAAAGTAGAAGATGCGGTGAACAATATAGACATGTTCTGTATGTGCCACATATTTCCACATACACAGAATAGAGGGAGAACTAGCTATTTGGATACAGAACTGGCTCAAATGTAGAAGACAAAAGGTGTAGGTGGAGGGTTCTTTTCAGACTGGATGCCTGTGACCAGTAGTGTGCCACAAGGATTGGTTCTGGGTCCACTGCTTTTCGTCATTTATAAAAATGATTTGGATGTGAATATAGGAGATATTAGATTCCCTACAGTGTGGAAACAGGCCCTTCGGCCCAACCAGTCCACACCGACCCTCTGAAGAGTAACCCACACAGACCTATTTCCCTCTGACTAATGCACCTAACACTATGGGCAATTTACCTGACCTGCACATCTGTGGATGTGGGAAGAAACCGGAGCACCCAGGGGAAACCAACACAGACACGGGGAGAATGTACAAACTCCACACAGTCACCTGAGGCTAGAACTGAACCAGGAACCCTGGTGCTTTGAGGCAGCAGTGCTAACCACTGAGCCACCGTGCCACCCCAATATGGTTAGTAACTTTACAGATGACATCAAAGTTGGAGGTGTAGTGGACAGTGAAGAAGGTTATCTCAGAGTAGAACGGGTTCTTGATCAATGGGCCAATGGACTGAAGAGTGGCAGATAGAGTGTAATTTAGACAAATGTGAGGTGCTGCATTTTCAAAAAGCAAATCAGGGCAGGACTTACACACTTAATGGTAGCGTCTTGGGGAGTGTTGCTCCAAGAGACCTTGGAGTGCAGGTTCTTAGTTGCTCAAAAGTGGAGTCAAAGGTAGACAGGATAGTGAAGAAGGCATTGTCTTTATTGGTCAGTGCATTGAGTATAGGATTTGGGAGGTCATGTTGTGGCTGTACAGGATATCTGTTAGGCCACTTTTGGAATATTGTGTGCAATTCGGGTCTCCCTCCTATGGAAAGATGTTGTGAAACTTGGAAGTTCTCAGAAAAGATTGACAAAGATGTTGTCAGGGTTGGAGGGTTTGAGCTATAGGAAGAGGCTGAATAGGCTGGGGCTATTTTCCCTGGTGTGTCGGAGGCTGAGGAGTGATGTTATAGAGGTTTATAAAATCATGAAGGACATGGATAGAGTAAATAGACCAGTTTTTTTTTCCCCCTGGGGTGGAGGAGTCCAAAACCAGAGGGCATAGGTTTAGGGTAAGAGGGAAAAATTTAAAAGTGCCAATATTTTCACACAGAGGGTGGTGCATATATGGAATGAGCTGCCAGAGGAAGTGGTGGAGGCTGGTACAATTACAATATTTAAAAGTGGGTATATGAATAGGAAGGTTTTAGAGGGATATGGGTCAAATACTGGCAAATGGGACTTAATTAATTTAAGATATTTGGTTGGCATGGATAAGTTGGACTGAAGGGTCTGTTTCCATGCTGCACATCTCTATGACTCTATGCTCCGGCTTGTCCTCCACAAAAATGGGGAGGAATTTCTTCTCTCAGAAGATGACAAATCATTGGAATACTCCCCCTCAGTCAGCAGTAGAAACTGTATTCAAAGCTGAGTTTGATAATCCTTTGATCAATTAAGAGATTCGTAGATTATGAGTGGCAGCAATCAATGTGGAGATAAGACTACAATCCAATCAAGTATGATCTTATTGAATGTGGAAGCAGGTTGAATGGGTTTTATGCTTACTTCTCTTATTTCCTAAGAAATTATTTCAAAGCATTTGCAATCCAGATTTTGGTAAGACTAGCATCAGGAAAAGATGTGACACTTCTTCCGATTTGGTTACAAGATTGCCAATCAGATTGTTATGAACAACATTGATAACTTTTCTGAAATTTTGATAGTGTTGTCATATTCCAGATGTGTACAGTTATGGCCCGGGTGGGTACTATCATGTTCCAAGTGGATATTTTCAAGATTCTTCATTTTTTTCTACAAACGCCTTAGATTGCTGGAAATCAGGCATCAACTGACTTGTTCATTTTCTTAGACAAAAAAAAACCTGACAAGAACTGTGGATGCAGAAATCTGAAAAAAAAACACAGAAAATCTCCGCAGGACTGGCAGCATCTGTGGAGAGAGATCAGAGTTAACATTTTGGGTCTAGTGACCATTTTTCAGAACTCTGTTCAGAAGAAGGGTCACTGGACCCGAAACGTTAACTATGATTTCTCTCCACGGATGTTGTCAGACCTGCTGAGGTTTTCCTGCAGCATCTGTTCTTGCTAGTTTCCTTCTTTAGATACTTCATATTATATGATTGAGAAGTTGCACTCCCATGCCAATGCTTCCTGCTCCCTGAGTGACATGGAAGTTAGATTGCATATGGACATGTTAACCATGTGTGCAAGATCACCAGCAACATTAAGTTTTAGTGCAGAAACTGAAAGCAGATTCAGCCCTGATGGATTGACTGTTATTTAAGTCTGTCTGTCCAGATTCTGTGATCTCACCCTTTCATCTTTTTTTCTGCTCTTTGATTGTGTACATTAGTTTTGTGCATTACCTGCATCGAGGGACCAGCCTGTCTGTTTCATTATCAATCTTCAGTTGGTCAGCAAAACTTTGCTTGACTGAATCTCACCAACTTGAAGTTATGTTGCTGAATTCCTGAGTGGACAGCCCCGTCAAGCATCTTGCACTGAATTAGTGCCAAGAGGTATGATGACTATTGGATTGGACTGATTCAGCTTTTATTATTTTTGTTGAACAAAAACCTATTAACTCTGATTGTGGAAAAACACTTTACATGATCTGTCCACGATTCTAGCAGCTATATTATTCTAAGGGATAAACAATTCAAAGTAAGTAGGTTAGAGTGGATGAACCTCACATAATCACTTCGTTCATCAATCATTAGAATATAAATATACAGAATTTCTATCTGATGTTTTATTTATTCATTCCAGGAATGCAGCACTGCTATCCTATTTATTGTGGATTCCTAGCTGGTGATGGGCCTTCTTTTCAAATACTTGGCAGAGATTCGATATAGTTATATCATTTTTTTGGATAACCAAAGCAGCAAGCTTTGCATGGTCAAGAAGAAGAGATCATATTCAGAGTCAGACACAGACCAAGTCAATATGTAGTTTGGTGAATTTCAAGGCAATGTGTGAATTCAGTGCAGATGGGAAGAGGTGTTTCTTTTTTTATTTTGTTTGCTTTTGTCGCTCATCGTTTATAAATTATTTTCTTAACAGGAAGCCCAGGATCAGGGGCCCAAAACAAACAAATGTCAACCAAAGTAAGCCACAGGTTCATTGGTTGGGAATAGTAACTAATGTGACTATATTATAGGTGACTTTAAGATAGAAGGTAAATAGGGGAAATATTTTCAGTCTATGAATGAAAAGAGCACTATGAAGCTTTTAAAAATTAAGTTAAGAACTAAGTAAGTAAAATAGAGGGCCAGACAATGTGTTGTAATTGCATGATGTGGGAGTTAGTGCACCCTATTGTGTCTTGTAGTGACCATATCTGTAGCAAGTGTTAGTTGCTTGAGGAAGCCGGAGATGTGTTGCTGGAAAAGCGCAGCAGGTCAGGCAGCATCCAGGGAACAGGAGAATCGACGTTTCGGGCATAAGCCCTTCAGATAGGATAGATTGAGTGAATCCTTAGAAGAGTATAAAGGCAGTAGGAGTATCTATAAGACAGAAATCAGAAGGGCAAAAAGGGGACATGAGACAGCTTTGGCAAATAGAGTTTAAGAGAATCCAAAGGGCTTTTACAAATACATTGAGGACAAAAGAGTAATAGGGAGAGAATAAGGCCCCTCAAAGATCAGCAACGCAGCCTTTGTGTGGAGCCACAGAAAATGGACGAGATACTAAACAAATATTTTGCATCAGTATTTACTATGGAAAAGGATATGGAAGATATAGATTGTAGGGAAATAGATGATGACACCTTGCAAAATGTCCATATTACAGAGGAAGAACTGCTGGATGTCTTGAAACACATAAAGGTGGATACATCCCCAGGACCTGATCAGGTGTACCCTAGAACTCTGTGGGAAACAAGAGAAGTGATTATTGGGCCTCTCGCTGAGATATTTGTATCATCGATAGTCACAGGTAAGGTGCCAGGAGACTAGAGGTTGGCTAACGTGGTGCCACTGTTTAAGAAGGGTGGTAAAGCCAAGCCAGGGAACTATAAACTGGTGAGCCTGACCTCGGTGGTGGGCAAATTGTTGGAGGGAATCTTGAGACACGTATTTGGAAAAGCAAGGACTGATTATGGATAGTCAACATAGCTTTGTGCGTGGGAAATTATGTCTCACAAACTTGATTGAATTTTTTGAAGAAGTAATAAAGAGGATTAATGAGGGCAGAGCGGTAGATGTGATCTATATGGACTTCAGTAAGGTGTTCGACAAGGTTCCCCATGGGAGACTGATTAGCAAGGTTAGATCTCGGAAAACAGGGAGAACTAGCCATTTGGATACAGAACTGGCTCAAAGGTAGAAGACAGAGGGTGGTGGTGGAGGGTTGTTTTTCAGACTGGAGGCCTATGACCAGTAGAGTGCCACAAGGATCAGTGCTGGGTCCTCTACGTTTTATCATTCACATAAATGATTTGGATGGGAGCATAAGAGGTACAGTTAGTAAGTTTGCAGATGACACCAAGGTTAATTCAAATTGCAACAGGATCTTGAACAGATGGGCCAATGGGCTGAGAAGTGGCAGGTTGAGTTTAATTCAGATAAATGCGAGGTGCTGCATTTTGGGAAAGCAAATCAGAGCAGGACGAATACACTTAGTTTTAAGGTCCTAGGGAGTGTTGCTGAACAAAGAGACCTTGGAGTGCAGGTTCATAGCACCTTGAAAGTAGAGTCACAGGTAGATAGGATAGTGAAGAAGGTGTTTGGTATGCTTTCCTTTATTGGTCAGAGTATTGAGTACAAGAGTTGGGATGTCATGTTGCGGCTGTACAGGACATTGGTTAGGCCACTGTTGGAATATTGATTCTGATTTCCTTCCTATCGGAAAGGTGTTGTGAAACTTGAAAGGGTTCAGAAAAGATTTACAAGGCTATTGCCAGGATTGGAGGGTTTGTACTATAGGGGCAGGCAGAACAGGCTGGGGCTATTTTCCCTGGAGCATCGGAGGCTGAGGGGTGACCTTATGGAGGTTTACAAAATTATGAGGTGTATGGATAGGATAAATAGGCAAAGTCTTTTCTGGGTTGGGGGAGTCCAGAACTAGAGGGCATAGGTTTAGGGTGAGAGGGGAAAGATATAAAAGAGACCTAAGGGGCAACTTTTTCAGACAGCGGGTGGTACGTATGTGGAATGAGCTGTTAGAGGATGTGATGGAGGCTGGTACAATTGCAACATTTAAAAGGCATTTGGATGTGTATATGAATAAGAAGGGTTTGGAGGGATATGGGCTGGGTGCTGGCAGGTGGGACTAGATTGGGATGGGATATCTGGTTGGCATGGACGGGTTGGACCAAAGGGTCTGTTTCCATGCTGTACATCTCTATAACTCTATGTCCCTATGACCCTATGAGCAGTAACAAAGGCAAATGCAATGTTCGCAGTCATGGCATGAGTGCTGGAACACAAGAGCAGAGATATACTGTTGAGGCTGTCTCTGACTCTGGTCAGACGGAGGATCTAAAATCTGGAATTAGACCGTTGTCAGGAGTAACCATTTTATGCATGCTTTTATTAACAACAAAATGGCTTCTTAATACAAAGTAACATAACAAAATGTCTTCAGGCTGCAAATTAACAGTGTATTTAAGATGGCTTCTCAAGGCTGCATTCCTGCATTGCTGAGCTAACTGAAGTAAAGATAGAGCAGAACAATGGACTCTTCACAGCATGAAATTAACTAAGCTAGATAGGACATTACTAACTGTTTTAGTTAACCTTGAAATGCAGGTGGGAAGAGATAAATGTGTAGTAAATAACTTTGTTTTCAAGAAAATATCATTGGGTTAACCTGCTGTCCATTATGTTATTTATTACATTTTATTGGATTTATTCTCTAATTAAGGCTGAACTATTTCTTAAGAAAGGTAAAAAATTGTCTTATTCTAAATGAATTTGTGCAGTTTCTCCAAGGAACACTGGAGCTGTTAACCTCTGTGTTGCTGGACAAACCTGTGCTCGGCGTCAAGAAAAAAACTGCAAAACTTGCTGAAACAGACTGTTCCTGTTGATTATTTGACCGATTGCGGAACTGAGAGGCACCCCCACGCCCCGCAGAGGCGGGAGGCGGGCGGGGGCGGGGTGGTGGTTGGTGTCGAGATCTACAAGACAACACTTGGGATGTTGTGAACACTTTTGGGCTCTGTAGCTCATGAAGCACCTGAAGGGGTTCTGAGGAGGTTTACAAGAATGATCTCAAGGATGAAGGGCTGGTCATATGAGGAATGGTTGAGTATTCTGGGTCTGTACTCAGCAGAGTTTAGAAGGATTATCTGAATAAAACTTATAGAATACTGTGGGACCTAAATGGAGAGGACATGGAGGAGATGTTTCCACTGGTAAGAGAGAATAGGGTCTGAGGGCACAGTCTCAGGGAGTGAAGGAACGACCCTTTAGGACTGAGATGAGGAGGAATATCTTCAGCCAGAGTGTGGTTATTATGTGGAACTCATTGCTGCAGAGGGCTATGGAAGCCAAGTAATTGAGTGCATTTAAGACAGAGATGTCAAGGGTCTTATTGGTCGGGGGATTAAGAGTTATGGGGAGAAGGTGGGAGAACAAGTTTGAGAAGCATATCAGCCATGATTGGTGAAGCAGACTTGATTGACTGACTGGCCTAATTCTGCTCCTATTCTTTATGGTCTTATGGTCTCTAGCTATAAGTAGATAAGGGGATGGCAGAATGGCTCAGTGGTCAGCACTGCTGCCTCACAGAGCCAGGAACCTGGGTTTGATTCCCGACTCGGGCGACTGTCTGTGTGGAGTTTACACGTTCTCCCCGTGTCTGCGTGGGTTTCGTCCCATAGTCCAAAGATGTGCAGGTCAGGTGAATTGGCCAAGCTAAATTGCCCATAGTGTTAGGTGCATTAGTCAAGGGTAAATAAGGGGTAGGAGAATGGGTCTGGGTGGGTTCGTTTTTGGAAGGTCAATGTGCCAAAGGGCCTGTTTCTGTACTGTTGGGAATCTAATCTAAATGTCAGCCTTTTTTCTGGAGACATGAGCTTCACTAGCAAGGCCTACATTTGCTGCACATCCCTAACTGCCCTTGAACTGAAGGCCATTTCATGGAATAGTTAAGAGTCAACCACATAGCTATTGGTCTGGAATCATCTCCATGCCATGTTACTTCTTAAGAGGTCAGTTGGCTCCATTGACTTGATGAGTTCATCTGTGATACAGAATGATGGGTTTGCTTACAGCACAAGAATAGGTAGGTGTGTAGTTTTTAAGTGTAGCCTTGCTGTAAATCTACACTAGTGAGTAGAGCGGGTTGCTTCTTGATTATGCATTTTATTGAGGTCTGTCGCATGATTAATTTAAAAAAATATAAGCCAGAAGTATTAAGTTATCTGGAGAAGTGTTTTTTTTTAACAGCAATAAGATTATGCTATTTTCTGAGTCTGTAGATTGTGAAGGATCACAGATGGCCTTTAGTAGAGTGATGTGCTCTTCCTGTCAGATGTGGGAGTTTAGGGAGAGTTTCCATGTTAGTGATGATTATGTTTGCAGGAAGTGTCTTTGGTTGTGGATCCAATCAAATTGCATGGATCAGTTGGAGCGGAAGTTAGAGGCAATAAGGAATTTACAGGTGGTAGAGGGTGTGATGGATGGCAGTTATAGGAATGGTGAAAAGTCACAGATACAGTCACATAGAAGGGTTAACTCCAGGAAAGTTAGGAGGGGAGGTAGGTAGTGCAGGTGTCTCCTATGGCTATCCCCATTTCAAACAAGTATGCTGTTTTGGAAAATGTAGGGTGTGATTGATTCTCAGGGGACTGTAGCATGAACAGCCTAGTTTCTGATACCAAGAATCATTCTAATGTAATGAGGGGTACATCGGGTTCCAAGCGATCGATTGTGATAGGGGACTCTCTAGTCAGATCACAGACAGATGTTTCTGTGGCTAGCAGTGAGAAATCAGAATGGTGTGTTGCCTCCCTGGTGCCAGGCTCAAGAATATCTCTGAGATAGTGCAGAATATTCTCAAAGGGGAATGGGATCAGCAGGAGGTCATTGTATACATTGGAAGTAATGACAGAGGAAGGAAAAAGGATGAGATTTTTGAGGAGAATATAGAAAATTAGACAAGAATTTAAAAAGGAGGTTCTTCAGGGTAGTAATAT
The DNA here is from genome assembly GCF_004010195.1 of Chiloscyllium plagiosum. Classification (NCBI taxonomy): domain Eukaryota; kingdom Metazoa; phylum Chordata; class Chondrichthyes; order Orectolobiformes; family Hemiscylliidae; genus Chiloscyllium; species Chiloscyllium plagiosum. The sequence continues at coordinate 26,566,487 of NC_057738.1, forward strand.
CTGGATTATTCCTGGTTCTACGAGTTAGTGAGAGTAGGAATAGGAAGATAGAGCAGATGAATGCATGGCTGAGGAGCTGGTGTATGGGAGAGGGATTCACATTTTTGAATTATTGAAATTCCTTCTGGATAGAAGTGACTTGTATAAGAAGGACAGTTTGCACCTGAATTGGAAGGGGACTAATATACTGGCAGGGAGATCCACTGGAGCTGCTCAGGAGGATTTAAACAAGTAAGGTGATGGTGGGGTGGGGCGGGGCAGAGGGTGGTGGTGGGGGAGGGTATGTGGTGGGGCCCAAGCAAATAGTGAGGAATGAGATCAATCTGAGACTGGTACAGTTGGGAAGAGGAACAAGTCAAACAGTCAAGGCAGGCATGAGCAAAACAGAGAACAAGTTAGGACTGACACATTAAACTGCATTTATTTCAATGTATGAGGCAAAACAGGAAAGGCAGATGAACTCAGGCCATGGTGAGGAACATGGGACTGAGATATCATAGCAGTTACAGAAACATGGCTCAGGGATGGACAGGACTGGCAGCTTAATGTTCTGGGATACAAATGCTACAGGAAGGATAGAAAGGGTGGCAAGAGAGGAGGGGGAGTAGTGTTTTTGATAAAGGATAGTATTTCATCTGTACTGAGGGAAGATATTCCCGGAAGTATATCCAAGGAGGTTATTTGGAGGAAGGGAAAAATAAGAAAGGGATAATCACCTTATTGGGATTGTATTATAGACTCCCAAATAGTCAACAGGAAATTGAGAAACAAATTTGTAAGAAAATGTCAGTTATCTGTAAGAATAATACGGTGATAATGGTCGAGGATTTTAACTTTCCTAACATAATTGAAACTGCCATAGTGTTAAAGACATGGGTGGAGAGGAATTTAAGTGTGTACAAGACAATTTTCTGATTCAGTATGTGGATGTACCGACTAGAGAAGATGCAAAACTTGACCTATTCTTGGGAAATAAGGCAGGGCAGGTGACTGAGGTGTCAGTGGGGGAGCACTTTGGGACCAGCGACCATACTTCTATTTATTTTAAAGTAGTGATGGAAAAGGATAGACTGGACCTAAAAGTTGAAGTTCTAAATTGAAGGAAGGCTAATTTTGGCATTATCAGTCAAGAACTTTCAAAAGTTCCTTGGGGACAGATGTTCGCAGGTAAAGGGACAGTTGGAAAATTGGAAGCCTTCAAAAATGAGATAACAGGAGTCCAAAGACAGTATATTCCTTTTTGGGTAAAAGACAAGACTGGTAGGTGTAGGGAATGCTGGATGACGAGAGAAATTGAGGTCTTGGTGAAGAAAGAGAAGGAAGCATTTGTCAGGTATAGACAGTAGAGATTGAGTGAATCCTTAGAAGAGTACAAAAGGCAGCAGGAGTATATTCAAGAGGGAAATCAGGGGGAAAAATGGGACATGAGATAGCTTTGGCAATCCAAAGGGATTTTATAAATATATTAAGGACAAAAGGGTAACTAGGGAGAGACTAGGGCCCCTCAAAGATCAGCCTGTGTGTGGAATCACAGAAGATGGGGGAGATACTAAATGAATAGTTTGCATCAGTGCTTACTGTGGAGATGGACTTGGAAAATATAGAATATGGAGAAATACATAGGGGTCATATCTTGAAAAATGTCCATGTGACAGAAGAGGAGGTGTTAGATGTCTTAAAATGCATAGAAGTGGAAAAATCCCCAGGACCTGATCAGGTGTACTCCAGAACTCAGTGCGAAGCTAGGGAAGTGATTATTGGGTCCCTTGCTGAGATATTTGTATCATCGATAGTCACAGGTGAGGTTCTAGAAGACTGGAGGTTGGCTAATGTGGTACCACTGTTTAATAAAGGTGGTAAATACAAGCCAAAGAACTATAGAGCAGTGAGCCTGACGTTAGTAGTGGGCAGGTTGTTGGAGGGAATCCTGAGGGACAGGATTTAAATGCATTTGATAAGCCAATGACTGATTAGGGATAGTCCGCATGACTTCGTGTGTAGGAAATTGTGTCTCATGAACATGATTGAGATTTTTGAAGAGTAACAAAGGGGATTAATGATGGCAGAGCGGTAGACGTGATCTATATACACTTCAGTAAGGCGCTCGACAAGGTTCCCCATGGGAGATTGGTAAGCAAAGTTAGATCACATCGAATACAGGGACAACTAGCCATTTGGATATAGAACCGGCTTGAAGGTCAAAGACAGAGGGTGATGGTGGAAGGTTCATTTTCAGACTAGAAGCCTGTGACCAGTGGTGTGCCACAAGTCTCGGTACTGGATCCATCGCTTTTTGTCATTTATATAAATGATTTGGATGTGAGTATAAGAGGTATGGTTAGTAAGTTTGCAGATGACACCAAAATTGGAGGTAGTGGATGACAAAGAAGGTAATCTCAGAGCACAAAGTGATCTTGATCCAATGGAACAATGGGCTGAGGAGTAGCAACTAGATTTTAATTTAGATCAATGCAATGTGCTGCATTTTGGAAACGCGAATCAGAGCAGGACTTATACACTTAATGGTAAGGTCCTGGGGAGTGTTGCTGAACAAAGAGACCTTGGAGTGCAGTTTCATAGTTCTTCAAAGTGGAGTCACAAGGAAATAGGATAGTGAAGAAGGTGTTTGGTATGCTTTCCTTTATCTGACAGAGCATTGAGCATAGAAGTTGGGAGGTCATGTTGTGGTTGTACAGGACATTGGTTAGGCCACATTTTGGAATATTATGTGTAATTCTGGTGACTCTCTTATCGGAAGGATGTTGTGAAACTTGAAAGGGTTCAGAAAAGATTTACAAGCATGTTGCCAGGGTTGGAGGATTTGAGATACAGAGAGAGGCTGAATAGGCTAGGGCTTTTTTCCCTGGAGCATCAAAGGCTGAGGGGTGACCTTACAGAGGTATATAATATCATGAGGTGCATGGATAGGGTAAATAGACAAGGTCTTTTCCCTGGGGATGAAGGAGTTCAGAAATAGGGGTCATAGGTTTAGGGTGAGAGGGGAAAAATGTAAAAGGGACCTAAGGTACAATGTAAATAGACAAGGTATTTGCCCTGGGGATGAAGGAGTTCAGAAATAGGGGTCATAGGTTTAGGGTGAGAGGGGAAAAATGTAAAAGGGACCTAAGGTACAATGTTTTCGCGCAGAATACACTGCCAGAGGAAGTAGTGAAGGCTGGTGCAATTACAAAATTTAAAGACACCTAAATGGATTGGAAGGGTTCAGAGGGATACGGGCCAAGTGCTAGCAACTGGGGCTAGATTAGGGTAGGATATCTGGTCGGCATGGACGAGTTGAATTAAAGTATCTGTTTCCGTGCTGTACATCTCTATGACTGTGACTAATTCCAGGATCAGATGAGGTTACCATGAAGCCTGAGGAGTGGTGATACGTAAGTTAATGCACCATCAGTCATGTCTGTTTAACGGGATAGCAACTCCATGTTCAGGCGACTTTACGCTTGAATGGAGAATTACTCTAGTATTACTCATGGAGTTAACTTGAAAGTGTACCAACCATTACTGAACACATGACAGAACAACATAATATTATTTTGAAATACACTGTATCTCCTTCACAGATACAATTGAAATTGGAACTGCTTTCCTGAATCACAGTTGAAACTATTGACGTGGTTTCTGTGCTTTTCTCAATGGACAAAATCATGGAATGTTTCTTAAATCCTTCCATGGCCTCATGCTTTCATCATCCAAGTTTTCTCTGCTCCTCGAATTCTGGCCTTTTGTGCAGCCCCATCTCCACTGGATTGCAGTATTAGCGACTGGGTATTTACGCAAGTCTGGAATTCCATTCCTAAAGTCTTTCTGTGCCTGTACCGCTTTCTCATTTAAATCCCTCCTTATGATCTATTTATTGACAAAGTTTTTAGTTATATACCATCACAAATGGAATGCCTGTGCTGTTTTCCTGCCTGTAATTGATGTGTTTTGTGTGGGATGCGATGACTGTTTTCTTACCCTCGTGTATTCCAACAAAATAATTCAGCAACAAGCTTTTCCAAGTTGAAACTAATAGATTATTTGCTCTCACACATGTACCTCAAATTAAGACACATCACTCACTCAGTCTCTCACATACAGCAGTGGTCAGCAGTGTCCTTTTTAAAATGATTTTTAGTCTATGAAAGACTCAGATGTTAAAGTCAAATGATGAAAGAAGAATATGGATCATCCACTTCTTACTACTATTATAACGTCATGAAGAATGGACTTGAGCAATACTTCTCCATTGACTTTATCATGAGCGTGTGCAGAGGTCAGTAGGTCGAGTCTAACTTCCAGACATTTTCCTAAATTCCTCATTTCCTAAATAGGGAAAGTAAGCACGATGAGGAGCAAAATGTGTTTGAAGGGTGTGTACATTTGTGATTGGTATTAGTAATGTTCAGTGGCTCAGTGGCTAGCACTGCTGCCTTACAGCACTAGGGTCCTTGGTTCGATTCCTGCCTGTCTGTGTGGAGTTTGCACATTCTCCCTGTGTCTGCATGGGTTTCCTCCCACAATCCAAAGATGTGCAGGTCAGGTGAATTGGCCATACAAAATTGCCCACAGTGTTAGGTGCGTTAGTCAGGGGTAAATATAGGGTAGAGGAGTGGGTTTCTCTTCAGAGGGGCGATTTGGGCTTGAAGGGCCTGTTTCTACACTGTAGGGAATCTAATCTTCAATCCCTCTTGCCAAGTAAACTCATCTGTTCCTCAAGTTTAAAATTATCGCAAAACGAATATAGCAACCCAGGCAACAGGTTGCTTGATGCAGGTGTTCAATGTACTTAACGTAAGCACAGTGAGGAGCAAAGTGTGTTTGAAGGGTGTCTACATTTGTGACTGATATTAGTAATGTTCGGCTTGACACTCAGTTATCTATTTTGGCAGCTTTATTGGTGATTTCACTGTGAGATATTCCAGTGATTGTTTTCTCATGTCTACAAACTACAGCATTTAGCTTGAGGGAATTCAGAGTGTTTTTTTTTACTCAGGCTCATCTATTTTTATTTGGAGAAATTCTGACATGATGGGTTTCTATTAGAAAAACAGAGCCCTTCAAGGACATTTAGAATTGCAATATGTGTGTGACAAATTGCTGCTTTTAGCAATGGAAAGCAGCAGACGACCTGTTCATTCACTTTGTCTTTGACTTTTACAAGGAGGTTTATCTGAGCTGAATTACCCACAGTCTCTATGAAAATGCTAAGCAATATTTTCCTGCAAAGTTTGGGTTCCTCTTGTACAGCAATAATGTAGGTGGAGCTAATATCACTGGACGAGGAGTCCAGAGCCCCATGATAATGAGGTAGGGATACGGAATCTAAATCCCACCATGGCAGATGGTGAAAATCAGAATTCAAATGAAAATTCTGAACTTCAAATGGTGACCTTGAAAACTCATGTGGTCTATTATTATCCTTCAGGGAAGGCAAATCTGTCAAATTTACCACTCTGGCCTATGTTTGATTTCATTTTAAGATTGTTTTTATATTGTTCATGGGATGTAGGCTTTGATGGCTGGGCCAACTTTTTTTTTTGCCTATCCCACGATGCACTGGGGTAGGTGGTGGCATGCTGCATTATTGAACTAAAGAAGTTCTTGACTTGTTTGTCACAGATAGGAAGGGAGATTCAGGATTTTAACCCGGTGACAGTGAAGGAACGCAAACATAGTTCCAGCAATGAATAAGGATATGGTTCCAAGTCTGCGTGGTGTGTGGGTTGGAAAGCAACTTGTAGGAAATATTATTCCTGTGCATCTGCTGCCTCTGTTCCTGTAGCTGGTGCAGGTCATGGATCATGAAGAAGTTTTGTCTTGGTGAATTAATGTGGTACATCCTGTGGATGATATACACTATAGCCACTCAGGGTCAGTGATGAAGGAGGTGAATGTTGAATGAGGTGGATAAGGTACCAGTCAAACGGGCTGTTTTGTCCTGGATGGTGTCAGTAATGTGGTTGATTCTCAATTCCCAAGAAAGTTGTTCATTTGTTTCAAACTCATTAAAATCAAGCAAAAAGTCAAGCTGGATGGACCACCTGGCAACCACAATCCTGTCGGTCCAACAATATCCTACTCACCAATATCTCACCATTGGGGTGGCACAGTGGCGCAGTGGTTAGCACTGTTGCCTCACAGCGCCAGAGACCCGGATTCAATTCCCGCCTCAGGCGACTGACTGTGTGGAGTTTGCACATTCTCCTCGTGTCTGCGTGGGTTTCCTCCAGGTGCTCCGGTTCCCTCCCACAGTCCAAAAATGTGCAGGTGAGGTGAATTGGCCATGCTAAATTGCCCATAGTGTTAGGTGAAGGGGTAAAATGTAGGGGAATGGGTCTGGGTGGGTTGCGCTTTGGCGTGTTGGTGTGGACTTGTTGGGCCGAAGGGCCTGTTTCCACACTGTAAGTAATCTAATCTGGAGGCATGATTCAAAATTGGGAGAGCTGTCCGCAGACTAGTCAAGCAACAGCCTAACATCATTATACTCATGGAATCATAACTTATGCACAATGTTCAGCCATCACCATCATACTCAGGAGTATGTCTCATACCAAGACCTAGCAGAAATGGTGGTAATAGTCAGGAAGGACTGAGAGACCACAACATTGACGTTTAACCACAAAGTCTCATGGCATTAGGTCAAATCTAAGAAAGGAAACATCCTGCTGATTGACCATCCTTTGCACACCCTTGGATGAAGAATCATTATTCCTCCATGCTGAACAGAACTTGGAGGAAGGACTGAGGGTGGAAAGGGCACAGAATGCATTCTGGGTAGGGGACTTTTATATCCATCAACAAGAGAGTTTAGATAAGATAGGATGGAAGCATTTCCATCTACTTTCAGCCAGAAATGCCAAGTGGAAGATTCATCTTGGCTACCTTCTGAAGTCTCTAGCAGCCTACATGCCAATCTTCAATTAGCAATTCTAATTCCACTTCTATACAGGCTATGCAATGGCAAAAAATGGCTGAAGAAACTGAATACTGTCAAGGTGAAAAGTCCTGACATTCTGGCAACTTATGTTCCAGAACTAGCCACAGCGCAAGCCAAGCTGCTCCAGTGCACCTTTAACACTAACTGAAAATGGGGAAAATTTCTCAGGTTATGTGCAGTGCATTGTAAACAGGACCAATTCAGTCTAGCTGATTACCATCTTGTCTGTCAACAACAAAATGGTGGAAGGGGTCATAGACTGTATGAACAAGTAGCATTTACAAAGGATTAACCTGGTCACTCTAACTCACTTTCAGTTCTGCCAGGGCCACATAGCTCCTTATCGCCATGGCAGCTTTAATGAAGTATGTACAAAAGAATTAAATTCCAGAGGTGAGGTAAGAATGACTGCTCTTGACATCAAGGAAGCAGTCGACAAAGAATGGCATCAAGGAAATGTCATGAAACTGGTGTCTTTGTGAATCAGAGGAAAATTCTCCAGTGATTGGTGTCATATCTGGCACAAGAAAAGATGGTTTTAGTTGTTGGAGGTCAATCATCTCAACCCTAGGACATCTCTGCAGGGGTTCTGCATGATAGTGGCTTCACCCAACCATCTTCAGCTGTTTCATCAATAATGTTCACTCTAACATAACATCAGAAGTGGGGATGTTCAATGATGGTAGCACAATGTTCACCATCTTTCATGACTCCTTGGACACTAAAGCAGTCTATGTCCATATACCACAAGAACTAGACAATACATTATTCTCTACTGAATGGTCCACTATCAACATCTTGGGTGTTACCATTGACCAGAAACTGAACTGTAAACAGTCATGTAAATACTGTGTTTGCAAAAGTACATCAGAGGTTAGGAATTCCATGGTGACTAATTCACCTCCTGTCTCTCCAGTGCTTATCCAATATCTACAAAGCATGAGTTAGAAGTATGAGGGAATATTTTCCATTTGTCTGCATGAATGCAGCTCTAATGACACACCAGAAGCTTGATGCTATTCAGAACAAAGTAGTCTGCTTGATTGGTCTTCAAAAAAATCATCTTCAGTATTCATCCCCATATATCACCATCATATTTGTGTATCATCTACAAGATAAACTGCAGTAACTCACAAAGACTCTTTGGACTGCAACTTCCAAGTGCATGACCGAAAGATGAGGGCAGCAAATGTACGAGACCACCATAACCTGCAAGTTTCTCTCCAAGTGACACATCTTCCTGACTCAGAATTCCTTCAGTGTCACTGGGTTCAAATCTTGCAAATCCATCCAGCAGCACAGTCATTGCTCAAGCAGTTGCAGAGGATGAAGAAGACACCTCACTGTCACCTTTGCTAGGGCTCTTAGGAATAGGCAATAAATGGTGTCCATCCAGTGACGTCCACAGCCCATGAATGAATGCATCAAAGCTTCAATTTGTTTGCTTTATGAATTGGCATTTCTCTTAAATCATTTTGATGCATATTTTTAAAGAGGTAACTGAATAGTTAAAGGAGTTGATAGGCATTCAGATTCATTCTGAAGTGAGAGTCCAGACAAAGGGGCATAACCTTAAAATTAAAGCCATATTTCTGTCTGAAAACACTTTCTTACATGGAAAGAATTACAAAAATCTGACTCCTGACGGAAAGAAGCTGTTGAGGTGCCAAGGTATGTCAGGCTATGTCCCAAGTGCTGGAAATTGCGACTGGACACCTGTTTTTGACCAGTCCAGACCTTATGAGATACAAGGCCTTTCTCTGTGCTGAATGACTGAGGGCCAAAACTAGACTCTTAGATTAAAGTTAGACAGTGTTGGGAAGAATACAAACTGGAAATTAGGATGGAGTTAAGATACAGATGAGTTATTATCTAAGTGGTGATAGTGACAAGAATTTGGTTATGTTTACCTTAGTGATAGAAAGGGATAGGTTTCACATTAGGAAAAGACAATGTGGTCGAGGAGATTACTGAGATACAGGCTACTAGACTAGATGGGATTGAGTTCCATAAGGAGGAGGAGATAGCAATTCTGGAAAGTGTAAAAGTAATTAAGACCCTTGAGCCAGATGGGATTTATCCAGGAAAGAGATTGCCGAGCCTTTGGCTTTGATCTTTATGTCATCATTGTCTACAGGAATAGTGCCAGAAGACTGGAGGATAGCACATGTCGTTCCCTTGTTCAAGAAGGGGAGTAGATGCAACCCTGGAAATTATAGACCTGTGAGCCTTACTTCAGTTGTGGGTAAAGTGTTGGGAAGGATTATAAGAGATAGGATTTATAATCATCTGGAGAAGAATAAATTGATTAGCGATGGTCAACACAGTTTTGTGAAGGATAGGTCATGCAATTGAGTTCTTTGAGAAGGTGACCAAACAGGTGGATAAGGGTAAAGCGGTTGATGTGGTGCATATGGATTTCAGTAAGGTGTTTGATAAGGTTCCCCTGGTAGGCTATTGCACAAAATATGGAGGCATGGGATTGATTAGCTTTTATTGGTAGAGGGATTGAGTTTTGGAACCATGAGGTCATGCTGCAGCTGTATATAACTCTGGTGTGGCCACATTTGGAGTATTGTGTACAGTTCTGGTCACCGCATTATTGGAAGGATGTGGAAGCTTTGGAAAGGGTTCAGAGGAGATATACTAGGATGTTGCCTGGTATGGAGGGAAGGTCTCACGAGGAAAGGCTGAGGGACTTGAGACTGTTTTCATTAGAGAGTATAAGTTTGAGAGGTGACTTAATTGAGAGAGTTAGATCGGTTGGACAGTGAGAGCCTTTTTCCTCAGATGGTGATGGATAGCATGAAGGGACATAGCTTCAAATTGAGGGGTGATAGATAAAGGACAGATGTCAGAGGTAGTTTCTTTACTCAGAGAGTAGTAGGGCCGTGGAATGCACCGCCTGCAACAGTAGTAGATTCACCAACTTTACGGGCATTTAAATGATCATTGGATAGGCATATAGACGAGAATGGAAGAGTGTAGGTTAGATTGGTTTTACAGGGCTGTGCAAATCAAGGGCCAAAGGGCGTGTATTGTGCTGTAATGTTCTATGTTCTAAGAATTATGCTACAGCCTAGAAAATTGCAAAAATGTGAATTCTCTCATATTTTGTATTTTATCTTTTAAACTGCTATTCCAAAGCAAGTAGTTAGAAGAAGGCGAATGAGCATTGTCAAGGGAGGCGGCTAAAATTATGGCATTTGTCGGTTTGATGGTTGAAAATCTCACCATTGAAAATTTTCCTAAGCAGGTCACTTTCCTCAGGACAACCAATCTTTTTGTGACTTTTTGTCGTCAGGAAACAAACCACACTTTCCAGTAAGCTGTCAGTAGTTGGACAAAAAGAAATCCAAGTCAGGAGCATTTTTATATTAATCTCTCCAATTTTAATGCCAGGTTCAAAATGAATGACCTCTCTTAAAAAGCCAACTCTCTGGCCAAATGCTTGCACTAATCTCCTTTCATTCCTCATCTGCACACTCCAGAGGAACATTTTGGGAAGTTTTTTTCTTTGTTAACGGTGCTGGATAAATGCAAGCTTATTTTCTTTATTCTTTCATGGGAATAGAGACACCGTTGGCAAGGCCTGCAATTATTACCCATTCCAAATTGTCCTTGAACTGAGTAGTTGAAAATCCATGATTATTTTTATATAATTCAGGTGATTGCGTGTTCGAAACCTTAAAATATATTTCATAAGTTTAGTGTCACACAGTTCCAAAAAATTGGAACCATGTCAGTGATTAATGGCCTTTAGCTATTGCCAGTATTTCCTGTGTTAACATTCATGGCTGACACCCCATACTGTTTTACATGTCCTAACCGTCGGCAAATAACAGTCTCAAATTAAGTCAGAAGCTGCAATGGAACTGGAAAAATTAACCAGTCAGTTCCCAGTTGTACAGCATTATGGAAAAATACCTTTCTCAAGGAATGTAGCTTTCCAATAAATTTTGTTGAAAATATTTAACTTTTAAAAATGTTATACTACATGCTGGATATATCTATATGCATACATAATGATGGTACCACTCAGAAAAAGATTTAGCTGTATAATATTAAATATTGCATATTCCCCAGAGGCAAGTTTTGCTGTCCTTGTCAAATCTGTTTCTATCACATTCAGAATACTGTTTGCAATTAGTCTCTATACCAGATGGCACTGTGAAGCTTAATCTCACTATACTGGATCAGAAAATGCTTGGGCCAAACCTATTTGTCCACTCGCCTAGTTCTGCCTAGAATGTAAATAAGAGAGCTAGTTCAAATTGAAGTATTGTCTCAGAAATATCAGGTCATACATTAAGAAAAAATGCACTCTGAATGTATATTAGCTCTGCCAAAGGCTGCTTCAGGAAGAATCAAAACAATTAGAAGGAATATGCTTAGAAATTGAAGACTTTTGGAATATTGCATGCAATTCTGGACTCCCACCTCAGGGAAGAATGTTGTGAAACTTGGAAGGGTTCAGAAAAGATTTACAAGGATGTTGCCAGGATTGGAAGATTTAAGCTATAGGGACAGGCTGAATAGGCTGGGGCTGCTTTCCTTGGAGCGTAGGAGGCTGAGGGGTGACCTTATCATGAGGGGTATGGATAGGGTAAATAGACAAGGTCATTTCCCTGGGGTGGGGGAGTCCAGAACCACAAGGCATAGGTTTAGGGTGAGAGGGGAAAAATTTAAAAGGGACCTAAGGAAGAACGTTTTCACGCAGAGGTTAGAACATAGAACATTACAGCGCAATACAGTCCCTCGATGTTGTACCACCCTGTGAAACCAATCCGAAGCCCATCTACACTATTCCATTCTCGTCCATATGCCTATCCAATGACCATTTAAATGCCTATAAAGTTGGCGAGTCTACTACTATTGCAGGCGGTGCATTCCATAGCCCCTACTACTCTCTGAGTCAAGAAACTATCTCCGACATCTGTCCTATATCTGTCACCCTTCAATTTAAAGCCATGTCCCTTCATGCTAGCCACCATCATTCAAGGAAAAAGGTTATCAGTGTCCACCCTATCTAATCCTCTCATTATCTTATATGTCTCAATTAAGTAATCTCTCAACCTTCTTCTCTCTAATGAAAACAGCCTCAAGTCCCTCAAAATTTCCTCGTAAGATCTTCCATCCATACCAGACAACATCCTAGTAAACCTCTTCTGAACCCTTTCCAACATTTCCACATCCTTCCAATAATGCAGTGACCAGAACTTTACATAATACTCCAATATGACCGCACCAGAGTTGTATACAGCTGCAGCATGACCTCATGGTTCCAAAAACTCAATCCCTTTACTAATAAAATTTAACACACCATATGCCTTCTTAACAACCCTATCAACCTGGGTGGCAACTTTGAAGGATCTATGTACATGGACACCAAGATCTCTCTGCTCATCTACACTACCAAGAATCTTACCATTAGCCCAGTACTCTGCATTCCTGTTAATCCTTCCAAAGTGAATCACCTCACACTTTTCAGCATTAAACATCATTTGCTATCTGTCAGCTCAGCTCAGCAGCTTGTCTATGTTCCACTGTAACCTACAACATCCTTCGACACTATCCACAACTGTACTGACCTTAGTGCTGTCTGCAAATTTACTAACCCGTCCTTTACACCCTCATTCAAGTCGTTTATAAAATGACAAACAGAAGTGGACCAAAACAGATCCTTGCAGTGCACAACTAGTAACTGAACTCCAGGATGAACATTTCCCATCAACCACCACCCTCTGTCTTCTTTCAGCTAGCCAATTTCTGATCCTTTGGTGCATGTATGGAATGCGCTGCTAGTGGAAGTGGTGGAGGCTAGTTCAATTATAGCATTTAAAAGACATCTGGATGGGTATGTGAATATGAAGGGTTCAGAGGGATATAGGTCAAGTGCTGGCAAATGGAACTAGATTAGGTTAGGATATCTGGCATGGACAAGTTGGAACCGAAGGGTCTGTTTCTGTGCTATGACTCTATGCTCTATGACCTATTTTTGGGTGAATGAAGCCTGAAAGATGGACTTTGAGGAGCAACAATTTTTTGGGGTTAAGAATAGAAAGTACTGGAGAGCCTAAGCAGGTCTGGCACCATCTGTGAAGAGAGAAACAGAAATAATGGTTTGAATCCAACCTGAACCTCCTTTGGAAAAGTCTTATTCCAAAGAAGTGTCATATTGGACTTGAAATATTAATTGCGTTTTTCTCTCTCCACAAATGCTGTAAGACCAGCGGAAACTCTCCAGCATGTTCAGCCTTTATTTCAGAGTTCCAGCATTTGCAGTGCTTTGTTTTTCTTTAAGGCTCAAGTTTGAGGATCTGGCTTCCTTGTCAATGGGCTGATATTTGTAAGGAAGGAAGGAACAGCTATCAGGGCAACCTGATGGTTGTTGTGGAATGGCCACCGATGTGGAGGCAATCTGGTGGCAGGGTGCAGTGGTCTAGACAGTGAGCAGAGAGGTTATGATCAAAGGATGCGTCAGTTGGGGATGTTAATGAGTGGGTGGCATTCTCAATTGCAGGGACGTTGATTGGGGGTGCAATGAATGGCAAGGTTGTCACAGGGGGAGCCACTATTAGAGGGAGTGGTGTTGTGGGCAGAATGGCAGTTGGGATGAGGAGATCCATCAGTTGCAGCCCACATTGTTTTCATTCATGATCAGGTGAAACACTCCTTTTCCTCGCAATTCCACATTAAAGCAAGTAGATTTTAATAATGTGCTTTATTAACCTGACTGCCTGTTAGTAAGGCGAAAGTGGGTACTACAGATGCTGGACATTTGAGTCAAGATTAGAGTAGTGCTGGAAAAGCACAGCAGGTCAGGCAGCATCCGAGGAGCAGGAAGATCAACGTTTCGGGTCAAAGCCCTTCACCTGCTGTGCTTTTCTAGCATCACTCTAATCTTGCCCATTAGGAAGGTTAATCAAAATCTTTACAACTAGGTAACCTGCCTGCAAATTATATTCTAATAATTATTTCTGAGTCAAAAAAAATTGTCAGTACTATCACTTTCAATTCCAAAATTAGTCACTATTTCCCATCACTGATTAACAGAAGTAATGCATCAAGGAGCTCAAAAAGAATGGAAATCAATGGGAATCATGGGGAAATTTCTCTACTACCTGAAGTTATACCTAATTCAAAGGAAAATGGCTGTTAAAGGTTAATAAGGTCAGTCCCCAGTCATCTTTGTTAGAGTCCCTCAGGGAAAGGTCCTGGGCAGAACCATTTTCAGACACTTCATCAATTACCTTTCCTTCATTGTAAGGTCAGAAGTGAGGATGTTCACAGATAATTGCATACTGTTGAGTATCATTTGTGACTGTTCAGAAGCAGTCCACATGCACATAGAGTGCACATAGATGCACTGGACATCCTGTATCCTCTGTTAAGGGACAGTAAAACTAATGTTATGTGAGTACAGTACAAACTCCAACTTTGTTAAGGACACTAAACATCTCCCCTTGACATCTAATTGTTGAGTCATCCACTATCAACATTCTTGGTGTTACCATTCACTAGAAACTAAAATTTACCAGCCATATAAGCATTGTGACGACAAAACCAGGTCAGAGATGAGGATATCTTCAGTCAGTAGCTCAAAGTATGACTCCAAAGTCTGTCTACCATCTTTAAGGCACAATTCAGCAGTGTAATGGAATGCTCTCCACTTGCCTAAATGAGTATGGCTCATTGTTTCCGTTAGGCGGGGAGACTAGGACCCATGGCCACAGTCTTAAAATTAGAGGGGGTCAATTCAGAACAGAAATACGGAGACATTTCTTCAGCCAGAGAGTGGTGGGCCTGTGGAATTCATTGCCGCGGCATGCAGTGGAGGCCAGAACGTTAAATGTCTTCAAGGCAGAGATTGTTAAATTCTTGATGCCACAAGGAATTAAGGGTTACGGGGAGAATGCGGGTAAGTGGAGTTGAAATGCCCATCAGCCATGATTGAATGGCGGAGTGGACTCGATGGGCCGAATAGCCTTACTTCCACTCCTATGTCTTATGGTCTTATGGCTCCAACAACACACAAAAAGCCAGACATCATCCACAACAAAGCAGACCACCAACTTAAACATCTACTTCCTCTACAACAAGTACAAAATGGCTACAATGAGTACCATTTACAAGATGCACTGCAGTAACTTGCCAACTTCCAAGCCTGGGATCCCCACCACTAAGGAAAAGGGCAGCAGATGTATGGCAAGAATATAATCTGAAAGTTCCATCAAAGTTACGCACCATCCTATGTGGAACGACATCACCGGCCCTTCACTGTTGCTGGATCAACATTCTGGAATTCCTCTCCAATGGCACTGTGGGTGTATCAACCCCACATGCCTGCAGTGGTTCACGAAGATACCTCAGCAGTACCTTTCCCTTCTCTGACCATGAGATCACTGCCTTTTATCATTTATATAAATGATTTGGATGTGAACATAGGAGGTATAGTTCATAAGTTTGCAGATGACACCAAAATTGGAGGTGTAGTGAATCGCAAAGAAGGTTACCTCAGATTACAATGGGATCTTGATCAGATGGGCCAATGGGCTGAGGAGTGGCAGATGGAGTTTCAATTAGAGAAATGCAAGGTGCTGCATTTTGGAATAGCAAATCAGAGCAGGACTTATAAGCTTAATGGGAAGGTCCTGGGGAGTGTTGTTGAACAAACAGACCTTGGAGTGCAGGTTCATAGTTCCTTGAAAGTGGAGTCTCAGGTCAATAAGATAGTGAAGAAGGGTATTGAGTACAGGAGTTGGGAGGTCATGTTGTGGCTGTACAGGACATTGGTTAGGCCACTTTTGGAATATTGTGCGCAGTTCTGGTGACCCTCCTATCGGAAGAATGTTGTGAAACTTGAAAGGGTTCAGAAGATATTTACATAACTGTTGCCAGGATTGGAGGATTTGAGCTACAAGGAAGAGGCTGAATAAACTGGGACAGTTTTCCCTGGAGCATCAGAGGCTGAGACCTTTAAGAAGTTTATAAAATCATGAGGGATTTTACACAAGGTCTTTTACCTGGGGTTGGTGAGTCCAGAACTAGAGGGCATAGATTTAGGGAGCGAGGGGAAAAATTTAAAAGGGACTTAAGGATTAACTTTTTCATGCAGAGGGTGGTGCATGTATGGAATGAGCTGCCAGAGGAAGGAGTGGAGGCTGGTACAATTGCAACATTTAAGAGGCACCTGGATGGGTATATGAAAAGGAAGGGTTTAGAAGGATATGGGCCAAGTTCTGGCAAATGGGACTAGATTAGTTTAGGATATCTGGTTGGCATGGACGAGTTGGACTGAAGGGTCTGTTTCCAGGCTGTACATCTCTATGACTCTAATTTTAGGAATTGGCAGCAAATGCTGGCCTAACCAGAAACACTGACATCCATGTGAGATAAATTCACAAACACCAATGGGACTATTTGCATGATGCTCAGTGGTGTTGCTTGAAGGAACAATATCGGTAAAGATACCAAGAAAATGCTATATTCTACTTTGAGTAATGCCATTGAATCTCATTAACATTTCAGTGTAATAAGCCTGAGCTTTAATACTTCACCAGCAGCAGGCCACTCCCTCAGCCAACACACAGAGGCTATTGATGTATGGAACAACAGGAGATGGGTGAGATATTAAGTTAATATTTCTCGTCAGTATTTACTATGGTGAAAGACATGGAAACTAGAGAACTTGGTTGAACAGTTCATCCACTTTACTAACACCTTTCACCCCGACCTCAAATTTACCTGGACCATCTCAGACTCCTCCCTCCCCTTCCTAGACCTCTCCATTTCTATCTCGGGCGACCGACTCAACACAGACATTTACTACAAACCGACCGACGCCCACAGCTACCTAGATTACACCTCCTCCCACCCTGCCCTCTGTAAAAATGCCATCCCATATTCCCAATTCCTTCACTTCCGCCGCATCTGCTCCGAGGAGGACCAATTCCACTACCGAACATCCCAGATGGCCTCCTTTTTCAAAGACCGCAATTTCCCCTCCAACGTGGTCGACGACGCTCTCCACCGCATCTCCTCCACTTCCTGCACCTCCGCCCTTGAACCCCGCCTCTCCAATCATCACCAGGACAGAACCCCATTGGTCCTCACCTTCAACCCCACCAACCTCCGGATACATCATATCATCCTCCGTCATTTCCGCCACCTCCAAACAGACCCCACCACCAGGGGTATATTTCCCTCTCCACCCCTATCAGCATTCAGAAGAGACCTCTCCCTCTGCGACTCCCTCTTCAGGTCCACACCCCCACCAACCCAACCTCCACTCCCGGCACCTTCCCCTGCAACCGCAAGAAGTACAAAACTTGTGCCCACATCTCCCCCCTCACGTCCCTCCAAGGCCCCAATGGATCCTTCTATATCCGTCGCAAATTCACCTGCACCTCCACACACATCATTTACTGTATCCGCTGCACCCGATGTGGTCTCCTCTACATTGGAGAGACAGGCCACCTACTTGCAGAACGTTTCAGGGAACACCTCTGGGACACCCGCACCAACCACCCCATGGCTGAACACTTTAACTCCCCCTCCCACTCCGCCAAGGACATGCAGGTCCTTGGCCTCCCCCATCGCCAGACCATGGCAACACGACGCCTGG
>NC_057738.1:26584199-26646738 GCF_004010195.1 Chiloscyllium plagiosum
TCCTTCCACCTATCGTATTCCCAGCGCCCCTCCCCCAAATTCCCTCTCCCCTACCTTTTATCTCAGCCCGCTTGGCACACCAGCCTCATTCCTGAAGAAGGGCTTATGCCCGAAACGTCGATTCTCCTGCTCCTCAGATGCTGCCTGGCCTGCTGTGCTTTTCCAACACCACATTTTTCAGTAATGAATAATAATGTCATGAAAAAAGCCCACATAAGAGAAGAGGAGTTGTTTGAATTTTTAAAATGCGTAAAGGTAGATAAATCCCCAGAAACTGATCAGATGTATCCCAGGTCATTGTGGAAAGCTAGGAAAGAAATTGTTGGCTCCAAGCAGAGATATTGATTCATTGACAGTCACAGGTGAGATGCTGGAGAGTGGCTATTGTTGTACCATTGTTTAAGAAAGGCTGTAAGGAAAAGCCATAAATCTAAAGACCAGTGAGCCTGACGCCAGTGGTGGTATGTTGTTCGAAGGGATTCTGAGAGACAGGATTTACATGCATTTGCAGAGGCAAGGACTGCTTAGGAATAGTCAATAAGGCCTTGTGTGTAGGAAATTGTGTCTCACTAACTTGTTTGCATCCATTGAAGAGGTGATTAGGAAGATGGATGAAGGCAGCATCATAGACATTGTCTACATGGACTTAAGCAAGGCCTTTGACAAGGTTCCGCATGGTAGACAGGTTAGTAAGGTTAGATCACAAGGGATCCAGAGAGACCTAGCCAATTGGATATAAAATTAGCTTGACTGGAGGAGAAATAGGATGGTGGTAGAGGGTTGTTGTTTGGAAGAACCAAAGGGTCATTTATTTTAATCCCATACTGTCCCTGTCCCAGATGTGCTTATTGGGAGTCGGTGTGAGGGGAATTTTATTTATAGCTGAAATGAGCAGAGGGACCTCCTCTGGATTTTGAACCTTTGTTGTCCCTGTCCCAGGAGCATTCAATGGGGATTGAACAGAGGGCATCTATTTATTTACTTTCTTTCTTCCTTTGATTTTGCTTGAGTTTACTTTATTTTGGCTCCAAAAAGTGATTGGTGGAGACAAATTCAAGGAAGAGTGATTTTTTGTTTCTAGAGTAATTGGGTCTTTATTTTCATTTAACAAAATTGAGGAAGCTTTATTTTTGGTTTTGAAAAAGTGGTTTGGGCTTTACTCTGTACTTCACCTAGGGCTGTCTCTTTCTCACGAGTGTCTGATGGAAATGGAGTTGGGGGGCATTGCAGATTTGCCTTTTTCTGTTTATATCTTTTGTTTAACAGAGTAGAAGGTCATTGCTGAGACTGGAAGCCTGTGACCAGCGGTGTCCCACAAGGATCAGTGCTGGGTCCACTGTTGTTTGCCATTTGTCTAAATGATTTGGATGAGAATGTAGGTGGCATCCTTAGTAAGTTTGCAGATGGCACCAAAAGTGGTGGTTAGCCAAGCATTCAATGAGATCTTGAACAGGTATGTTGATGGTTCAAGGTGTGGCAGATGAAGTTTAATTTCGATGAATGTGAGGTGTTGCATTTGGGTCAAACAAACCAGGGCAGGACTTATACAATTAATGGTCAGGCCTGGAGACATAGGTACATAGTTCCTTAAAAGTGGTGTCACAGGTATACAGGATGGTGAAGGAGGCATTTGGCATGTTTGACGTCATTGGTCAGAGCATTGAGTATAAGGAGTTGGTTTGTCATGTTGCAGATGTACAAGACACTGGTGAGGCCACTTTTGGAATATTGCTTACAATTCTGATCACTCTTCTATAGGCAGGATGTTATTAAACTGGAAAGAGTGCAGACAAGATTTATAAGGATGTTAACACAACTGAAGGGTTTGACTTATAGAGAGAGGCTGGATAGGCTGATACTTTTGGTGTTGGAGCATCATAGGCTGAGGAGTGACCTTGTAGAGGTTTTCAAAATCATGAGGGGCATAGATAAGTTGAATAGCCAAGGTCTTTTCCCCAAGATAGGGGAGTCCGAAGCTAGAGGGGATAGGGTTAAGGTGATAGGGTATAGATTTAAAAGGGAACTAAGGGTCAATTTTTCTATACAGAGTGTGCTGCATGCATGACATAAACTGCCAGAGGTAGTGGTAAAGGCAGATACAATTACAACATTTCAAAGACATTTGGACAGGTAAATGAATAGGAAAGGTTCAGAGGGATATGGGCCAAAATGAGATTAGTTCAGTTTGGGAAAGCTGGTCAATTTGCTTTCCTGCTGTATGACTGTATGACATCAGCCAAGGGATTATGTATTCAGATTCTGGAATGGGATTTGATAATAAATAAAGGGAACCGGTTCTTGATAATATGAACAAACATTTTCATACTGTTAATAGTTAGACTGAATTATGAAATAATTGGGGCAAATGGTACAGATGGCTTTTTGGGAAAACTAGGAAATACATGGGGGCATGAGGGAGAAAAGCCAGGAAAGATTTGCTAATGAAGTAGCCGAGAAGATTTATATGGAGTATAAACACTGAGATGCACATGTTGGGCTAAATGACCTGCTTCTGCTCTGCACATTCTATGTAATTCTAGTTGAAATTATGCATTATTTTTACCTTTTAAGAGTCAGAAAAACATGACTCGACCTATATTAGTGAATGCATTTTATATTAAGTAGGTTGGAAATAGTCTCCAATTGAAAATGTTACAAGGACACAGAGTTTTGCAAAGAAAGAAAATGCATTCATTACTGTAAGGACTTGGACAGGGACAGTATTGAAAATTTAAATTTTATAAGAATTTCAGGGCATTGAAAAATAGAACACATTCTGATCTGTAAGAAGGAGTTGCTTAAAAGTGGTTTAAAGCAAATACCAGGAAAGAGAAAGCTTTTCTTTTACCCTCCTCAGTCTAAATATTACTGTTTCTAGAATTTTCAGGCTCAAATATTTTAGTTTTATTGTAAGGTTCTGATGTCGTTGACATATCCATGTCAAGGATATCTTGTTGTTCAGATTCCAGCAGGTTAGCTTTTCATTACATATGACATAATTGTCTCTATACTTGTACTTGTGAATTCAGGGAAAAGGGCCAAAGTTTATTGAAGGCGGGATTGTTTCACATCTCAGTGTACAAGACACAGAAACCAGGAGAGCAATAATCTGAACACCAGC
The DNA here is from genome assembly GCF_004010195.1 of Chiloscyllium plagiosum. Lineage (NCBI taxonomy): Eukaryota > Metazoa > Chordata > Chondrichthyes > Orectolobiformes > Hemiscylliidae > Chiloscyllium > Chiloscyllium plagiosum. The sequence goes on from NC_057738.1 coordinate 26,587,321, forward strand.
TTCAATAAAGCTAGTAACGTACAAGCATAGAGTTATAGAATCTTAAGAGACATACAGCAAGGAAACATCCAGTCCATAATCCTGAACTAAACTAGTCCCACCGGCCTGCTCCTGGCTCAGATCCCTCCTATTCATGTGTCTGTCCAAAAGCCTTTCAAATGTTTTAATTGTACCCACATCCACCACTTCCTCAGGAAGTTCCTTCCACATGCAAACCACCCTCTGTGTAAAGAATTTGCCTCTCATGTCTTTTTTAAATCTCTCTCCTCTCACCTTAAAAATGTGCCCTCCCTCCCAGTGTTGAAATCTGCCATCCTAGGGATAAGACTACTATAATTAACTCTATCTCTTTGTCTCAGTTGAGAATGCTATATTGTTACATTGAAATAATTAATTCATAACTAAACAATTATATTAATTATTTAGAAATTAGCGTCAAAATTACAATCTTCAATTTGCTTATGACACCAAAATTGCAGAAGAGGACAACAGTGAAGTAGAAGGTGTGATGATCTATGTACTGGCAAAAGCCTGTATTTTCTTTTGTATGAGGTTCCTTTAAGACCAGAATGGGCTGGGGAGTACTCTGACTATGTCCATCACAGCACACTAACATTTGAACACAGGCTGGTACGCAAAGCATAGGTTCCCACTAGTCCACTCCAGTAGAGTCCTTATGTACTCTTGGAGGGCAAAACATCCATGTCGACAAGAGGTGGCCTTCAGCCCAGAAGGGAGAGAGAGTCAGCTTTACATCATGTCTTCTTGTTAAGCCTCACCTTATTTAAGATTTCCTAATAATTAACGCTTGCAACATACTTTTGCCTTCATACAGAACTTTGTCAGTTACCGAATTTCATTCTGCAATTATCGTGGCAGTCCATCTTTAAAAAAACACACACTTTGGAATTAAAGGTAAAAGGGAATGTATACGTATTTAGGAATTCAAAGCCATTGTCACAGAAGCAATTGCTGGCGAATGCAAATCAAGGACTGAAACAAATCAGTGATGTGCATGACTCTCTGTCCGACATAGCAGAGGCCAAGTTGTAAATAATATGAGATCGCACAAATGTTCCAGAAGTAATGTGAATGCTTGTGACGACATGAGGTACATCATTTTATATTGACTATTTGAAATGACATTTACCTTTTTATTTGAAACATTCTTCACTTGCTCATTCATGTTTAAAATATGTTGATTTTAGATGGTATGGCATAGTAAAAGTTATATAAAGAGAAAAAGCTCATTTAGTGGCATAGTTTTGGTGTTTTGCAAATTTCTTTATTCTAAAAATGTTATTACTCTCCACGAGATCGTAACAAAGCTGGTAATAAATTTGTTGAATGAGCATATCATTTTGCAAATGAATTTCATCTTAGATATAAGGTAATAAAATTAAGGTGAACATGTCATTCTTGGAAAATAACAATGTAAATTTGGTAGAGGAACAAAGGCGATTGAGAGTATAAATATTCAAATCAATGTAAAGAAGACCATGAAATAAAACACAGGATGTTTTTTTGAGAGGGATAGAGATGAAAGGTATTGATGCTGAACAGATATTAAAACAGGGTCACTGTTGAACCTAAATGGTGGGAAAGCTTTTAGAAATGATAAACTGGGACAAAATTAATGGTTACACATACACATGTAATCAAGGATTTGTTAAGGGCAAATCCTATTTAACTAAAGTCTTTGAGTTTTTCAATGAGGTAACAGAGAGTGTTCATGGTGGAATTGGATTTGATTTGCGAGACATAGATTTCTAAATAATGTTTGAGAAAGAAAACAAATAGCTGGATTGTCAAGCCATTGAATAAGGGAATTGAGGCAGCATGGATACCAAGTTGGCTGAGTGACAGTATCACAGGAGAGATGACACCAAACTGGTGGGAACGTAAGTTGCGAAGATGCCTCACGAAGCTTCAAGAGAATTTTGACGTGCTTATGATAGACTATACTAATAGAATATAGATGAAATATGTAAACTGGAATGTAAGCAATGTTATTCAGAGAGACACAATATTTCATAAATGATGGGAGATAGAGAAATGCAGGTGTTCAAAGGGACCTATATGTTCTTGTTCAGCAGTCACTAAAAGTTAGTATGCACCTACAGAAGACAATTAAGAAGGCAAATGGCACATTAGATTTCATGACAAGTTGATTTGAGTACAGGTGCAAAGATTTCCTGCTGCTGTTTTCTCGCCTTCATGAGAACTTATCTGTCTAATATGTCACCCACACTAAAAGATATGGTTTGGAGGTGCCGGTGTTGGACTGGAATGAACAAAGTTAAAAATCATACAACACCATGTTATAGTCCATTTGGAAGCATTAGCTTTTGAAGTGTTGCTTCTTACCCCCTGATGAAGGAGCAGTGCTTCGAAAGCTAGTGATTCCATATAAACTATAACCTGGTGTTGAGTGATTCTTAATGCTAAAAGATAGGTCATGTAGGCAATCAGACAGGAGTCAGCAGCCCATTGAAAGATGCCATCCCACCACTAATTCCATGTGGCCTACTCAGCAAAACCTGGTCCCTTGTCCCATCCCAACCTTTATAGGCTCTAGGTTTGAGGTTCTTTCCCCACCAAAAAGACCTGAAGATTTGTCTTCATGTGCCTTTTCTTGCATTATCAGCATAATCTATTATTGAACTCTGACATTGGCTGGCCAGGCATGTGAACTGCAGGGTGGATTTCACAAAGAGAAATTGGCTTAGAACTCCATCTGCAACCACACCCATTACTTCTGACCCTAGTTTTATACAATGACTAGGTGTTAATTAATAATCTGGTTGTAAATAATCTTAAAGGCAGAGCAATCATATTCCATTAAGTTTGAAAATGGTGCAGCTAAACCCAAAAACAAAGGTCTTAAATCCAAACAAAGGAAACCATGAAGATATGACAGGTTCTTTGACTGTGATGGATTGGGAAAATATAATAAAAGTTATGATGATAGGCAGGTATTGCACAGTATTAAAACAATGATACCGACCAAAAGTCTTGTGTGCATTTTCAGTCCCTTCCCAAAGACAGGATTTACTACCCAGAAAGCAAATGAGTAAAACTTAAAATTGACACATATTGGTCTGATTTGTTTTCTATACTGCAAAATAGAGGGCTATTATGGAAGTTACTCTGGCAGTTATATATTTAACCTAGTGTTGTAAAGCATGCCCGGGATCACATTACAGGGCTCTAGTAACAGATATTGGTAGTGCATTGTGATAGGTTAGTTAAATCACTGGTAGATGAGCTAATGCTGAAGACGATGGTGTTGCATTGTGATAGGTTAAGTGTAAAGTAGGGAACCAGTGTGGCAGACGGTGATTAGTTTAGAAAGGCAAAGCAAGCCAGCATGGTTGGCTATGCTAGTATTAACTGATAAATGAGGGATCAACAATTGTATAAACTGCAAAAGAACAAAGAGAATCTGGGCTGTCAGAGAAGACGTTTTACTGGCTGCCACAGCTTTGATTTTACAAGATTAAAGTTTAATTTCATGAAGGATTTTCTGTGTCTCCTGGTAATTTTTTTTATGGAACATTGAGTGATTCTTCCACAGCACTATCCATAAGTTCATTTCCAAGATCTACAAGCTTTTTACTGATTGTTTGCTCTGGGTTGCCTGAGGGAAAGGTTCATCAGATTAATGCCTGGGGATGGAGGGACTATTTTATGCCAGGAGATTGATTAAACTGGGTTTGTCTCTGATACTGTTGAGAAGAATGAGAGGTAATACCATTGAAACTTACAAAAATTCTTAAAGGGACACTTACAAAGAGGAAAGCTACTCTGGCTTGGGATCTAGAAGTATGGAACACAATAGGAGAACTGAATTGTCACCAAAGTTTGTGCTTTACTTGAGTTTTTGTATTTGTATATATAGTGCTCCCATATTGTAAGAATGAGACATCGATAATGTGGTACTGTAAAATTGAACAGACACTTATTGCAGCTCCTGATAAATATAAGTATTATAGTCACAGACAATTAAGTGTCTGAGCTAATATTACGCTATTCAGTTCTGAAGAGTAGCACGTTTTCACCAATGTTTCATACGAAAAGTTGTTTTCCCTTATGGAAGATGCTAGGACCAGACTGCATGAATCTCCCAACGAGGGGTCACTCATAAAACAGAGATGAGGAGGAATGTCTCTCTCAGAGGACAGTAAATTTGTGGAATAATTTACCACAGAGGATTGAACATTAGATATCTGCAAAATCTTATGTCGGTGACCTTGGTTAAGGTGGAGTCTCAGGTTATATGCTGTGATGCAGTGATACTATCATGAGCATATCTCTTAAAGACGTATTGCATCATATTTGAGAGATAACACAACATCCCCCTTTTCTCAATAATAAAAAAAATCCAAACATTGGTTGTATATAAGCAGTTATGTTAATACAATAATTATGTAGACAGGTAAAATAGATTTCCATAGATTATCAATTCAAACTTCAATGTAATGCTTTGGAGATTCAACAACCCCTCCTGATCTGGTGATTGTATAATCCATCTGAAAATGTATCATTTTCAATTGTCATTGATTGACAAGTTGCTTCTGCCTACTGTCACTCAATGTCAACACATGATCATCACTGTCAGAGCTTCCTCCCTCAATCTCTTGGTGCACTGTTGGGATGTCATGTAAGCCTGAGGTAGCTTCTGTTCCTTCACAACATAGCGTCATGATTGGTAATAATTTCATATGATCTGGGCAGATTGCGCATTCCAGAAACTTCTTGGTATTCATTAAGTTTTAGTTATATTTCTGACTTGAGCACTCTGCCCATTGTGCAGGTGCGGTAGTTTTAATTGCTCACATATCATCTATGACCATTCATTCTTCTCCTCCTTGGATGAAAAATATCCTGAATCTCAGAATTTTTAAACAATTAGTTGCTGGACAAAGGTGTTTGCACTTCCTGTCCAAGCATATGTCCTGCTGGGGATGATAATTCCCCTCTCCATTTATGTTGCATGAAAATGTGACATTGCAACATGAAGGTCTTGTTTTGTTGCTTGACACTAGGTAATGACTCACATAGTAGTATTTGCCAAATTTGTTAGACTGTTTGAGCAAGGATAGTGGGATGACCATAAATTATGATGCACTTCTCATTTGCCACAAATGTCTTGACATATTTTTATTACAGGACTATGGCTGATCTATTCTGGGACATTGAATAAAATGAAGATTGCGGACATTTGCAATGTTTGTACTTGTCAAACAATAAGAAATTTAGAGAAAAATGCATCACAAAGTTGTAATCTTCCTCATTCACTGTGAATTGGCTTGTTGCTAGTTTTGTGCAAGGATTGGACAGAAAGTAGTGTGGATGTAGAAACTCCCTTTGTTATTGGGGTTGGTATGTTTGTCACGTCTTACATGCATTCATGAGTTGTTGAGTATCCTGATTCATCCCTGGCCAGTATAAAGATTCATGAGCTAGTGTTTTGTGTGTTCAATTCCTATGTGTCCCTGATATAGCATGGGCATATATCAGCATAATGCCTTTGATATTTGGACTTGTTTGCTCTTGAAAAGGACTTTTGGTGATGTATCAATGGTCAGTAGTTAGCACCAGGGGCCCTGATTCAATTCCAGCTTTAGGCGACCATCTGTGTTAAGTTTGCACATTCTCCCTGGTTTCCACCAGTGCTCTGGTTTCCTCAGATCGAAAGGTGTACAGGTTAGGTGGATTGGCCATGTTAAATTGCCGTAGTGTCCAGGGATATGTAAATTAGACGGTGTAGCCATGGGAAATGTAGGGTTACAGGGATATGGTAGAGTGGTGAGTCTGAGTGGATTGCTCTTTTGAAAATCGGTGTGGACTTGTTGGGCTGAATGGTCTGTTTCCACAATGTTCTATTCAATTCTCTGTTAGTATGGCTGAAAAGAACTGATGTTCTCAGATACATTTTTAACGGTGTCAGACCATCCCTGAATAATGGTCTTTTAGAGCTCTTGTAGTTGTTCATTTTTAGCGATTGTCAATTCCTGCTGCTGTTTACACTGACTCTGGACAAAGCATGTAGAGTTATCTTGTGAATATCTTCAACTTCAGAGGAAATCTTTTGAAGATATTTCATATTCCATGCCAAGAAGTTCCCTCAATTTGTCAAGGGAATTTTCTTTCCTCCCCTTGAGTAAGGACTGTGACTTTTTTGATATTTTTAAAAACTGGGGATTGAAATAAGAAAGAGTGGTTTTAAAACCGATGCTTGAAAGGGTTGCTGCAGACTTGAAAGCACTTAAACTGCATCACATAAAAAATAGCGTGAATAAGCAGTAAGTGGAGTTTGAACTACAGATGATTTGGGTGTACTGATGCAGTTTTTGCCAGCAGCAAAAGGTCTATGGACTAGTGACCAGTTATTAATGACAGAGTTGTTTTTTCCTCCCAACAAATATGTGATTGGTTCTTGGGGAACAGAATATCTTGGAGCTGGTAACATGTTGTAGACAGAAAGGCAGTGAAGTTTTCAATTCTTCCCCAGTACAGGGAAGTGATCTCTTCATTCACTGCAGTCAAAACTCACTGTAAATCTCAAGCACATCTGTTTATCTCTCCTGCAACAGTTGTTGTAAGATGCAACTTTTAACCGAGAAGTCAGACACTTTTTTAGGAGTAAGCCATCCACCTTATGTCTCTTACCATCCAGGTGAAGCATCCATAGAAAGCTGACTACAGCAATATGCTCAACAGCGGAAGAGTCATAAAGATCATCACAGCAACTGAGCCTGGGAACAAAGACGATTAAACTGTCTTTCTTATTTTTCTTCTCAGTCCATAATCTATTTTACCCTGTCTGTCTGTATATAAGGGGGAGTTTATAATGGCATCAGAGTTTTAATTAATGGAATTATATGCCGATGGTTTCTAACTGTTTACCAGTAGCTAGAGTCTAATTATTTACAATAAATAGTCACTTTTCTTCAGCACAGAAACCATGCTTGCTATCAATCTGGATCTGAAAAATCAGGTAAATGGGGAAACTTTGCTTACTTTATCAAACCTTTAACTTTTGTGTTGATTCCAGGAATAATGGGACTTGATTTCCCATGTGTCATCTTAGTGAATCACAGCAGTGCAGAGTGTAGTAACTGGAAAGTGAAGCTAGATGAAAGCACTATTCTCATGACATTCAGGTTGCCATTTGTGAGATATCGATGGTGGTGCATGCCAACTGGCATTTCTACTGCTCCAGAAGAGGATTAACTCAAAGGACATGGACAGTCAGTGATCTTCCAGGAGTGGAAACTGTCTTGAATGATTTGCTACTCTATGGTTATTATGACACAAGTAACTGAGAACGTGTTCTGATCTTTACATGACTGCCAGAGAGGGCTTGTCAGATGAACCTGAAGCTGAACAAGGAAATGGTACGATTGAAAATGCCTGAAGTCAAATACTTAGTTCCGATACTGAAAAAGAATGGAATTTACCTGAATCCTGACAAAGTGAGAGCTGCAGTAAAGATGCAGACATCAATAGATTGAATATTTTGCAAGGATTTGTTGGATTTGCAAACCATCCAACAAAATTTTCATCTAATTTGTCATCATCTGTGCAAGCTTGCTGCTCAGGATGTGTAGCAGTACTGGGAAGAAGAAGGTTTCTTTCACCTGAATCAAAAAGATGAGCAACAGGAGCTCACTTTCTCTGAACATCATCAATCCAGCACAGTCATTGACTTTGAAAGACAAATATTTGTACTGATGAAGCACATGCTTTCCATTATTTAAAAGATGGGCAGTCAGGTAAAGCAAGGTCACGATGAGTCACTGTGTCAAAAGATTCTCCTTGATAAACAAATGGGGCATTGCATGGAAAAGAAAATCAGCAAGAAAAATATATTGTAGAATTTGCAGCTTTACCCATTCAGTCAAGTTCCTTCTGTGGGCTGGCAATGTTACTACCAAGCAGAATGAACCGATGCACAACAAAAGGAAACAAATTATTGCCTGGCAAGCTAGTCCAGTGGATTAAAGTGACCACTTCAAAGGCTGCAAGATTAATATGTACACTTTGAAACGAAACATTTGTGCACATGGGAAAAGAACACAATGACGATGTATAAGGAAAACGCAAAGAGCTTCCACTGCTTTTCACAATCACCTTTATGATTGACAATGGTGGATTATTGCTTCCTCACATATTTACTTTTTTGATTGGCAGTGGAAGAATCTCTCCTCTCTGTGTAAGCACTTTTCCGACAAGCAGCAAGAAATTATGTTTGCCATTCACCATTGCTCTTCTGAATATGCAAGGCTGCAGTAATCAACTATAGTCAATTGATCTTAAGGTTGGATGCAGTAGATTACAGCTGCCATAGATCATTGCTCTTTTGACTAGCTATGATAGAGAGAGTTCTAAGCAATCTGGTTCATGGTCTAGGATTGAAAGATCACTCAACATTGGTGATAAAGAAGCAAATATTTTCCCAATCTTATCCATTAACCCACTGTAGTTATTAGCGCAATATTTATTATATATTTTTTCAAGTCATGACTGCATAACCACCTATTTCATGACAGCAGAAGCCATTGGTAGGTTGAACTTACATCTCTGTTTAATAATCGCATTCGTCTCTTCTGGGTAGTGATTAAATGAAAATGTCCCACTCCTAAGTGTTTAACTAATGATTTGATGTTTGACAGTAAATGCAATTTCTGAAATAAATGGATGAATTATGTTATGGCCCAACTTTCTCCATATTTAAGCTAATTTTATTTCTTTTCTGAGCTGCAGTGCTGAATTATTTAAGCAGTCCAATACTTTGAGGATCAGATCTGCACAGATAGCAATGCAATGTGCTTTGACACTGAGGTCAATGTATTTTAAAACATCCACATTCATTTTGCAAGATACATTAGTGAATCAATCTTTTTTCTTAGCTTTTAGGCCTTGGGCCAAGTAAAGTGAACCAAGTCGCAGTGATAATCACCACTGATGAAAAATTGCACATATTTCTGCTGTGTGGCTGTGTCAAAGCAACATGTCCATAATTTATGATTATTGTATTGTGTATCATTAACTGTTGTAATTGAGAAGCAGAAGTGTGTCTGATCACCATAATAGTATTTACAACATTCACTCTGGGCATTATTAGAATAAATTCAAGCAATATTTTATTCTGGAGTACTTTAGAAGCCTGTTAGCATCTCATTGCAAATGCTCAACTGCACCTTTCCTGGTTCCATTTTGCAACTGGTGAAAATTTCAGCTTGTAGGTATCGATACCTTCCTGAACATTTGTCCTTTTGACATAGAGTCATAGAGAAGTACAGCATGGAAACAGTCTTTTCAGTCCAACCTGTCCATGCCGATCACATATCCTGACTTAATCCAGTCCCATTTGTCGGCACTGGGCCCATATCCCAAATGTAGTTCTTTGCCCGAGCATGATAAACGTTCTTTCTCCAAATTCCAGGAGGTTTGAGTTCCAGTGATTAATTCTCGACCTTATGTCCAATCCAACTCTTTCAGCATTTCCTCGTGATGTCTCATTATCATTTTCTCCCTACATGATCAGCTGAAGTAAATCTTGACTTCTTCAAATGAAAATAATTAAACTTGCATACCTTTCAATTATGATATCTTCTTTTTGATTTTGAGCTTTCTCAGAACTAAAACTTAGTCATGCCAACATAAAACAAATTATCGAGTCATATAGCATAGAAACATGCCCTTCAACCCAACTCATCCATGCCAACCAGGTTTACTAAACTGAAGCAGTCTCATTTGTCTGTGTTTGGCCCATATCCCTCTGAACCTTTCCTATCCATGTACCTGTCCAAATGTCTTTTAAATGTTGTAATTTTACTCAGCTCTGCCACTTCCTTCATCAGCTCATTCCATATACATACCACTCTCTGTGTGAAAAGTTGCACCTCAGGTCCCTTTAAATATTTCCTCTTTCACCTTAAACCTATGCCCTCTTGTTTACAACCCCCACCTTGGGGAAAAGACTATTCAACTTATCTATGCCCCTCTCAACTTTTTAAACTTCTATAAGGTCACCCCTCAGCTTCCTACACTCTGGGGAAAAAAAATCCCAGTCTATCCAGCCTTTCCTCAAACTGAAACCTTCCACGCTCATTAACATCCCTGTAAATCTTTTTTGCACCCTTTCTAGTTTAGTAATATCCTTCCTATTGCAGGGTGACCAGAACTGTATGCAGTACTCCAAATGTGGCTTTATCAAGGTCATATATATCAACAACATGACATCCCAACTCCTGTACTCAAAGCACTGACCAATGAAGGCAAAGTGTGCCAAACACGTTCTACACCACACTGTCCATCTGTGTCACCACTTTCAAGGAACTACACACCTGTCTCTATTCAACAATGCTCCCCAGGGCACTACAATTAACATTGTATGTATTCCTCTGGTTCGTCTCACCAAAATTTAACACTTCAGGTTCATCTAAATTCATCTGCCATTCCTCGGTCCACTGGTCAGTTGATCAAAGCTCCATTGTTATTTTAAATAACCTTCTTCCCTGTACACTATATCAACAATTTTGGTGTCTACCTCCTATATTTTTATCCAAATCATTTCTAGAAATGACGAAAAGGAGTGGACCTAGCAGCAATCCTTGCGACATACTGCTGGTCACAGGCCTCCAGTCTAAACAGCACACCCATAACACCACCCTCTCTCTCCTACGGTCAAGCCAAATTTTGTGTACAATTATCTAGTTCTCCCTGAATCCCTTGCTAACTAATCTACCATGAAGAACCTTATTGAAAGCTTTGCTAAAGTCCACGTAGACATCCATGACTCTGCCTTCATCTATCTTCTTGGTTTGTAATGAAAACAATTGTAGCCTTCATGACTCCAGAACATCCCAAAGCATTTCATAGCCAAAGAAAAAAAATGTTGAAGTGTAGTCACTAGTATATTGTTAAAAAACAGCAAATAATTTGGTCAACACAAAGCATCTGTTTAAAGTGTTGTTTGAGGGTTAATTGTTGACAAAGACACTGGTAGAGCTCTCTACTCTTCTTCCACTAATGTCATTGCATCTTTCTCATTCATCCAAGACAGCAGATGGGATGTCATGTCTCAACCAAAGGACCATGCAGCAACCCCTCAGCACTGAACTGAATGGCAGCCTGAACTATTTGATCACGCTGGCTGTGTCTCTGATGCTAAAGTTCTTTTGTTTCAGCCAAAGCAATACTTCTACCATTTCTAAACAGATGAAAACAATAGGGTGAAATGTCTAATATACCTGAAGTAATCAATTCCTGCAGGATGAATAGCAAACGTAGTAGTAACATTGATTAATATTCATGATGTATAGAAGTATTGTTCTGATCCATCTGCAAAAAAATAAAAATCATTGCTCATTTAACATATTTCAATGTATACAATCTTTAATCAATCAATGGTTGAAGGTAGATTGGTGGAAAGAGTGTTGTTCTTGTTTGGATGTTGCCAGGTTTCCTCCTGTTTGATATATATTTGGTCAAGAAAGCATCTGTCAATCTGAAACCAGACTGGACAACATCATTAAAGTCTGATAAGCCTTGATTTATCGCACATTAAGTTTCTGTTTTATCTCAGAAAGCCCTCTACTAAGATTGGATATTGTAAAGTTAGTTCCTTTCCTCACTGCTGATCCAATAGTGGTCAATAGGTGCTTGAATTATGGTCTACATCAGATTGCACTGCAGCTACTCCATAGTTGAAACAGCCTTTGTGATCATGGGAGTAGCCAATGTTTTTCTTTATTCTTTTGATGAATAGTAAATATCCTGCATGTAATGCTTTCCTTGAAATCTTTTGGGATTAATATTTATTTGCTTCTATTTAGGTAGTGTGGTACCATGGCAATATCAGTGATGTTAATGTGCTTGACAGTGTGCTTGGAAAAAAAGGACTGCTCATTTATTTGCAGTACTGCTTAATGATGTGCTGACCTGCTGGAAATTTGTAACTGCCCCACATACTTAGTGTATCTAACCAGTTAAGCTGTTCTATTTAATCCAAACAGAATTATATTGCATCAAGTTATTTCTTGCTTTCTCATATGAAGTATATCATCCTACGCAAACATGAACTTTACTCAATTATAATTTCCCAAGACATATGGCATGGACAAGCTTGAATTGTTAGGAAAGATTAATGGAAAGCCTATGGTGCAGTCACAGTTGATATCAGCTTTATTTAGTTGATTGCAGTCTCCCTCTGAGTCACAAGGATGTGATTTCAAGGACCAGTCCAGTGCAGGGATTAAATTACAAAGCTGAACTGGCTTTTCTATTGGCTGCAGAGATAGTCTTGCACTATTGAACATGTCAACTTTCAGATTCAATGCTAAACTGAAATTCTACTTTGGTGGTTCACATAGACTTCAAATAAGAACATAAATCTCCTCTGGTGTGATAGCTAACATTTTTTTTCCCTCAACCACTATCTCTGAAGAGTAGACTGAAGTTTATAGTAATGTCCTTAATTAACATAGGACTACTTCTGTGCAGAGGAATACACATACAACTTAGTCTGAACAGGGTCAACTTCTTCTATTTCATACAATGCAAACATCAGTAGATTGCACATGGTCTTTTCGGATGGTATTTTCAATTCATATTATTGATAGTTGTTAAAGATTTACATTTATTATTGTTCTAGCAGCAACAAATAAGCTAAAATATTATTAAGTTAGTAAGATCTTGATGAATAAACCTTAAGAAGACACATTGTCTCCATCTAGCATCTCATGTTGATGGTTGATTGCATAGAAAGTGTTCCCATTTGGCCCAATCTTGCAGAAATTAACAGGTTAGCCCAGTATGGTTTAGATAGGGCAGCGTTGAAATTAATTGGCAAATGCAAAACTGAAACTTTTTACCTGGCAGTTACAAACAGTTAAACAGTAGCTGGGCTAGCAGAGTGTATAGATCTCAGCATCATAACCATTCCTGAGATTTAAACCACCCTCAAGTGCTGAGAATGAAAAAGGATTCTGTTTAAAGACATAGACAAATGAAAAAGACACGTAAGGTGGTATTAAGCAGATGATCAAAATCACAGTTAAGGATGTAGCATTCTAAAGGTAGAAAGAGAGGTAGAGATGCAACTGAAGACAAAGACACCAGTGGCGAAAGCAAGTAAGTCTGGGAAGTACAGTGGCAAGAATTCAAGGAGTGCAGATATTTCAGAGAAATGTAGGACTGGAGGAGAGCATAGTAATAGGTGAAGTCAGGTCACGAATAGATTTGAAAACAAAGATGAAAATTTTAAAATTGTGACTTGGCTTAAACACGAACTCATGCAGGCCAATGAATGCAGTTTGATGGTGATCAGGACTTGATTGGAGTCAGGAGAGCAGTTTTGGATAGCTGCAGAATTATGGAGAAGATGTTACTCTTCAGATGATCATAGGGTCATTTAGGTTAGCAATAGCACACATCAACTCCTGTTTCCCAAATTTCTTTGATCCACTACAATTTACTTACCATCGCAATAGGTCCATGGCAGATGCCATCTCCCTGGCCCTACACTCATCCCTGAAACACCTGGATAACAAGGACATCTTGTTATCCTCCTCTCTCTACAAAGCCTACCTTGAAGAAGTTCTCCTCCTGCCTCTACAAAGTTTATCTTTCCATCCCAGAGGCTCCCAGTAGCAGTTTGATTAATAAACTGAAATAAATTTTTACTGTAATTCCCAGCGTAGTTGGGATTGTTAAGTAATTCTAGTCCAAATATGGAATCATATCTAATGTTTGTTCAATATGCTTTAAATTCTGCAGGTATGACTGTTTAAATATGGTTAGCACTCCATTGCAAAGATACTTGCTAGTTAACACATTCCAAGACCTGCTGGGGTACACAACACACTAGCACTAAAATTCATACCCCGCATTGCACATTTTAATGGTGGATTTGTGACTTTTCATAATATAATTAGTCACTTTAGGCCGATTTACAAGGTTGTGTGATATACAGAGGACAATGATCTCATCTTGGTAACCTTTATCCAGCAAGTTAGCTTTGACACACCCTATTTCAGTGCATGAGACTGTAAGAATTCCAGCCCTAATGGAGGACCATTAGTGGCTGATTAGTGGTTAGTTATGGTAGCAGCCCATGTGATGGCAAGTTCTGTTATGTGGGGGTTGGGGTAAGGACATGGGAGAAGGTGCTCAGACTCCAAAATAATTCACTAGAGTGTTCCAATATTGAGTTCAATAATTCAATAGTTTTGAAAAAAGATCACTGGACCTGAAATGTTAGCTGTGCTTTCTCTCTGCAGATGCTGCCAGACCTGCTGAGCCTTTCTAGCAATTTGAGGTTTTGTTTTTGATTTCCAGCATGCACAATTGTATTCTTTTTTTGTTTTTCAGTGTTTAACCCACTGCTACATCTCCTCCAGGTATGTTCACCTTCAAGAAGTTCTGCTCTTCTCCTCAACAGCTTATCCATTCTAATCTTTTCTCTTGCTTACCATCATTACTTTTGTTGTTGCTCTTGGTGTTTGATCAGGTATTTGCCAAACTCACTTCCACAGCTGCGTCACATGCCTCCATGACTGTGTCCAGTTCAGACTCAAGTTTCATCCTTCATATTTTGAATCCACCCAGGATCATAGGTATCTTCATGATGTACAATGCTCCTCAGCTGTTCTCACCACATCCTGAGATCCCCACTCAGTGCCACTTGTTGCCAGGTGTACACTCTCACTTACTTCTTCTATCAGCATCATCTCACGGTGTCTCAACCACCCTCCCATAGGTTACAGTTCATACCCCCACCACATGAAAATGTTTTTCCTCATATTTCCCCCTTCTTGTCTTTCACTTTAAACTGATGCGGTCTTGTTATTGACCCTTCAACTTAGGAGAACAGTTGCTTTCCATTCACCCTGAACATGTTGCTCAGAATCTTTTACACCTCTGTCAGGTCCCTCTCAACCTTTTCTGCTTCAAACAGCCCAAGATTACTTCACTTCTCTCTCAGCTGAAGGAGCTGATTTGCTCCATCTCAGGCGGCATTTTGGTGAATCTCCTCTGCACCCTCTTCCTAGAATATGATGACAATTGCACACAGTACTCCAACTGCGACTGAACAAAAGTTCTGTGTAGCTCCAGAATGACCTCCCTGCACTTATTATCGTGTAAAGTCTTCACAAAATTGTTTCACTGTTAATGTAGAAAAAGCACTCAGTATGTCAAATATGCAATGTCTTATCTGATAAGGGCATTCTTTCATCTGTATGTTGTTTATAGTTAACAATACACAAAAATTGGATGTTTGGAATATAATGGATAAATGCACTGAAAACAAGACTTCTGACTTTTTTACAACTTCACAAGTTGAAAAAAGAAAATAGTTTCAACATCAACAGGAGGCCAATTTCAAGAACTAAGAAGCATTAGACATGCATTTGGGATTTTAGCTAACATGTAAATTTAAATTTTTTTTTCAACACATAAAATTGAATGATTTAACTAATGGTATGTGTTAATTAAATGGAATATGAATTTTCTTGTTGTATTGATTTAAGGAAAGTTTATGTCAGTTCCAGGTGGGCTGTTGCAATTCTTCCATTTCCACCCAATGATGTTAGAACAGCCATGAATCTATTTGAGCCATATTTCAAGGAGATGAAAGGTTCATTTTGAATTGTGGGAATGCCACACTACAATGTACTTTAGATGAATAGCAGGGGATTGCATCATCTGAATGTGACTGCCGAAGTGCACTGAAAAGTAACATAACTTTAATCTAACCCTGGAAATTGAGGAGGAACTATTTCACTGTGTGGAACACCAATGTGTCCGATTTAAATGATAATACAAGAAAATTTAGACATTGCTTTTCTCTAGTACCTTGAGCTTTGGTGTATCTCATGCAGCATTTTACAAATATATGCATTTCCAACAGCTCGACTAACTCTTCAAAGCTTTCACAGCAGTTGTCAGTGTATCCTATTTTAAGTTCTTATTTTTTGTTTTAATTGAATTTCTATGATGTATTTATCATTTTCTCTAAAGCAATAAGATTTTAAACTAAATAACAGCAATCAGAATTGCGGGGACATGACATATGAACTATTGATGAACTATTAACTAGCCAGTGCTTTAAAAGTCTATAATTAGTATTGTTGGACTCGATGATTCATTTTCATTTCTGAGACAGGTATATGACCATGAAATAAAACTTAAAAGAGTAGCCATAACTTTACATAAATTTCTTTTAAGATTATCTCTGATTATTAAAGGGAATGTAAAGGGGCCCTAGTGCTGTTGACAGGATTACCTACTACAATCTTCAACCTGCGACTGACCCTGGACTCTGTGCTCTGCAGGCTGTTCCCAGGACCTCTCGCTAAGAGAAGTTTCAGCTGGAACTGCAGGACCATCAGTTTGGCAAAAGAAACTCTTTGGTTTTTCCAAATCTTCCAGCACAAAGAGTTGTTCTTAGCTGAGTGTTGCATATTGGCAGATTCCAACATCAAGGGCTACATTATGAGAGAAGCAATTGAAACTTGGCCACCAATGCAGAGGTGCAATGGGGACAGTTTGCTGTCAGAGATCTCTCAGCTTAAAGGCTGGCCGTGGTCAACAATGTAATAGCTCCAATGGAGTTAATATTTATGTTACACTTACTCTACCCATCCTACTAATGTCTCACCCAGTCTGTGGGAGTTCGACACTAGCTTTCAGAGGGAGCAGATGTATCTGCACCAGATGCCTAAGGCACTAATAATTACGTCTGACCAAGTATCTTTGTATTTATTGCTATTATATAATAAACCTTTTTTGCTATTTAGTACGTCTTCTGCAGATGCTGATCAATGGTCTATCTCCTATTACTAATTATTAGATAACTCCAAGACAAAGCAAAGGCAAAAGAGCATGAGTGGAGTGGACAAAACCCTTATTCAGGAGAAGGTTGTGGTAGAGGTGGCAAATACCAGGAGCTGTCTTCCAGGCAAATACTTCAAAAGCCTCTTAATAAGCTCTTCCTCCTAAGCAAACAAGAGCTACAAAAGCCAGCAGTAGTAATCTGGAAAAATACCAAATCTGGAAACTCTCAAATACTGGGACTATAAGCCTGACAAGGAAAATGCATTGTGCACACCAAGTATGTTAAATTTGCATTGAAGTACCAGAAAGTGGAACACATGTATAGAAAGTAGTTCATTTCAATTTCACTTTTTGACATTGTCAGTTTGAAATGTTTTGTCCTTCTGCTGTAAGCCAAAAACAAGATTCGGGTGTCCTTGTACACCAATTACTGAAAGTAAGTGTATGGTGCATAGGTGGTGAAAAGGTAATTGGTACATTGGCCTTCATAGCGAGAAGATTCAATTACAGGAGCATGGATGTCTTGCTGTAATTGTACATGGCCTTGGTGAAATCCCACCAGGAATATTGTGTCCTGTTTTGGTATTCCCATCTGAGGAAGGATGTTCTGGCTATGGAAGGAATGCAGCAAAAGTTCACCTGACTGATTCCTGGGGTGGAATATAAAAGAGATTGGATCAGTTAAGACATTATTCATTTGAGTTTGGAAGAATTAGCTGGGGGGAGATCTCATAGAAACCCACTAAATTCTAACAGGAGTCGACAGGGTAAGCGCAAGAAAGGCATTTCCAATGGGTCACAGGTTAAGGATATGGAGTAGAATGAAGATAAGAAGACAGTGGCATGGTGGCTCAGTAGTTAGCACTCCTGCCTCAGAGCACCAGGGACCCAGGTTCGATTCCTGCCTCGGGCGACTGACTGTGTGGAGTTTGCACATTCTCCCTTTGTCTGTGTGGGTCTCCTCCGGGTGCTCCAGTTTCCTCCCACAGTCCAAAGATGGGCAGGTTAGGTGAATTGGCCATGCTAATTTGCGAATAGTGTTCAGGGATCTGCAGGTTAAGGATAAATGTACGGGAATGGATCTGGGTGAGATACTCTTTAGAGAGTCGGTGTGGACTTGTTGGGCTGAAGGGCCTGTTTCCACACGGTGGGGATTCTAAAAAAAATTTCAACAAGTGAGTCTATGGAATACTCTGATTTAGAAAGCAGTTGAGGCCCAAACTTAAAAATCACACAACACCAGGTTATAGTCAAACAGGTTTATTTGGAAGCACTTGCTTTCGGAGCGCTGCTGCTTTATCGGGTGGTTGTAGAATATAAGATTGTAGGATGCAGAATTAATAGCAAAGGTTTACAGCGTGATGTAACTGAAATTATATATTGAAAAAGACCTGGATTGTTTGTTAAGTCTCTCATCTTTTAGAATGGGTATGTTGGTTTCAGTTCTTTCATATGTAAATCCCAGAACTTTCTTGAAGTTACCTTCTCAAGTGAAGTTTAACAATAGGTACCATGTTGGCCCAGATAATGCATTGAAGGTGTGAGGTGCCCTGTGTGAGACTGTCTGTGCCCCAATGTTCAGATTGATTCTAATCTGAAAAAGGGATTTACAAAATCTTGCATGGATTTATGCAGTTTTTGAGCAAAATAAAATGTAATTCTGCAAGTACAAATTTACCTCACAAACTTGTGTGTTTGTGTAGGGCGGAGAGGGGTGGTGGTACAAGTGTCTGTGAGAGAGAGTGTGTATGTGTATGCATGTGAGTGTGAGTGTGAATGTAAAGGGGTACAAGTCTGTGACAGGCTGCATGTGTGAGTGTGGGAGTGCATATGTGAGCGTATGAGAGAAAGCTTGTGTATGAGTGAGAGTCTACATGAGTATGTGGGTCTTTAGAAGTGTGTGTGTGTCTGTCTGTCTGTAGGAGTGTCTGTGTGTTTCTGTGTGTATGTGTGTGTGTATATATGTGTAGTGCAATGGGGTCACCTGTAGTGTGACATGAACCCAAGGTCCCGTTTGATGCCATCCCCATGGGTACTGAACTTGGCTATCAGCCTCTGTTCGGCCACTTTGCGTTGTTGCCTGTCCTGCAGTCTGCCTTGGAGGATGGTCACCCGAAGGTTTGAGGTTGAATGTCCCAGAATGCTGAAGTGTTCTCCAACATGGGAGGGAACACTCCTGTCTGTTGATTGTTGTGCGGTGTCCATTTATCCGTTGCCGTAGCCTTTGCTCAGTCTCACCAATGTACCATGCCTCAGGGCATCCTTGCCTGCAGCTTATGAGATAGACAACGTTAGCTGAGTCACATGAGTAACTGCTGCTTACATGGTGGGAGGTGTCCCCACGTGTAATGGTGGTGTCCGTGTCGACACTCTGACATGTCTTGCAGATTCTGGATTAGTGGTGCTGGAAGAGCACAGCAGTTCAGGCAGCATCCAAGGAGCTTCAAGTCTACCGTGACAAGGTTGTATGGTGTTATCCTGAAAGCCGGGCAGTTTGCTGTGAACAATGATCTGTTTGAGGTTTGGTGTTGTTTAAAGATGAGAAGTGGAGGCGTGGGGAAGGTCTTGGTGAGTTGCTCATCCTCATGTGACTCGGCCAAGATTGCCTACATCATACACTGCAGTGTATGATGTAGGCAATCTTGGCCGAGTCACATGAGTACCTGCCATGTACATGGTAGGAGGTGTCCCCACGTGTAATGGTGGTACCCGTGTTGACGCTCTGACATGTCTTGCAGCGCCTATTGTGACAAGGTTATATGGTATTGGTCCTGTAAGCAGGTCAGTTTGTTGATGCCCTTATAAGAATGGGGTATGATGCTCAACTGATCGTCCGAGGTCGAATGTCCCGGGGTACTTGAGGCACAGTACATTGGCAAGACCGAGCAGAGGCTATGGCAACGGATGAATGGACACCACCCAACAATCCACGGACAGCAGTGTTCCCTCCCAGTCAGAGAACACTTCAGCGGTCCGGGACATTCGACCTCGGACCTTTTGGTGACCATCCTCCAAAGTGGACTTTAGGACAGACAACAATGCAAAGTGGCTGAGCAGAGGCTGATAGCCAAGTTCATTACCCATGGGGATGGTCTTAACTGGAACCTTGGGTTCATGTCACACTACAGGTGACCCCACTGCACTATACACACAGACACAGATACATATACACACAATCGTAAAGATCCATACACTCAAGCAGACCCTCTCTCATATGCTTACACATACACTCCCACACTCATTCGCACAAATGCAGCCTCTCACAGATTTATACCCCTTTACACTCACACTCACAAACATGCACATGCACATGCTCTGTCATAAACACTTATAACCACACCCCCCCCTCCACTGTGTACACACACACATATAAGTCTGTGGGGTAAATTTGTACTTGCAGAATTACATTTTATGTTGCTCAAAAACTGCATGGATCCATGTCAGATTCTGTAAATCCCTTATTCAGATTAGAATCAGTCTCAACATTGGGGCACAGACAGCCTCACACAGGGCACCTCACACCTTCAATGCATTATCTGGGCCGACATGGCACCTATTGTTAAAGTTCACTTGAGAAGGTAACTTTAAGAAAGTTCTGGGATTTACATATGAGAAAACTGAAGCCAACATGTTCATTCTAAAAGATGAGAGACTTAACAAACAATCCAGGTCTTTTTCAATATATAATTTCAGTTACATCACACTTTTGCTATAACTTCTGCATCTATGATCTTATACTCCACAGCCACCTGATGATGGAGCAGCGTTCTGAAAGCGAGTGCTTCCAAATAAACCTGTTGGACTATAACCTGGCGTTGTGTGATTTTTAACTTTGTACACCCCAGTCCAATACCGGTACCTCCAAATCATTAGGTGCAAAAGTTGAATGATTTCAGCAATGAGTTGTCATACTTTGGACTGAAGATCATGAGGAGTAAACAGGGCATTGCATTGGATGATCAGCCATGATTATGCTGATTGGCAGGGCAGATTCAAAGGCCAAATGGTCAGCTTCTACTCCTATTTCCTATGCTTCTAAGAAATACAGTGTACATTGTTAATATCAAGATCATTAAAAGTGTCGTAAGGCACCTAAGAATGGAACATGTTGTATGAAGACGAGTCGAGTGCAAATATTTGTAATGTTTTTTAGTGAATTTTATTAATGAAGTACAGCTTTGGCAAAAATGTAAGCATTTGTTCACTAGTATTGCAACAATAATTTCTAGCTTTACCCTGTATTTTATGTTGTGTTACTTTCCTTGAATTTTTCTTCAAGCTTGCACCAGAGTTTTCTGATTTCTTTTCACTCTCCATCCTTTTGTCACAACTGACAGACTCCTAATTAAAGTCAGTGGAAACTGCACTGCTTAAGCTCAAATTCACGGCTAGTCAGCTTTTGCTTGTCACTTGTGGAGCTTTCTGGTTCTTACTGACTGCAATTCCTGTTCACATGCACTCAGCCAGTGTGTGGTTTTAAACCTCGAATTGATGTGTTTCTTCTTGTGGCTGAACTGAATCTCTCACCAACTGCAGTCCCACTGACAATGAGTAACAACAACTGCCTCTTCTGCCTATTTTCTAAATTCTTTCTCCGAATGTGGGCATTGCTGACAAGGCTAGCCTTTATTGCCAATTCCTAGTTGCCCTGAATCGTTGTAGATACAAATAAATGGTTTGCTATAGACAGTTCAACATATAGATAAGAGGCAACCACACTGTTAGTGGAATCATGCCATGAAGATGCCTGGTGGGATGATGATGGCATCCCCCCTGTCCTTGAGAATATTAATAAATCCTGTTAGGTTTTAAAACAATTTTACTGCATTGTGACTATTATATGAAAAACAGCTCTTTCATTTGTGTTTTTATGTCAAACTGAATGACATAAATCTGAATGTGAACATCACACTGAATGTGATGATGTTTCAACTCATATATAGATATTATGGATTCCTATTCCATTAATATTACCATGATGCCTCTGTATTCATAATGATTTTGCTACCAGACTAGTAATTATTGTAGTTCTCCAAGATTTTAGTACAACTCTATCTCTTATTTGATTTGCCTATTCAATAACTTCTGTTATTAAGCATACTTAAGCTTCATTGAAGAATACAAGTAATTAGATCAGATGGTTCCTTATATATTTGCACATATTTATTCTCACAGGAGCTTCAACCTCATGGGATTGTTTAACCTCATGGCCCAATTATAGCATAGAGAAACAATGTCAAACTAAAGTGTGTCCCTGGCCATTTTCTTCTGTCATCTCACTGGAACTTTCATGGTACCTGCTCCGTTCACACACATACCTTACCAAGATTAACATGCAGAAGGATTGCAGGTGATGAGAGTTTTTACACTGACAATATTGCTATGAGCCAGACCAAACCCCCTCAAAATGTATTAAGAAGATAGACTAGACCTTAACTTTTTTTTAATTTTAAAGGCAAGTGGCAGGCATTGTGTTCCGCGTACAATTCGATTGGTCAAGCATAAAGCAAAACATACTTATTTCATATAATGTCGTTAAAATACTAGAATTTTAAAAAAGAAATTTGAATAACATACCTATATTGGAAAACTTAACATAGAACATAGAACATAGAAGAATACAGCGCAGTACAGGTCCTTCGGCCCTTGATGTTGCGCCGATCCAAGCCCACCTAACCTACATTAGCCCACTATCCTCCATATGCCTATCCAATGCCCGCTTAAATGCCCATAATGAGGGAGAGTCCATCACTGCTACTGGCAGGGCATTCCATGAACTTACGACTCGCTGAGTAAAGAACCTACCCCTAACATCTGTCCTATACCTACCCCCCCTTAATTTAAAGCTATGCCCCCTTGTAATACCTGACTCCATACAGTACGCCATATGCCTTCCTCACCGCACTATTTACCTGGGTGGCAACTTTCAGAGATCTGTGTACATGGACACCAAGATCCCTCTGCTCATCCACACTACCAAGTATCCGACCATTAGCCCAGTACCCCATCTTTTTGTTATTCTTCCCAAAGTGAATCACCTCGCACTTAGCTACATTGTATTCCATCTGCCACCTTTCTGCCCAGCTCTGCAGCTTCTCTATATCCTGCTGTAACCTGCCACATCCTTCCTCACTGTCAATAACTCCTCCGACTTTCGTATCATCCGCAAACTTGCTCACCCAACCTTCTAGCCCCTCTTCCAGGTCATTTATAAAAATGACAAACAGCAATGGTCCCAAAACAGATCCTTGCGGAACACCGCTAGTGACGGCACTCCATGAAGAAACTTTGCCATCAACTACTACCCTCTGTCTTCTTCCATCCAGCCAATTCCTAATCCAAACCTCCAACTCACCCTCCATGCCATACCTCCGTATTTTTTGCAGTGGTCTACCATGGGGAACCTTATCAAACGCCTTACTAAAATCCATATATACCACATCTACCGCTTTGCCCTCATCAACCTCCTTCGTCACCTTTTCAAAGAATTCAATAAGGTTTGTGAGGCACGACTTGCCCTTCACAAAACCATGCTGACTATCCTTGATCACATTATTCCTATCCAGATGTTCATAAATCCTATCCCTTACAATTCTCTCTAGGACTTTGCCCACAACAGAAGTGAGACTCACCGGCCTATAGTTGCTAGGGTTATCCCTACTCCCCTTCTTGAACAAGGGAACCACATTTGCTATCCTCCAGTCTTCTGGCACTTATCCTGTCGACAACGAGGACATAAAAATCAAGGCCAATTGCTCTGCTATCTCCTCCCTTGCTTCCCAGAGAATCCTAGGATAAATGCCATCAGGCCCAGGGGACTTATCTATTTTCACCCTTTCCAGAATTTCCAACACCTCTTCTCTACATACCTCAAAGCCATCCATTCTACTTAATTGTGACTCAGTACTCACATTGACAACAATGTCCTGTTCCTGATTGAATACTGACGAAAAGTATTCATTCAATGTCTCCCCAATCTCTTCAGCCTCCACACGCAACTACCCACTACTATCCTTGTCTGGACCTATTCCTACCCTAGTCATTCTTTTATTCCTGACATACCTATAGAAAGCCTTAGGGTTTTCCCTAATCCTACCAACTAAGGACCTTTCATGTCCCCTCCTTGCTGCTCTTAGCTCTCTCTTCAGGTCCTTCCTGGCTACCTTATAACTCTCAATCGCCCCAATTGAACCTTCACGCCTCATCTTTACATAGGCCGCCCTCTTCCATTTAACAAGGGATTCCAATTCCCTTTTAAACCACGGCTCCCTCACACGACCCTTTCCTCCCTGCCTGACGGGTACATACTTATCAAGGACACTCAATAGTTGCTCCTTGAACAAGATCCACATATCAATTATGCCCTTGCCTTGAAGCTTACTTTTCCAAGCCACACATCCTAAGTCATGCCTCACCGCATTATAATTTCCCTGCCCCCAGCTGCCCGCTACCGGTAAGTAATTTTAAAACAAACTGTCTTACCTTAGCTGCTGCTCGCACTCAAATTGACCGTTGGCGTCGAAGGATGAGTATTTATACTCACTGCTTTCCTTCCCGGCTGCCCCTCTGGTCTTCGTCACTTCCCCCTGCTGCTCCCGCTCTTTCTGTAAAGAGAGAAAAAAACACCGCTGCCCGCTACCGGTAAGTAATTTTAAAACAAACTGTCTTACCTTAGCTGCTGCTCGCACTCAAAGTGCCAGATTATTTAACTACTAAACCGTAGCTATTCCAAAATAGTAACATCCCAAAAGCACACCCTTGGTAAAGGTGAAATCAGTAAAATGGATTGTCTCACATGCAATTCTCTAGTTCAGGAGGAAAAAACATCAAGAGAAACCTCAAAGAGAGAGAGAGAGAGAGAGAGAGAGAGACAGTAGTAGGGAGAGATGTACGGTACCTTCTAAAATCAGAGTCAAGGACCCTAGCAACAACTGCTACTGAAAAACTAAAACTAAAAATTCTGGTTCTGTGGGAGTTTGACCATTTCGGCTGCTTCCATTGTTCCAAATTTAGAAAAACACACCAAGGCCTCACTAGCTGTTTATTTTATGGGCTTTGAAACAGACCACTCTTCACTTCTGTCTCAACCTTTCTTCATAAAGAAAACCGGGACCAAATATACGTCTTAAAGCCATGACATCATCACACAATTCCTAACATGGACCTTCCAGGTTGAAGTATTGTCATCAATGCAACAAACTCAAATCAGAGTTAATATAATTTTAAGGAGCTTAACTTTCTATATTTTGATTCTGGGGAAGTATGGGGTGATAACGTTTGACCTGCCATCTCTAGAGACAGTTTAAAGGTGACCATGGAGATGGGTAAATGCTGAGGCAAGCTGGTTAGAAGTCCCATATTGGTTCTTTCAGGATGTTGGCCAGTTGCCTAAAAGACCTGCTAGCCCTTATTCTATATCTCTCAACACCCGCCTAGCACCTGTCAACCATAGATACCATGCTTTCTCATGTCCCCATGCTACCACCTTATCCCTCATATTCTATGCTTCCTCCATGACTGCCAATCTCTTGTGCTTCCTCTATAGTCACTCAATCAATATCCAAATGGGCATACTTCAGGACCCATGTGGAGGTGAAAAATATGAAATATCCAACAATCTAAGAAAACTCTGACTCATACAGGCTCAATTTTATAAAGTTTCTCATTCATGAAGCACCCTCAAAACCTTGGTTCCTTTCAAGTTGTCACGGTTATAAAGATAATTGTTTCTTCAGTAACTACATCAATGACAGCTAATCCCTTAATGACTTGTTAAAATGTTCATTCAAAGTATGAACATAATGTCCAGCTGAGAAAAATGGTTCCAGTTGGAGCTTTTGAAATACAAGCAAACATTCATAATGAGTTCAGCTAGAACAACAACTCTTGATAAATGCCAATAATGAGGAACTAAAACTGCACAAACAGATGGCTAATTTCTTTATTTTTCAAATAAACCGAATAACCAGCTGCTAGATGCCCTCCATCAGAGATTCTCTGTTTTTGTTTACACTCTAACTAAAGGTGGTTAAAGTATTGGTTATTTAAATTTCAGAAACATAGAATCCTTACAACACAGAAAGAGGTCAGTTGTGCTTTTATGTCTGTACTAGCTCTCTATTGAACAATTCACCTTGTGCCAGTCCCATATCTTCTCCACAAAATTCTGCACATTCATCCTTGTCAGATAACTAACTATTTTCCCTTGATTGCCTCAATGAACATAACTCTGTAATACTCTCTGACAATATGTTCTGTATTGTAACCATTCATTGTGTGAAAAAGATTTTCCTTATGCTGTCTTTGCCTCATTTGCCAATTATCTTCAGTCGGTATCCTCTCATTTTTGATTGTTTTTTTAATGAGTGAGAATTGTTTTTTCAGAAGCTACTTTGTTCACCACTCTTATATTTTTTAATGCCTCTATTAAACCTTCTTTCAACTTTCTCCTCTCCAAGGGAAAATTTTCCAATCTACGTTTTTTCCCTCATCTGGGGATCATTCCTGTGCATCTTTTCTAATGCCTTTACATCTTTCTTCAGGTTACACACCCAATCTGAAAATCATTCTCCAGCTGAGGTTGAATCAACATTTTACACATGCTTGACAGAATCTCCTTGCTATGTCCCTATCTATGAACTCTAGAGTATTGTATGATTTATTAGAATCCTTACAGTTTGGATACAGGCCATTCACCCTCATGAGTCCTCACCGGCCCTATAAAGATCATCTCACCTAGACCCACCTCATCCCTGGAACCCTGCATTTCCTGTGGCTAATCTACCTAGCCTGCACATCGCTGGACACTGTGGGTAATTTAACACGACCAGTCCACCTAATCTTTGCAACTTTTGACTGTGGGAGGAAACCCACGTAGACACAGGGCAAATGTGCAAACTGCACACAGACAGTCACCCAAGGGTGGAATCAAACCTGGGTGTCTAGTGCTATGAAGAAGGGCTTATGCCCGAAACGTCGATTCTCCTGCTCCTTTGATGTTGTCTGACCTGCTGCGCTTTTCCAGCAACACATTTTTCAGTGCTATGAGGCAGCAATGTTATCCACTGTACCACCGCAATTTATCACTCTTTCAGCTTGCCTGGTCAACTTCAATGACTTATGTAAATATTCACCCAGATTCCCCTACTCTTGCACCACCTACATGTCTACCTGTTCTATTAACTTGTCTTGGCCCATTTGAAATTCTACACCATCCCTCTCACAGTTCACAATCTTTCTAAGTTTCTTATCATCTGCAGACTTTGAAACTGTGTGTTTTACATATAGTTCCTTCTGCGTTGCTGGGTCAAAACCTAGAACTCACATCCAGCACTGTGGGTGCGTCAATGCCACATGGACTGCGGCTGTTCAAGAAGCCAACTCATTGCCACCTTCTCAAAAAACAATTAAGGATGAACAATTAATATTGACCTTGCCACCAACTGGGTTCTAATGAGTCTCTTGATCAGTAGAAAGAGTGAAGGGGCATTCTTAAGAGGGAGATTAGAAAGGCAAAGAGAGGAAATGAGAAGCCTTGGCAGATAAGGTTAAGGATAAACCAAAGAGATTCTACAAGTACCTTAAGAGCAATGGAGCAACTGGAGAGAGAGTTGGGCCCCTTAAAGATCAAAGAGGTCACCTTTAGTTGAACCTCAAGAGATGGGAGAGAATATTTTGTGTCAGGTTTTACTGTGGAGAAAGAAATGGAAACTAGAGTATTCAGAGAAGTAAGTATTGATGTTTTCAAAACAGTTAACATTACAGAAGAGGAAGTCCTAGAAGTCTTAGAAAATATAAAGGAGGATATATCTCCAGCACCCGAATTATTGTGTCCCATGTCTTTGTGGGAAGTTAGGGAGGAAATTACAGAAATATTTGTTACTGATGATTGAAGAATGGCTAATGTTGTGACTTTGTTTAAGAATGGATGGAAGAACCAGCCTGGGAACTATAATCCTGTAAATCTAACTTTGGTGGTGGATTGGAGGTGATTCTGAAAGATAGGATAAACATGCATTTTGAGGGGCAAGGAACGATTAGGGATAGTCAGCATGGTTTTGTGTGAGGGCAATCATATCTTAAAAACTTTGATTTAGTTTTTTGAGCAAGTAACCAAGAAGATTGATGAGACCAGAGTTGTAGACATTGTTTACTTGGGCTTTAGTAAAGCCTTTGACAAGGTTCCACATGGTAAGACTAATTAATAAAGTTAGATTCCATGGGATTCAGGGTAAGCTTGCCAATTGGATACAAAATCAGCAGAATGGCAAGAGACAGAGAGTAGTGGTGAAGGGTTGTTTTTCAGACTGGAGACCTATTACCAGCAGTGTACTGCAGGGATTGGAGATGGGTCCACATTTATTTGTCATTTATGTAAATGACTTAGCTAAGAACATGTAAAGCATGATTAGTAAGTTGGCAGATGACATCTACATTAGTGATATAGTGGACAGTGAAGAAGTTCATCTAAGATTACAAAGATATCTTGATCAATTGAGTCAATGGGCCGAGGAATTGCAGATGGAGTTTAATTTGGATAAATGCGAGGTATTGCATTTTGGTAAAATAGACAAGGGCAGGACTTATGCAATTAAAGGTAGGGCCCTGGTAGTGTTGTAGAACAGAGAGACCTAGGGGTTCAAGTTCTTAATTCTTTAAAATTTCCATCACATTTAGACAGCTTGACGAAGAAGATATTTAGCTTTAGCATGCTTTCCTTCAAAGCTCAGACCTTTGAGTATAGGAGTTGGGAAGTTATGTTAAGGCTGTACAGATGTTAGTGAGGCCCCTTAGACTCATAGAGTCATAGAGATGTACAGCACGGAAACAGACCGTTCGGTCCATGTGACTGGCTGCACAACACACAATCCTGCTCCCATGCCCACATGTCTGTCCTTGGCCTGCTGCAATGTTCCAATGAAGCTCAACGCAAACTGGAGGAACAGCATCTCATCTTCCGACTAGGTCCGTTACAGCCCGCCGGTCTCAACACTGAATTCAACAACTTCAGATAATTTTATTTCATTTATTTTATTTAAAAAAAAAAATTTTCACTGTCCTGCACCTCTTATTTCTTGATTGTTTCTCTCTCACCTCCCACTCTCTCATCATCCTTTTCCTCTCCTCTTCCCCCTTTGCTACCCTTCTCCTCTGTTTTCCATTTTGTTTCTGCTTCATCCCTCCCTCCCATCCCCCACATATTTTGTCACATAGCACTGGCTTCAGCCTTGGTCATTCACAGCTCCTAATCACATAGCACTGGCTTCAGCCTTGGTCATTCACAGCTCCTAATCTCCCTATAGTCTCTCTATGCCCTGTCATTATCACCTCTTTATTGCCATCTTTGCTTCTGGAGCCATGACTCACCTTCTTTCAGCCTCATCTAAATACCTCCTTATTTCTCCCCTTTTTTGACAAAGGGTCAGTAAGACTCGAAACATCAGCTCTTTTCCCTCCTTACAGATGCTGCTGAGATTTTCCAGCATTTTCTCTTTTGTGTTCGGTCCATGTGTCCAATTCTTGTTGCCCTGTTGTAGGAAAGATATTTTTTAACTGGAGAGGGTTCAGAAGAGATTTACCAGGATATTGCTGGCAATTGGAGGGTTTGAGTTATAAGGGGAGGTTGAATAGACTGGGACCTTTTTCACTGGAGCGTAGGATGTTGAGGGGTGATCTTATACAGGTTTATAATGTCTGAGGGGTATAGAAAAAGTGAATGGCAAATGTCTTTTCCCTAGCGTGAGGGATTTCAAGACTAGGGGACATATTTTTAAGGCAAGAGAAAAAAGATTTAAAAAGGACATGAGACACAACTTTTGTACATAGAGAGTAGCTCATGTGTAGAATGAACTTCAATGAAGTAGTGGATGTAACTACAGTAACAACGTTTAAAAGACATTTGGATAAGTTCATGAGTACGGATAGGTTTGGAGGGATATAGGCCAAGTACAAGCTGGTGGGACTAGTTTAGTTTGGGATTATGTTTGGCGTGGACTGGTTGAACAGAAGGGTTTGTTTCTGTGTTATATGACTGTATAGCTCATTGATCCTTTAATCTAATACACTTTCCAGAAGTTTCATTTTGATATTTATGAAGATTAAGCTTATAGGTACCATGGAGATGAAATTAGCCTCTGGCAATATGTAAAATGCATTCATAGCTTATCAAAACCGATTTTAAATTCAATGGTAAAGGAAATTGTACAGTGTGTAAAATTGGCTGCTTAGGGCTATGAACATAAGAAGCGTGCTTTTCACAATTGGGAGGGTCCAATTTTATTCCTAAACTGTCTAATTATTTGAGTGGATAAATTATGTAGTGCCAGGATGCTGTGGTAAAGTTATGCATATAATGATATCGCCATAACTGCCATCCTATTCTTATAATTAATTTAGTTGAATGAAAACTGTGTAGAATAGAGATTGTTTCACTGGTCTTATTCATTGACTGAAGTAAGTTTCCTTTTATCAATTTTACCTCATGGTATTTTGTTTTGGGGAACGTTTCCTCAAACCAACCATTTATCTAATTACCCATGCACAAGGTTCAAATGCTGGAGACCCCTGGCTTCACAAAGAGTTCAGAGAGAAATTGAATATAACAATTCAATTTCTCGACAGATGACACAAGTCCTGTGTCAGAGATAACCCTTTAATGGAACATAAAACCATTCTTGCTAGGGGTTTCAGTTTTATTGGATATTAAGAAGGAGAGCTGTTGACTTAGTAGAAAATATTATACACACTGTCCCAAGTATGTAGAGTTAACAAAATGTTCCAGGTTTGATAATCCTGTGGGAAACTCTTTGGAACTCAGTATGTGGATGATTTAAACTGAGGTTAGTGTGAATGCATCAAGACAGATGATCGTTGAATAATATTGGTGTTCCTCATCGGGCAGGACATAGTGAGAGATGCATAGACTTTGTGCGTTGTTGGACATGGTCCATCTACCTAATTCTCAATCAATATTGAATCTCTTCATTATGAAATTTGTTCACATTGACAATTGACTCTTGATTGTTCCACATTTCACAGCAGTGGTTAGCACTGCTGCCTCACAGCGCCGGAGACCCGGGTTCAATTCCCGCCTCAGGTGACTGTCTGTGTGGAGTTTGCACGTTCTCCCCGTGTTTGCGTGGGTTTCCTCCGGGTGCTCCGGTTTCCTCCCACAGTCCAAAGATGTACGGGTCAGGTGAATTGGCCATGCTAAATTGTCCGCAGTGTTAGGTAAGGGGTAAATGTAGGGGTTTGGGTGGGTTGCGCTTCGGCGGGTCGGTGTGGACCTGTTGGGCCGAAGGGCCTGTTTCCACACTGTAATGTAATCTAATCTAATCTAAAGCTGAAATAGCTCGTAAAAGAACAAGCTCTTGCTTCACGTTTTAGCTAGCCAAGCTTCGTCAGAAATGTTTTCTTTCAATTTAAGTTTCAGCTGGACTATTTGGGGTCATAACAAGAAGCATCTCTTCACACAAAAGGCAGTATAAATTTAGAACCCTCTCTAAAATGGAGATATCACAATTAAGATCAATAGCCTTCTATTTAGTAAAGAATAATAGGGGATTTAGAACTAAAATGAATAAGTAAAGCAAAGGCACAGATCAACTGAAACTTAATTCAATAGCATAATATAAGCATGCTGTTGTCAATCCTGTTTATATATTTTCAAAGTTTTATTTATCAAATACAAAGTGTGTGGAACTGGAAGAAAGGACAAGTCTAAAAAAAATTACAATTTTCTCCAAAATGAAACTGTTGAATGAACACAATGAAAAACATACGAATTACATTGTTGAGATTTAATAGCTCAAGAAATTTTCTAACTGTGTGGTAAACAAAGAATTTATAGAATCACATGCAGAATGTAATAATTTTGTTAATACAACATTGGAAGTATTGCCTGAAATATAAATTTAAGTTGTCCAGTTTGAACTTCTGTCCTTAAAGCAGAAAACATCTGGCAGCATTTGTTGGGAGAGAAATAGGGTTAACATTTTGGGTCTGATAAGATTCTTTTTTGAGAACTAAGTTTTGAAGAAAAGTCAAATCACACTCGGTCATAGAATCATAGAGGCCTGCAGCATGGAAACAGGCCCTTCAGCCCAACTCGCCCATGCTGCCCAGTTTTTCATAATTTTAATCTAGTTCCATTTGCCTGCACTTAGTCCTCATCCCTCGATACTTATCCCATCTGTGTATCTGTTTAAATGCTTCTTAAATGACAAAATTATACTCGCCTCTGCCACTATCTCTGGCAGCCCTTTTTTCTTTGTCTCTTCCGTCTCAGCTTGAAACTATGCCCTCGAGGTCTCCCTAGCATGGGGAAAAGCTGTTGGCTATTTACCTTATCTATGCCTCTCATGATTTTATATACTGATGTAAGGTCATCACTCAGTCTCCTACAGTCCAGGGAAAAAAAGTCCCAGCCTATCCAAACTCTCCTTATAATTCAAACCTTCCAGACCAGGTGCCATCCTAGTTTAATAATAGCCTTTCTATACTAGGACGACCAGAACTGCATGCAGTACTCCAAATGTAGCCTCACCAAAGTCTTGTACAGCTGCAACAAGATGCACCAACACTTACACTCATGCTCTGCCTGATGAAAGCTAGCATCATTGCTGCTGTGGTGTAATTCTTCATTGATATACTTCATCATTCTTCACTTCAGAGACAGAAGAAAGGTATTACCTGTGTTAGCAGTATTCAAGGTCTTGTGATATAGGAAATTCCATGCTGTCTAGACTGGTTTATTAAGTATTTATATTAAAAAATTGCTGAATAAATTTTACTTGATTCCTAAGTATGGATATTTTTATACCTTGCTAAATTAGGATCAACTGAAGACTCCATCATTATAAAGTAAGAATTTGAAAATTAGAGATTTTAATTGAAAGGGTTTCATACCTCAAAATCCCTAAAACCTCCAAAAACTGCCCATCAGAACTCTGCCTTATTGTATAGAAATGAACATATCAAGCAAGTATCATGTGCAAAGATTATCTACTTCTCAAAGGAACAGTTGAATTGCCTTCCAGAGCTAACATTTCAACTTCAGAATTGATAAATCATTCAGCATGCAAGTAACTGTATATCTAACATGCAAGGAAACTGCATTACACCCTAAACTCAAAGTGCAAAAAGTAGGTAAATTATACTTTTTTTTTTCCCACTGAAGTAACTTTACAACCTATTGAATGGAGTTATTGGATGGAGTTTTAGGGTAGGTGCTGAGTAAGATCCATAAGAAGAATTCAGAGGCAACATCCTCAAAAGATGGTGCAGAGACTGCAATGAATAGCAATACATTTAAATGAAATATTGTACACACAGGATATGTATATATGGTATGGTATGTACAGTACACATTCTGCTATACAGTATGTGTGCTGAATGACACAGTACATGTCAAATGTATCAAATCTGTGCCTTACCCATTTTCTTCACCAAATCATTGGTAGCTGTGTTTCAGTTATATGCATTACTTCCGAATCCTTCAGACCTCTCACTCCATTATTAAGATGCTACTTAACACAACATTATTTGGCCAAGCCTTTAATCTCCTATCCTAATGTCTGCTTCTTTGCCTTATGTCTCTGTTCATCAAATTACACACTTGTAAAGCACCTTGAGCTATTTTATAATAATAAAATCACAATATAGAAGTGAGTTGATGTTCTTTATATACATAATTTCCCTCAATATCATTCTTCACCATCTTTTAGCCAATTAGTTTAAGTAGAATGATCATTAGCAGAAAACCGTAAGATGAAACCCTATAAGTTGTAGCTGAACTAATCTAACAATTTTATCACTTATCCTTTAATAAAGTAACTGTTTTTCCATTCATTCTGGATTATGAAGTGGAGAACGAAAAAAATTATGAAATGTCATGTGTTGGAGAGGATACAGAAGACGCCTAAAGACAGATGAAGAATTTTGAAAGTAGGAAAATAGGGACACTTCTCCTTAGAATAAATAAGTGTAAGTCATTTTAATGTTTCTTGTATTTCTTATTGTAAACACACGTAACCGCTTGTGGTTGAAGTTTACAACATGGAGAACATCTATAGAGAAGAGGAGCTAAGAAGAATTCTGACCAAACTCATCATGTATTGGGCTTTTAAAAATGGAAAAGTCTGTTTCAACTGAGCAAGGACACTGGCATACCAGCAGGTTGACGAAACCACATCACCAGACACCATGACCACAAAACCTATAAAATAGCTTCCATGGAAATACTGTAATCATCTTTCTTGCTGCATTGCCAAGAGAAATTTTCTGGGCACTGTGGTAAAAGAAAGACATATCTTGCTGAGATGTATTGTAGAACCCTTTATTGATGTAATGTGGTTTGGCTTGGAAATGGTTGAATGGATAAGGTACCAAAACCCAATCGAATATAAATCATTACGATTTATATTAATGACGAATGACCAGAGTCACAAAGAGATATAAAGTTAAAGCCTCCACAAAGACATTGTGACTCCAGCCAGCAGAATGTGACCTGTCAGTCATGCAGAAGAAATTGTTTTGGTGGACTTGACAACTGAGATCCAGCTCCTGCATGTGTGTTTACTATTGTAAGCATGTTTGTTTTTATTATTCATCCAAAGGAATGTGGGCTTTGCTGGCTGGGCCAGCATATATTGCTTATCGCTGTTTCCCCCAGAGAAGGTGATAACAAGCTGCTTTCTTGTATAGCTGCAGTCCTTGTGGTGTAAGTACAGCCACCATGCAGTTACAAGAGAGTTCCAGGATTTAGCTTCAATGACATAGTTCCCAGTAAGGATGGTGGGTAGTTTGGTTGAAAACCTATAGGTGGAGGTGTTCCCCTGTAACTGCTACCCTCGTCCTTCTAGGTGCGACACACAATTGTCACTGTGCATTAGTGGTAAAGGGAGTGAACGTTGAAGGTGTTGAATGGGGTGCCATTGAAATTGGTAGGCTGCTTTGTCATGGAATGGTTTCAGACATTTTAGTGTTATTGGAGCTGCACACATCTCAGCAAGCAGGAAGTATTCCATCATATTTCTGACTTGTGTCTTGTAGATGGGCAGTTATTGGTGAGACAGATCATAAGTTCCTTGCCTTCCAGTTACAATTTCTTGAGTTTGTTCCCTGTTTCCAGTTTTGCTAGAACTCCTTGATACCATGCTTAGTTTAATATTACCTTGATGTCATGGGCAGTCAATTTGACGTCATCTCGGGAGCTGAGCTGTCTCAACTATGTTTGAATCAAGGTCACTAGCTTTTTGGCACTGTCAGGTCTTCGTGCATTAATAAGCCATTTGCACATAAAGTGGAAATAGAATGCAAATTTTAATTCATGTCATTGAGACCTGGGTCTACGTCATAAAGAATAAGGTTAAAAATCACACAACACCACATTATAGTCCAACAGGTTTATTTGAAAGCACTAACTTTCGGAGAACTGCTCCTACAACAAGTGGTGAGCAGCACATTGAAAGCTAGTGCTTCCAAATAAACCTGTTGGACTATAACCTGTTGTTGCGTGATTTTTAACTTTGTCCACCCCAGTCCAACACCGGCATCTCCAAATCATAAAGAATAGTGAGTCTCACTGTTCAAGTACCTTATGGAAGGTTAAAGGAAGATTTTATCAGAGGTATTCAAAATTTTGAGCAGTTTCATTGAATCAATAAGAAAAACCTGCTTCCATTGAAAAGAAGGTCAATAATCAGAGGATGAGATTTAAAGGGATAGGCAAACAAAAGAGGATAAATATTCCACAGTGATGTGGGGTGTCATGATTTGGATTGCACTGCCTTAAAGGATAATAAAAGCAGATTCCATAAAAAAAAACTTTCAAAAGAGAATTGGATAATCTAGCTATACTTCAATTAGACAACATTTAGCTGAAGATCAAGAGGTCTCCACTTCAAATCTGGGTGCCCTCTTTACATATGCACCTTGACCAAATATGAGCTGTGTTTCACTGTGCTTAGCCCAGACTGGAAACATGGCAGATAGGAAATGTAGGGCATTTTGGCTTCTGTCAATTACCTTAGCAACCTTCCTTTTGGGCTGTAAGGTGGCTCAGTAGTTAGCATTGCTGCTTCACAGTTCCAGGGACCGGGTTCAATTCTGTCCTTAAACAACTGTTTATGTGGAGTTTGCATATTTTCCCCGTGTCAGCATGGGTTTCCTCCCACAGTCCAAAGACGTGCAGGTTAGGTGGATTGGCCTTGATAAACTACCCATAATGTCCAGGATATGCAGGCTAGGGTGGATTAGCCATGGGATATGCAGGCTCCTGGGGTGGGTCTGGGTGGTGTAGACTCAACAGGCCAAATGGCTTGCTTCCACATTGTACAGATTCTATGATTCTATGATCTGTAACTTATCAGCCATATAGTGGAATTAATTGAATGGCTTTTCCAAAGAACTGGTAGAGCAGAGTGAACCTACCAGCCTCCTTCCGTGCTGATATGGTTCTGTGGATATTTGACACCATCCTTTTCAGTAGCTGGTTACCCAACTGCATGTTAGCTCGTTATGTATAAAGATAATTTGTAATTGCTATTATTTTACAACCAATAATGTAATCTGAAACTTTGTGAAAGTGGAACAAGCTAAAATCATCTGAAGTGGAATGTGTCTTGAAGCCTTCTCTAATGAACCCTTTGTTTAGCCTTGAACACAAATCTAAATGCTGACATTTAATGGAAATGTGCCATGCTGTGTTTACTATTCAGTTGCTTCCTTGGCTTAACATTCACCGTGCAATTTGTTTACAGCTGCAGCATTTTTTATCCTCAGTCCTCTGTCTCGTTCTATGATTAGTCAATGTGGCATAATTTGCTGTGAAGAAAAATGAGACAGGTTGCACTGTATCAGTTGCAAGCTTTAATGTGGCTATGGGTCAGTCTGATGAGGAGCACAGTGGAACTAATGGTACAGGATCCATATTTAATACTGTCAGAATTTCTTTTCCATTACACTGCAGTAGGTCAGTCTGGAGTTTGTATATGTTATTGATTTCAAAGTTTCAAAGTGTAGATATTAATGGCTCGTTTTGACCCATCTTCCTTGAATAAGCAAGAGTTCTCGATAAATAATCCAGTCCTGAACGAATTACCATTCATTAAAAAATGCCAAGGTGTGTTAGCCAGACTGCTGCACTGAAAGACAGCTTGGTACAATGCAGTTCAAAGGCACACCGTGCCTCTTTGGTGAGGAATCTAAATCATCGTCATGTCAATGAGCACTATGGGTAATAATTTTGCCACTTGCCTTTACATGCCAATTTTCCCATTTATTCTGCAACACCCAGTTCTACTTCACCATTGCTTCTCTCCTCCTTCATTTTCTCTAAACTATCAAAGTATCTAGCTTTTTTAAAATTCACTTGTTGGACGTGCATGTTGTTAGCTGGCCATTTATTGCCCATTTCTATTTGCCCTGGAGAAGGTGGTGGTGAGCTGCCTTCTTGAACGGCTACAGCCCACGTGAGACTTCATAGTAAGTGCTACAACTGATTGGCTTATTAGGCCATTACAGAGGGCAATTGGGAGTCAACTTCACATAGCTATGGATCTGGAGTTACATGTAGGCCAGACCAGGTGAGAACAGCAGATTTCTTTTACTGAAGGACATCAGTGAGCCAGATGATTTTTTTTTCCCAACAAAGATTTCATGGTCATCAGTAGATTCTTAATTCCACACTTTTTTAATTGAATTCAAATTCCACCATCTGTTGTGGCAGGATTTGAACACGGCTTCCAGAACATTAGCTGAGTTTCTGGATTAATAGTCTAATCATAATACAACTAGGTCCCCTTAATAAAATACTACCATATCCCACCATCACCTCCCCATTTTATTTGTTCAAAATGAGCAAGATGTATTTTGGTTCAAACTTTGGAAAAGTTTTCAGTCCGTACTACATGCTTTGTTTCTTAGCCATTAATTCCATCCTCTTACTGGTAATATTCTGAAGCTGAATCAGACTAGTTGCAACCTCGGTGTCTTATTTGAACCCAAGGTGAGATTCCGAGCAGGTATCTATGCCATCACTCTAACTATTTTTCCATCTCCATAACATTGTCCAGGTCAGTCTATGCTTCAGCTTGTCTGCTGACAAAGTTCTTATCCATGTACTTGCTGCCTCTTGCCTATTCCAATGCATACCTGGTTGGTGTCCCACATTCTAATCTCTGTAAAGTTAAGTTTATTCAAGCTTTGGTGTCCATTTCCTTACTTAAATGTGTTCCCATATTATTCATGTGTTTACTAATTCAAATTGGCTCCCTAATGTGCAACACCTCAATTTTAAATCAGCATCCTTGTTACCAAACCCCAGCAAGACCTCTCCTCCCCCCCGGAGATCTCATACAGTACTATACCCTTTGATATAACTATGCATCTCTGATTCTTAGCTTTTCAGATTTCAATAGGTTCTTCTGTTATGGGGTGTGCTTTATTTGCCAAGGCATAAGCTGTGAAATTTTGTCCCCAAATGTCTCAACCTCTCTTTTCTTTTTTAATATGCTCCTTAAAAGAAATCTCTTTCTTCAGGCTTTCATGATTGACCCTCAGAATATGATGAGGTTCAGTCTCGTTTAATTTTTTAAGGTTCTTGCGAAGCTGCTTGGAACATTTTATTGTATTTAAGGCACTATGTAGGAGCAGGTTGTTGTTGTTAGTTGAAATTCGATGCAGAGTTCAGTATTTTGAGGGATATTTCATTTCTCTCAAAAAAAACCAAATTGTGAAGTACACTTTATTCAATGATACATGAAAATTTTACAGTAATATTAAAATAAGAAGAAAGAACTGCTAGATTCATAAAAGTCAAGATTCATTTTAATAGTTTAGTTGTTGAAAATTGAGATTGTCATTAATGGATAATAATATACAGCTAATAGTGCAAATGTCTTCCATTTGTTGAATGAATTAGCCGTGAGCATTTTCCAAGTAAAGGCGTAAGTGATTTTGTTTTAATCATCAGCATTCAACCTCTGAGAGGTCCAGTGCAGAGCACATTGTCGAGCTGTATTCATTTAAGTGCAGGATGTCCTGCACAATCAGAACTGGCACTCTACATAATCCTCCCTAATCTACATTAATAGACCATATTAGGACTCTCTGGGTATGCAAATTGTATTCAATACTGGTAATGTAGCTCACTGCCAAATCCTAGGAATCTCACATTCACTGAGCAGTACTTTCTCTTGATGTCTGGCTGTGTTCAAAGATGGATATCCATTCACATTCAGGAATCCACAAACTGAAGCCAAGAAGTGCTATAAAGACATCGATAGAAACATATAATTACTTGTGCAGCATGTGTTTGAAATGCTGAAATTGTGATTGAAGTGTTTCTGTAGTTGTGCCTTAAAGTACGTCTCCCCTGCTTTCTCTGAAAAGAAGTCTCCAATCTTATCAGAAATGTTATTAGATTTTTCATTAAAAGGAGAGTAAAACCCTTATGCTTGACAAAGATGACCCAGGAGGTTTCAAGACTTTGCACTGCTTTGCAGTATTGACACAAAGAGTCAACAGACAGATAAGATTTTTTGACCATAAGGTAAAGGACCAAAATTATGCCATTCAATCCATTGAGTCTGCTCCACCATTCGATCATGGCTGATATGTTTCTCAAACCCATTCTCTTGCCTTCTCTCCATAACCTTTGATTCCCTTACCGATCAAAAACCTGTCTCTATCTTGAATAACTCAATGACATGGGGTGTTCAGCCATCTCCAGTAATAAATTCCACAGATTAACCACCCTCTGGCTGAAGAAATTCCTCCTCACCTCAGTTTTTAAGGGTCTTCCCTTCACCCTGAGACTCTGATCTCAGGTCCTAGTCTCTCCTCTCAGTGAAAACAGTTTCTGCCCATCCACTTTATCCAGGCCTCTCAGGATTCTGTAAGTTTCAGTCAGATCCGCTTCCCCCACATCAAGTATAGATCAAGTAGACAAGTAAGCAATTGGGCAAAAACTTGGTGGATGGATTATAATTGTTTTTATTTATTCACCTGTGGGTGTCATTGGCTGGCCAGCATTCCTGATGAAGGGCTTCTGCCTGAAATGTCGATTTTCCTGCTCCTTGGATGCTGCCTGACTTGCTGTGCTTTTCCAGCACCACTCTAATCTTGGCCAGCATTATTGCCCATCCCTAGTGATCATTCAGACGGTGCTGGTGAGCTGCCTTCTTGAACCGCTGCTGTCCATATGCTGTAGGTTGACACAATGATATTGGGGAGGGAATTCCAGGATTTTAACTGAGCATAAGTAAAGAACAGCAATTTATTTACAAGTTAGGATGGTGAGTGGATTGGAAGGGAACTTGCAGATGGTGGTATCTGCTGGCCTTGTCTTGCTAGATGGAAGTGGTTATGAGTTTGGGAAGCGCTTCCTAAGGAGTTTTGGTGGATTTATTTGGGAAAATGTGATATTATGCATTTTGGCATGACGAATAGAGGAGCTGAATATTACTTAGATTGAGGATGATTGCAGAAAGCTTATGAACAAAGGAATTTAGGACACCTTTTGCATACATTGAAAAAAGTTAGAATCCAAATTCACTAAGTAATAGGGAAAGCAAATGTAATACTGCCCTTTATTTAGAAGGGAATGCAGTCTGAAAGTAGGAATGCTTTGCTGTAACTTTTCAAAGCATTAGTCAGACCACAGCTGGAATATGGTAAACATTGGAGGCAGTCCAGAGAAGGTTCACTTGTCT
Source organism: Chiloscyllium plagiosum (assembly GCF_004010195.1). NCBI lineage: Eukaryota > Metazoa > Chordata > Chondrichthyes > Orectolobiformes > Hemiscylliidae > Chiloscyllium > Chiloscyllium plagiosum. The sequence continues at coordinate 26,627,886 of NC_057738.1, forward strand.
GATACTGGGTATGAAGGAACTATCTTGTAAAGAGAGGTGAAATAGATTATGCCTACACACTTTGGAATTTAAAAGAATGGGAGGAAATTCGGAATATGTAAAAGCTTCTTAGGGAACTTGACAAGGTAGTTGTGAAGAGGTTGTTTCACCTTATGGGAGAGTCTAGGACCAGAGGACATAATGTCAGAGAACTGGATCACACATTTAACATTGAGATAAAGAGGAGTTTCTTCGCTCAGAGGGTAGTGAATATGTGGAATTCCTGAATACCGAGGGCTGTCAAGGCTGGGTCATTGAGTATATTGAAGGCTGATGGATTTTTAAACAGCAAGGAAATCAGGTTACGGGGAAAAGACAGGAAGTGGAGTTGAAGATTATCAGATCAGTCATGATCTCATTGAATGGAGGAGCAGACTCGATGGGCTGAATGGCCTCCTTCTGCTCCTGTGTTCTATGTTCTTATCATCTTACATCCAGGAAGTCTGATATCCAGAGTATTAATAATAACTCCAAATGCTCAGCAAACAGTTTAAATACATTATGAGTCTTTAATCCTAAGCAAAGTTGTTTTAGATGATGTGTTGGTTAACAATGGCAAATATATCAATTTTACTGCACAATATATTTTTCTGCTTCAAAGGTAGAATTAGATTCTTTCCCTCAAAGAGTTAGAAAGACTAATTGCTACAAGTAAAACCTGCAATGATTAGCATTGACTTACCATAATAGTAAATGGCAAGAGAGTAACTTAAGAGTAAGTCATAGCAAGGCAGCTCAGCCAATTGGAATACTATTGTGTGTTAGGAGAAATCAGGAAAACTTTCACTGTCCAGGGAGATGACTTGTGCAGACAGTGTCTCCGGCTGCAGTTTCTGAAAGTTCATGTTTCAAACCTGGAACAGTGCCTGGAATCATTGTAGAGTAGTCACAAGGCTGAGGTCTTCTTGGATAGTACATGTAGACCCACCCTCCTCTAGCTTATCTCTCCACCCTTCAGGCTCTCTGCCTTTATTCCTGATGAAGGGCTTTTGCCCGAAACATCGATTTTACTGCTCTCGGATGCTGCCTGAACTGCTGTGCTCTTCCAGCACCACTAGACCATGTAGCACTGTAATCACACCACAAATATAAATTGCAAAATCAGAAAGAAGATGGGTAACTTTGAGACAGAGTAAGATCACCAAATATTTAGTCAAATGGGCAATCTCTCTCTCTAGCAGATTTTCACTTTGGATGATGCTGGGCGAACACAGGGGAACACAGTAAGAGCCAAATCTGTGGTGCGAGGAGTAGCTCAGCTGCATGGTGTAGGGTGAAAAAGCATGTCGAAGAGCAATATCAATATGGGATTCTGTTGTTTGGAGAACAGATAGATGTCACTGTGGCCTTCGATGCGATACAGGATGGTACCTTCCTAGTTCTGGGTCAAAATGTTAGTGAATGACTGCAGGATGTTCCGTAAGGGAAAGAAGAATAGCCAGACGTGGTGTTCCATGTTAGCAACATCAACATTGGCAAAAAAAAATGATGAGGACTTGTAAGTGGAATGTAAGGTGCTAGGAAATAAATTAGAGGGAGAACTTCAAAGGAGTCATCTGATGATCACTTCTAGTGCCACTTGCTAGAGAAATCAAAATTAGGAGAATTGTATGACAGAAGAGGTGGTGTAGGTGGAAGAGAGATTCTCAGATTCTTGCTGATTGGAATGATTCTGGGGAATATAGGATCTGTAGAAACCTCTACTGCAGTAGCACTGTGACATTACCCTTGCATGGGCTTTGCTGGTTCTGTAGGTCAGGTTTCAAGTTGATGGTGGGGGCTGGAAACCTAAATGAGGAGATAAGAGTGAGGGAAATAAAGGTGGAAATTAAAGATAAACATTGTGAATTCAAAGTGAAGCATGGAGAAAATAAGGGCTAGCAGTAAATAGGACCTAAGTACAAACTAAGTATCAAAATGGCAAAATAGGACCTGTCTAAACATACTTTGCCTGAATGCGTTGAGCATTTCCACAAAAAGGTACAGAAGTGAACTATGGAAATAGTTGTGAGTGAATATGATGTAATTGAATATGATGTAATTGCAAATACAGGACATGGCTGCAGAGTGATTAAGAAAGGGAAATGTTTCTCCAGTATTCAATATTTAGGGAGGATGGGCAAAATTGAAAAATAAGTGTGATGATTTTGTTAGTGAATACTGAAATCAACACAACAGTGAGAAAGGATATTAGCATAGATGGTTCAGATGTGAAGAAAGCTCAACCTACACTAAGAAGCAACAAGGGTGGGAGACATGAGGAAATTAGAGATACATGCAACAAGGGATCATACTTTAGTTTACATGTAAATGAATGGATCATATTAGAAATAATATTGTGGCACTACAAAATTTTCTTTTCACCCGTTATATTGAGGAGCCAACTAGGTAGCATCCTATCCGTACTTTGGTTTTGAGTAGAGAAGGATGTAATTAATAGTTTGGTTGTGACAAATCCTTTAGGAAAAACTGATCGTTACATGATAGAATTCTTAATTGGGATAGAGGGTGAAGTCGTCCATTCTGAGACTAGGGTCTTATTATCTGAACAAAGGAAACTATGAATGTATGAAGCCTGAGTTGGCCGCAATAGCTTGGATAACTTCATTAAATAATAAATAGCAAAAATTAATATTTAAATACATAGCATTATTGCAATAGTTATACTTTCCTTTCATATAAAAGAACACAAAAGGAAACTTGGCATGAACATAGCTAACAAATGAAATTAAGGATAGTATTAGATTCAAGGGTGGGTCATATAAGGTTGTGACATAAAGTTGCAAGTCTGAGGCCTTGGAGCAATTAGAATTTGTCAAAGGAGAGCCAAGAGATTGATTACGAGGAAAAAAATCGATTAGATTCCCGACAGTATGGAAACAGGCCCCTTGGCCCAACATGTCCACACCGACCCTTCAAAGTGTAACCCACCCAGACCCATTTCACTCTGACTAATGTACCTAACACGATGGGCAATTTAGCACGGCCAATCCACCTAACCTGCACATCTTTGGAGTGTGGGAGGAAACCAGAGCAAACCCACACAGATACAGAAAGAATGTGCATACTCCACACAGACAGTCACCTGAGGCTGGAATCAAGCCTGAGGCCCTGGTGCTATGAGGCAGCAGTGCTAACCACTGTGCCATCATGCTACCCCTTAGAGTTAACTTGCAAGGAACTTAAAAGCAGACTGTAAGAGTTTCCTTACAATATAAAGTGGGAGCAATGATAATGCAGAAGGAGAAAATGCAGAACAATTAAACAACTTCAGTTCTGTATTCACAGAACAAGATAAATGTAACTTCCCAGAAATGCTAGGGAAGCCAGTACCTTTTGGGAAGGAAGAATTGAAAGAGATTAATGTTAATTAAAAAAAAGGATAAGAAAAGGCTCTGGGGGCTAATAATTACCAAAGGCTTGGTAATATACATCCCTTGGTACAATACAAGTTGGCCATAGAAATAGTGTATTCATTGGTTAGCATCTTCCAAAATTCTGATACAATCCTGGTATATTGGAAAATGGCAGATGTACCCCCAAGATCTAAAAGCAAAGGAGAGAAATGGAAATTGCAGACTGGTTAACATCACTAGCAGGGAATTCCTGGATTCCAATATAGTGGATATGAAACCAGAGCATTTCAAAAATACCAACAGGATTGCACAAAGTCAAAAAAGATTTATGAAAAGGCAATTGTGCTTGACAAACCTATTTTGAAGGATGTATCTGATAGATCAATTGGGGGGGGGGGTCTTAATTGGAGCACAGGCAGGAAATCCTGCTGATATTTCTCCATCCACCCATGGTATTGTTGAAGAGGGAAGGGATAGGTGGATCAGTGATGGGTACATTGCCAATGGTGCAGCAATCTAATTTACAGGTTCACTCACCTATTCTCTCAACTCTGGGTGGACTGTAACATTCTAGACATCTTGCAAGAGATCTCGCAACAGAATGCTTGACCTACATCTCCTTCAAGCCGCTGGGACACCTGTTTTATATGGGAAGGGAGACGGCTGAACACTAAACCAGGTGAAAGATCAGGAAAGTGAGTGTATTTCCAACTGATTTCCTCAGATATACATTTTAATTTGCTGGCAGTCCCCGGGTTGCGAACAGGTTCTGTTCTTCAGTACATTTGCAAATCAATTTATACGCAAGTCTGAACACAATGCAGGACAATGTGAAGAAGCAGTTCATAAGTGCAGGAAATATTTGTATGTCAGACCTTTAGAATTACACACTAGGTTGGGATTGCGTTTGTAAGTGCAGCCATTTGGAAGTCAGACATTCACAAAACAGTGCCCCCGCCCCCGTAGTTAATAAGTAAGACGTCTGCGCACAAGCTAACCAGTTGCAGACTGGCAAATGGGTTACAATTTGGCAAAGCATCTCTCTGCCAGTTTTTCCAATTTCTTATCTTTGCATCCATTGGACTGATCAGCACTTTTACCCCCAATAGTGTGGTTTTGATGAAAAGTCATTGACATTAATTTCTTTCTCCTTAGCTAGCCTGGTGAGCTTCCACTCCAACATATGCTGGTGAGTGTGTATAACTTCACCTTGTCTGATATTGTGCTCTTTGTATCCATTATTGACCAGCGACTGGTATCTAAATCCAGCAACAAATTTCAAATACAATATTATTTGACTGAAATAATGCCAGTTTAAATATGTGCTCATGAATATTTGAGTTGGAAGTGACGTGTATTGCCAGTATGTAATACAATATTTACATTACCAGGGCTGATTTCATGCTGGTGTCAGCCCACAGTCACTCATTGGCAACACAGTTAATCATTAGTTTCCATTGAGTGCTTATTAATTTGTAACTATTCTACTTCTTAAGATTCATTTCTTTGCTTGATGGAATTGTATGCAAAATTTGAAAATTCAGAGCCCTCTCTGGGGGTCCACTGATCTATGGACAGAATGGATATTGTCAGAAATAGTGCTTTCACAGTTGATGAATAAAGTTTGCTCATGCATCAGCCCAGCTGTATTCCAATGTTCTATGCTTGATTGGTGCCATCAATGGCATTGCAATAAAACTAATCTGTGGCTTCTCCACTGTCCTTGTCTCAGACCTTGGTTCATCCCAGGTAGATCATTCACACATATTACGTGCTGTTTTATTTTTAAGCTTTTCTTTTCTTGGGATGCGGATGTCACTAGCAAAGACAGCATTTGTTGCGCAAGCTTAATTGAGCTCAATGGTTTGCAAGGCAATTCCACAGGACAGTTGGGAGTCAACCACATTGTTATGGGTCTGGAATCACACGTAGGCCACAGCAGCTAAGGACAGCAGATTTTCTAATTGACGTGTGACTTACCAACAATCAATGATTAAGGTGAGCTTTTAACTCTAGACTGACTAATTAATTGTATTTAATTCCTGCTATAGTGAGATTAGAACCTCTGCTCTCTGATCATTAACTTGGGCTTGGCCTTGACAATCCCACTACAGATTTGTGCCAACAAAATGATTATACTCTAATTGTTGAATTATTTGCACTGTCCTCCCATTGCATTATTATGGTGAGATTTAAAATCATTTGTACATGTTATGAGACGTTGTGGTACATCATTTCACCACAATTAGGTTGGTAATCATTTGTCAGATATGATCATTGACAATTGTTAGAATGAGTGAGTCGCCACTTTAATTACTCTGATTGTACTGCTTCTGTCAACCAATACCTACTATCCTAAATTAGAAATGTTGATAAACAATTGTATACATTTCAATTTCAGTCAATAAAATGTTGATATTTTGAGTCAAACGTCTGGGGTATTTTGATGCTTTTGTGAATGATAAGATTTGCCTTTCAGGAACCCCAATGTTTCTATTCAATTACTCCATTTCATAGGCACCTCAAAAACTGAACAGTGCAGAGGAATAGGGAGGACTAAAGGGGGAGAACAGATAGTGTTGAGCCTCAGCCATTCATCTTTATCATGACAACATTGCCCTAACTTGTCACTTTAGATGTGGAAATTAGCTTCCGTCTCATGTTGGCTATGTTTCACAGTGCTCCCCCAATTCTCAGTTTTTACTCATCCTTCATGTTCAACACCCCACCAGTGGTGGCCATCCCTCATGAAGTATAGGTGCAAAGTTCTGGACCTCTTTCCAGAAACCTCTCTGGTTCTTTCTCCTCTTATAAAACACACCCTTAACTCTAAATATTTACCCCATTTTGGTCACCCATGCTAAGATCATATTATGTGCCAATTACTGTCTGAAAACAATCCTGTTGAAAACATTTCAGGACATTTTACTGTATTAAGCATACTACTTCAGTGCAAGTTGTTCCTTTCTCTTCATTTTTTTGTTGACATGTAGGCTGCATGTCAATTATATACATTTCCCATAGCTCTACGTTAGAGTGGTGCTGGAAAAGCACAGCTGCTCAGACAGCATCCGAGGAGCAGAAAAATCGACGTTTTGGGCAAAAACCCTTCATCAGATAAGTCCTGATGAAGGGCCTTTGCTCGAAACATCAATTTTCTTGCCCCTCGGATGCTGCCTGACCGGCTGTGTTTTTCCAGCACCACTCTAATTTCCATCTGCAGTCCTCACTTTTGCCTTGTTTCCTACAGCAAGCAAACTGGCAGGCTAGTAAAACCAAGGAGAGGCACAAACGGGAAATTCTCTGATGACGGCAATAATGTTTTGGGGGTGAGTGAACATTTCCCCTTGCTGGATATTAATAGCAGAGGCCAGAACCTGTATTCTACAGAGTACAAAAAAAAAGATACATTTGAGTGAGAACTTGTTGGAGGGCCTGTAGGTTTTTTGTGGAGAAAATCAGTTGAAGCATTTTACATGACTCATGGAGATTTGGAAAATGTTTCTGAATCCAGTTGTATTTTCTGTTTCAATGACCTTGCTTTACAATGCAAATATTCATCTGCTAGCCCATCTATCAGGCATTGCCACAAGTGCTGGAGAAAATGATCACAACCAAGAGTCTAGTTGACAAATTTTGTATCATTTAAGAGAAGCAGGTGAACATCTTCTCTACTAAAATATGAGAAGAACTCACCTTCATTTTATGGAGTTCCAGTGTCATCGTTTAAAAGGACAAGAACACCAACTGCAGGAGGAACATCACCTCCAAATTCTTCTCAAAGTCACATGAACCTCACTTGGATAACTTTTATCAGTCTGTTATTGTCGCTGGATCAAAATCCTCAAGTATTCCTCCTCAACTGCACCATTGGACTGCAATGGTCCCAGGATAAGTCCACAACTATTTTGAAGGTGACCATGAAATGGTACTAAATGCTGATGTTGCCTGCATCACAGTGAATGACTTTTTAAAAGTCAACATCAAGAGAAAGGAGAGCTAGAGGTGTTGGCTAATGTCACTAGACTAACAATCCAGACCTCAGGCTAATGTTCTGGCTCCATGGTTTCAAATACCACCATTGCAGACAGTGAAATTTAAATTCAATTAAAACATTTGGAATAAAACCAACAAAATGTGAATGCTGGAGATCTAGAACAAACAACAAAAACTGCTGGTGAAACTCATCGGGTCACTGGACCCAAAATGTTGACCCTACTTTCCCTCCACAGGTCCTGCCAGACCTTGCTGAGCTTCTCCAGCAATTTATACATCTGCAAAAATCTGGATTTTTGTTTTTGCAAAGCTAACCTAATAATGACCATGTAACTGCCATCAATTGTTGTAAAAGGTCCGTCGCCATTGTCTCTTCGGGAAGACATTCTACCTGGTGTGACATACATGCGATTCCTGATCCACAGAAATGTGGCTGACACTTAACCAACCCTTGAACTATTTGGGATGGGCAATAAATACTGTTCAAACAGGAGCACACATATAACATAATTGAATTCATTTTTAAAAAATGGTTCTTGTAATTCCTGACACCTTTGACATTTCCTTCTGGAGGCTGACACTGAAGTGGGAACGTCAGCTAATGAACTACATAATAGGAAAAGCAAGTGCAAATTTAATTGCATCCATTTGGTGAAATCTAATGCATTCCGGCAGAACACCGAGGCGATAATAAGACCATCCTTTGCATGCAAATGACATTCTCACTTTGGAATGGAGGATGACTTGGAAAATTGTCAAATTATGCCAATCTATGTTGAAAATAACACAGCATGTCTGAAAAAAGATCTAATGTAATTCTAAGGTACTGTGATACTTTAAGAACCAATATCTTGGAGTAAGGCTGATATCTAGCCTGAGGCAGGAAGCATTAGTGGCCACAAGTTTAATAAATTAGAAGCAAAACTCTAACTGCAGCAGAGCTGAGTTGAACCAACAGCTGCCAGCTCCTGCTTCTGACTGATATCCCCAGTAAAATGTAAAAACACTGACATGCCTGAAGGCACAGAATTCTAACTACTTGAACTTAGGGCATGCAGCTGCAATGCTACCAGGGGATGCACAGTTCACAAGCTCAGGAAAATGAAAAAAGAGTTAACAATAAAAAGGGATTTCTCTCGGTTGTTGAAATAGTGCTCCTTTCAGACTGGCAAATTCTTAAGCTTCACAGAGGTGTATTTTACCATACTCAGCTACAATAATTCATTGTTATCATTAAAGTGTAAAGCAAAATCTAATACATTTGAGGCAAACCAGGCTTACCTATCATTTGCATAATATTACACAGTATGCGCAGTTCAGAAACAGTCCATTTGGTCCAAATGGTCTGTGCCAGTGTTTATGCTTCACAAGAGACTCCTTGTAATCTTGACATCTACACTTATTAGCATACCCATCTATTTCCTTTTCCCTCATGTGGCTTTCTAGATTCAGGAGTATGGTGGCATTGGGGTTATTTTGGCTAATAAACTAAAGTCACAACACTGCGGATGATGGAAATCATAAATAAAAGCTGGAAATAGTCAACACGTCTGGCATTGTTTGTGGAGGGATAAACAGAGGGGAAAAGATTTAATATTTTTCGATTGTTGACCTTTCATAAGTCTTCTGATGTTCCTAATTGGATCATATTTTCCCAGCCAGTGGAGTTGGTTTCTGGCAGACATTGTGTGGGGATGCCCCCGAAGTTGACTTCACATCAGGAATGTGACATCGCCTGTGCCGTCTCCCAGCTTTCCCTCGATTGGGATTTAAGGAGAAGGATATGTTGAATAAGTAATTAAGAAATATTTGAAGTTACTACAGCAATGTAAAATACTTTTAAGTATAAATCCTGGAATTCCCAGACAGAGGATTCATTTCTTGACCTATCAGCAGCTGGTCAAGGCCATTCAGGTGATTGCAGACTGGGAAAATCTCCTTTGGTGAAACCGGCAGGCTGTGAGAACTTTAATCAGTTAAACTGAAGAACTCCAGCTATGACCATTGAGCAGTGGCTGTTCAAAGTACTTTCAGTCTGAGAGAGAACTTTCACTGCTTGAGAGTTTGTTGCCAAGGTCTTAAGAGCACTCCAACATTCTAGCACTTTGTTCAACCTCAGGTGCATTTTGCTGCTGCCAGAGATCACCACGTTATGGCAGCAACCTATTACAGATCTCCTTTTCCTCCCACAGCTGAGAGACCACAGCAGAGAGCACACCATCGTCAACTGCTTCAGCATCACCAACAACAGTAGCAAATGTCTTTGTCTCAGCTGCAAGACAGTTCAAAATGTGAGATGGTGCAGGGCAGAGGAGATGGACACCAAGTACCAACTGGAAGCAGGAGGCAAGATACCCTCATCATCTGTAGGCGTACAGCAACTATATTGATGTCTAAGCATAAGCATATCAGGACAATCAAGTTTTCCCTCAGTGACATCTGCAGCCTACTGGAACAAGACCTCCTTCCCAGTGGAGTAGGCGGTCATGTTCTGTTAGTGGCTAACTGTCAGCCTGCTAAAGGAGGACCCCTCCAAGTCCCTGTCACTTTCCAAATCCTGTCGACTGTTCTCCTGCAATGACAGAAAGCAGAGGGCTCTAAGTGCTTACAGTTCATTGTATGGAGATGAGGGAAGGACAGGAATTGTAAAGGGTGACTGTGAAATATGGGTGTGAGAGGGCAATGGTCTAAGGGGAAAGTGGTGTCATCTTCGATGCAGATATACCTGGAGAGAGGGGAATGGTTGGACCTGCAATGTCTGTTGACCTGAGGCTAACTGTGCAAAGTACTGAAAAGAAACTTATTGTGGGGTTTGGTGCCTGTCAGTGTTACACCACTCACCTTTCATGTCCTACAGAGGACATTGTTCCTCTTGTTACACTGTCTTCAGTTAGTTGTATCACACCCATGTTGCGGAGTTCCTCGGTTGCTTCCATTCATGCCTGCTTATCTGGAGAAGTAGTCAACTTCCTCCTGCTCTTGAGAGACCTCAATTCATTGCAGCCTTTTTGGATGCTGGGTCAGGACAATCAGATTAGAGAGAGAGAGAGAGAAACACTTGTGAGGGCACAGTAAACCTCTCAACTTTAGCTCTTCATTGAAGTGGCTCAACCTTCATAAATCCAATGTTAGGTAGGTCCTTGAAAACCATGCCATGTTTAGTTAGAAATGCTTTTGGTGGTAAGTCATTTGGTAATATCAAACTCCAGCAGTGGTGAAAATGGAAACATGATGTCAATGTTTTTTGTGTGACACTCATCAGGACAGAAATGCAAGCATATCATTTATCAAACTGTATTTTTCTGAAATCATTATTTGAATTTCATTGAAAAAAAGAGTTGATGGATGTCTAATATTTATTTTAAAATTCACTCCAGTATGTTATATTCCTTCATTTCACCAATATGGGAGCCAGATATTCGTTTAGTGACAGCATTTATGTCTCTCAATCAGAGAAAATGAAGCGAGCATATAAGCAACACATTCACAAATTTTTATCCATCACTCTCAGTCAAAAATGTTGTTCCACACAAAAGGACCACCATTGACCAACTAACTTTGAATCATATTATATTGCCTATTGTTAATTTTTTTCAACTAATAAATGTGTTAACTTTTAATAAGCCTGGTGATGTATTCATATAAGGATAGGTGTTTCCAAAGAGAAGTATCCACGTCTGTTCACTGTTCTAATATATCATAGGCAGCACATCAGGAATAAAGCTTGTGAAGTGGTACTAATGAGAATTCAGTCTGGACTTTATTATCGAAGAATAGTTTGAATCACTTTAAGCAGTCTTATCAATTGAGAGCCAGAAGCACTCACTGATAGAACTGACTGCTCGGGGAGCTTAAATTCTTGGCTTTCATCTTATTGATTAAAAGCTAGAACTATTAACAAACAATGACTATTCAAATAGGAGAAAATCAATTGTTTTATCACATGCTGAAAATCACTTCCAAAAAACAAACAGACTATGGAAGTCAAGCTTTCAATTCTTCACTGAACAATTACAGGCAAATATTTGCTCACAAAGAAACATGGGCAATCAGACTGCAGTGAAACAGCAGCAGAGATAGTTCATAATAAGACTGATGTGAGGTGCTGGTGTTGGACAGGGGGTAGACAAAGTTAAAAATTACAGAACACTAGGCAACAGTCCAACAGGTTTATTTGGAAGTACTAGCTTTCAGAGCACTGCTCCTTCATCAGGGAGCAGTGGAGCAGGATCATAAATTCTGTGTCTTTGCTATAAATTCTATGTCTCACAATCCTGCTTCACAACCACCTGATAAAGGAGCAGCACTCCAAAAGCTAGTGCTTCCAAATAAACTTGTTGGACTATAACCTGGTGTTGTGTGATTTTTATCATAATGGGACTGGTTGAGCTGAACCTGTTTTTTTTGAAAAGGTTTTACAAAAGAAATGTTTTCAGAGTTTCATTCTCCAAATATACGGCGTGCTTTGGGACTGAGGTGGCAAAGTGGTAGACGTGTGGCACTGTTGGAAGCCTGGCCACTTTGAACAGAGCACGTACCTAGTGACTGCAGATCTTTATTCCTGCCGGGACAAGCAGATGCATCACTTACAAACCTTACACCCCAAGCTGCAGATCATTACCCAGTTGTTCCTGAGGATTGTGTCCTCAGTCCAACCATCTTCAGCTGTCTTATCACCCTTCCTCCATCATAGGGTCAGCTGTGGGAATGTGTGCTGGTGATTGAACAACGTTTAACTGACTTCTGAAGAAGAGTGCAACATTAACTCTGCTTCTCTCTCTCCATGGATGCTGCTGGACCTGCTGAGTTTTCCAGCAATTCTTTGGCTTTGCTTTATTATTCGATGGCACTGCTCTGTAACTGAGCTGATTTAATTCCTGGTGTGGATTCTTATGTATCAGTGTCTTCACAGTCCTGATTGCACCTGCTGCCTCTCTGTTTGACTGAGGATAGAGTGGCAGATCTGCCACCTGGTTTATGACTCTTTGCAAAGTGAATTTCCTGAAATTCTCATTTGAGTCCATTGCCCAACATTAATTCTTCTGGGAAACCACGTCTTGCAAAGATCTTTTTCCGTGTTCTGATCACCACATTTACTGTGGCTGAATGAAGTCTTGCCACTTTGATAGAAAATCTTGATGAAATCGTTAGCTCTGTTGACACTTGGCAGTTTATAGGAGAAAGTGAGGTCTGCAGATGCTGGAGATCAAAGTTGAAACTTTATTGCTGGAACAGCACAGTAGGTCAGGCAGCATCCAGGGAACAGGAGATTCGACGTTTCGGGCACAGGCCCTTCTTCAGGAATGAGCAGAGAGTGTTCAGCAGGAGAAGATAAAAGGTAGGGAGGAGGGACTTGGAGGAGGGGAGTTGGAAATGTGATAGGTGGAAAGAGGTCAAGGTGAGGGTGATAGGTCGGAGTAGGATGGAGGCGGAGAGGTCAAGAAGAAGACTGCAGGTCAGGAAGGCGGTGCCGGGCTGGAGGGATCCGGCTGAGACAAGGTGGGGGGAGGGGGGATGAAGAAACTGGTGAAGTCCAAGTTCATCCCCTGCGGTTGGAGGGTTCCCAGTCGAAAGATAAGACGCTCCTCCTCCGACCGTCGGGTTGTTGTGGTTTGGCGGTGGATGAGTCCAATGACCTGCATATCCTCGGTGGAGTGGGAGGGGGAGTTGAAATGCTGTGCCACAGGTTGGTTGGGTTGGTTCGTCCGGGTGGCCCAGATGTTTGTACAGGGAAATGTATCCTGTATGTGTTTTGAAACATTGGTCACCATATTATTTCACCATTCCAAAGAAGTGCTGTGCATCACTCAGATATTTCATTCCAGAAACTCTCTGATGGCTCTTCTCTTCTTTGGATACACCATGATACTTTGTTCTTGGCTAATGTTTCTCAGGAATGTAATTGTCCTTCTAAAGAATTGGAATTTTTCATTCATTGTGGTACATTTAATATGTCCCTGATCCTTCAGTTGTGTGCCTTTTTCATTTTACCATGTACTAGAATGTGCTTCATTGGGGCAGCATGGTGGCACAGTGGTTAGCACTGCTGCCTCACAGCGTCAGAGACCCGGGTTCAATTCCAGCCTCGGGCGACTGTGTGGAGTTTGCACATACTCCCCGTGTCTGCGTGGGTTTCCTCCGGGTGCTCAGGTTTCCTCCCACAATGCAAAAAATGTGCAGGTTAGGTGAATTGGCCATGCCAAATTGCCCGTAGTGATAGGTGAAGGAGTAAATGTGGGGGAATGGGTCTGGGTGGGTTGAACTTCGGCAGGTCGGTGTGGACTTGTTGGGCCGAAGGGCTTGTTTCCATGCTGTAAGTAATCTAATTCGGAGGCTCACTGAAGATGTTACCTAGTATGGTGATGAAATGTCTGAAAACGAACCTTCCAGCTCAGTGAGCAAATGTACATCCAGACATTGCTCTTTGGTAATTTTGTGGTGCAGAGGAGATCCCAAATGTTAGTTGGTTGAAGCAATCCCATGAAAATGAGGTTAAAAGAATGTAATCAGCAGTCTTGACACTTGGTCTAAGGATATATTAAGATACTCTATGTTTATAGTTAGTTTTGTGACAAACCTGTTTATTGTCAATAAGATCATATAAAATAGGAACAGGAGTAAGCCATTTGGTCCCTCAAGCCTCCTCCACATTTCATTAGGATGATGGCTGATCCAGCATCCTTTGTATCCAGTTTCCTGCATTTCCCCATAATTCTTGATTACCCGACTGAATCCATCCATCTTAGCATTAACCTTACACAGGGACTCTGTCCCCACACCTCTCTGTGGTAAGGAGTTCTAAGACTCCCAATGCTCTGAGAGAAGAAATTCCTCCTAATCTCCATCTTAAATTAGTGCCCCTTTATTCTGAGACAATACTCTCTGGTCTTAGATTCTCCCATGACATCGATAGAATGAAGTTTCCTCTGACCTCCTTTGTCTAAGGCTGGCTTCTACATACAATCATAGTATTCTATTTGTTTTGGGAACAGTTATTGCCTTGGGCATATTTGGGTAGTTGTGTCATTGGCAACATGAGCCCACTGTCAATCATGTACTTTAACTGAAGCTTTACTCTTCAACAAAGGATCATTTTTTCTGGGAGTGTACAAGGTTTGGTGTATTCACGTAGTGTGATGAAATATTCCTGCTGTCATTTGCCTAAACCTTCAACTAACTTTGAAAATTCTTTTCTTTCCTGTCTTCATTCCGTAATACTATCTCCGCTCTCTTCAGAAGATCTAAATAAATACAGATATTTTTGCTGAAAAATTCATGTTCCTTCATGTAGAGTTTCATCGGTATTTCATTCTCTGTGACTAGGTTTCATGGTGATTTCCCCATGCACTTGAAGATCTGCGCCTCATGGACCTTGGAGTTTTATGTTAGTTGGTCTATTCCCACAGTGGTCAACTATGCCAATCAGTCTGATTGTGTTGAACTAGCTGCTGTTATGTTCAAATTTAACTCTATTTCAACACCATGCACCCTAATTTCAATGTCTAGAATCTGTTTTGATTTTCTTTAAACTAACCAAGATATGATATCTTCACCATTGATCAAAACCAATACCTTTTTGAGGTATTTTGTCCTTGAAGAATGATTTCTACTTCTCCAGAAGTTTTCCCCATACATGAACTTTTCTTTGGTTTTGGAGTGAAAACATTGTAAATTTACAATGTTTTCTGAAGTGACCCTTAGATTAGATTACTTACAGTTTGGAAACAGGCCCTTTGACCCAACACGTCCACACCGACCCTCCAAAGAGCAACCCACCCAGACCCATTCCTCTACATTTACCCCTTCACCTAACACTATGGGCAATTTAGCCTGGCCAATTCACCTGACCTGCACATCTTTGGACTGTGGGAGGAAACCGGAGCACCCGGAGGAAACCCACGCAGAGATGGGGAGAATGTGCAAACTCCACACAATTCCCGCCTGAGGCGGTAATTGAACCCGGGTGCTAACTACTGTGCCACTGTGCCGACCCAATTAACCACACTTATAAAAATTCAGTTCCCCCTGCTGAATATTCATTGTTCTTGTAATTTTGATTGCAGTCACACCTTGTACAAACTAATACAGAGGAACCTCAATTATCTGGTATTCGATTATCTGAACGTCGGATTATCCGGCAAGATCACAAGGTCCCGATGCTTGGCTAAACTGTGTTATCTGGCATTCGATTATCCAGAATTTAATTAACTGAATTAAATACTCTCTGCTCATGTCCTTCCGTTAATTGAGGTTCCTCTGTATAACATTGATGATGACATTGATTTTCCCTCTACTGGCATTGTGGTAGGCTTAGAAGAAGGGGCCTATGCATCCAACAGTATCAGAAGAAGCCTAATTCTCTTCATTGTGGCAGGTAATTTTAGGCTCTCATTTTTGCCTGAGGAACAAATTCAAGTGCTTGTTATTATGTTAAATCCTCTGTGGATTGAAGAAAGTCTGATGACTTTTCATTCCTCAAAACAATTATTATACTCTCTGCACTCTTCATCCTTCACAGTGATTTAGCTGCAAAATCCTGCGAGAAGACATGAATCCATTAAAAAGGCTTTGATTGAATTTCCATTCTATCACTTATTTGTCTGGGGCTAAAGTATGTGTTGAGTGCTTTACTCAATGCATGATACTCCACAGTAGTTTTACTCACATGCCCCTATGTTTTGTTTAACCTGAATATTAATAACTATTGGGCCCATGGTATATAAAAAAAATGTTGATTTTTATGACACTGTTCCTTGACATGTTTGTCCAAAACCATTTGACAGTGCTAAAACTTTCACTCCCACTTCTGCTCTTGCTATAGAGCTTACATGCTATCAAATAGTCGCAGTACTACAGTTGCCTTTGTCGCACGGTCACACCTGATTAATCTCAGTGAGTATTTTGGGATTTATTTATTCCTGTTGAAAAAGTCCAGTCCTGAGATTTTCCTCTTCAGCGTGTTGTTGATTCCTGGCTCAGCTTCGAAGGCTTCTGAATTCACCCACCCTTCAGAGGAGCTTTGCAGCTTTGTAAACGAATCATTAGATGATATTTTCCGTGTCTTTGGTATCTTCTCATTTTCTTGAAGTTTTCTGAGCTCTCAGAGTGCCTTTGGAGTCTTCCTTTATTTACTCAGCTGTGACTTTGAAGTCTTCAGGTCTGGAATATATCTGTTTGGGTGCTCTCTCCATGAGGCTGCTTGTTCATTATCTCTGAGTAAGGCTCTTATCTCCTGCCAACTGTAACACGTCTTTACTCATATCTGTACATACTAAGTGCTCAGACATTGTTCTCGAGTATAATACCTAAGATTTGTCTCTTCACTTGCTCATTCTAAACAGCCGTCTTCTCTCTTACTGATGTCAAAGTTGTGTGATCAGTTATATCATTGTGATTTACTTGAATCTCATTGGACCCTGACACCTTCCTCTGAGCCTGCAGTAATTATTTTATTGTATTTCAGGAGCAAAATACTTAAGTGAACCCTTTCCACCTATCAACCCTCACCTAATTTACTCCCCCTCAGTGAGATTCACTCTTGCCTCTTAAAATAGAATAGTTCAACCCATTCACTATTGGACTGCATAATCTTCAGACATGTAGGGACAAAGTCCTGTCCCTGGATTTTCCATTGCTCACCATCCAAAGTCCAGACACTACATTACTTGGGGGGTTTCTCTCTTGATGAAGAAACACTATTCAAATTATATTATACTGTTTCTAAAATACGCTAATCAGAATGGTGTAAACATCTAACATACATCACTAGTGCAACTATGATTCGCCTGCAGAAACATTTGCAAAGGCCACTTTAGTTTCATCAATGCTTTGTAGCTTGTTGGATTTCCGGAAGGCTTTAATTTCTGTTTTTGAAGTATCCTTTGTTACTTGCAGTTATAAGAGAAACAGGGTAAGATCTCAAAATGCGTCAGAATTACACATCTCTGTAGTTTGGATGAAATTTGATTTTGCACTAGGGAGTGGAATACATTACCTGCTGATAACATCATTCTTAACTTAAGTGGAAGTCACTTTGATCATTAAAATGCAAGAAATAATTTAAATCACTGCCCACATAGCATTGCCTTTCTTGATTCAATTAACGTTGTTAGGATAAATGCAATCCCAATCCTTTTTACGATTATCTTCATTCTGGTTAGTTTTATTGAATTCACCAGAATCATTAATTACCAATATTTTTAGAATAATGAAATCAATTTTGAGCGAACCATATTTTGTGAGAATTGTGGACTTGCACAGACAAATGCTAAACTTGTTTGTTGGGCTCTAAGAATATCATTTCCACATAATTGGTTTCACCTGTAGCATAGTAAGTGTATTGTTCACTTCCCCACTGAGCCTCAATGTAGTTTCAAGTAGAGAATTTACATTTTCCTAAGGTTTTAATAATTCTGACTCTCTGCAATACCATACTTTACAATATATTCAGTTCAATCATTTCAAACCTTGCTTTGGTTTAATCAAAACACCCTTATTAGTAAGCAGACTGTAAAATGATGAAGAGACTTTGTTCAACAGAAACAGTCACCAACAGAGAAGGTATGACATAGTTCTGCAAGTGTGTCTGTAAACAAACGATGTAATATTGTAATTTGCATCATTTTTTTAAAAATCACCCACTTTCCCAAAACACTATGTAACTGTAGTGATTGGAACAACGTCAACCAGGTGGGTATCATAGAATATGATTTCTCTGATTAGGGGTGTTAATCTGGTCCAATCAGGCAATCCTGGCTGACAGATATAAACAGGAGTGCTATCACACAGCACTGTCCTTTGATGTGAAGGGCAGTGCTTGTCACTGGCCACCCGGGTGTTTTCCTATCTTCCTGGTGGTGGAATTTGAATAAAGATTCGTGCACCTTGTGTCTTCAAAAAAAAAACACCTGCACACACACACACCATGGGTGCTGGGGAAAAAAAAATGTGTCTTTCACTGTGTCTCACACCTGCACACACACACCATGGGTGCTGGGGACAAAATAAGCACGACCGCACTTAGGTGGTAGTGTGGGGGTTAAATTAAAATGAAAAGAAAAAAAAAGAAAGAAAGAAAAAAAAAAGATAAATGGGACAAAAAAAAATATATAAAGAGGAGATCACACAGCAAAAAAAAAATATATATAAACAGGAGTGCTATCACACAGCACTGTCCTTTGATGTGAAGGGCAGTGCTTGTCACTGGCCACCCGGGTGTTTTCCTATCTTCCTGGTGGTGGAAATTGAATAAAGATTCGTGCACTTTGTGTCTTTCACTGTGTCTCACACCTGCACACACACACCATGGGTGCTGGGGAAAAAAAAATAAGCACTACCGCACTTAGGTGGTAGTGTGGGGGTTAAAGGGGATTAAAAAAATAAATAAATAAATAAACAGGAGTGAGGTGGGAGGGGCGGGGGCTTGCTGGGTCTGTATTGTCTAAAAAAAAAGAGAGAAAAAA
>NC_057738.1:26646785-26652865 GCF_004010195.1 Chiloscyllium plagiosum
CCGGGTGTTTTCCTATCTTCCTGATGGTGGAAATTGAATAAAGATTCGTGCACTTTGTGTCTTTCACTGTGTCTCACACCTGCACACACACACCATGGGTGCTGGGGAAAAATAAGCACTCCCGCACTTAGGTGGTAGTGTGGGGGTTAAATTATTTAGAAAAAAAGAGATAATAGAAAGGATGTAGAGCTGTCGGAGGGGAGGGCCATGGCGGCGAGGGTGACCAGGGTCGGGGACGTGCTGGGTGCCTGGGCTGGACGCTGCCGCAGGGGAAAAAAAACAAACAAATAAATAAATAAATAAATAAACAGGAGTGCTATCACACAGCATTGCCCTTTGATGTGAAGGCACTGCTTGTCACTGGCCACTCGGGTATTTTCCTATCTTCCTGGTGGTGGAAATTGAATAAAGATTCGTACACCTTGTGTCTCTCACTGTGTCTCACACCTGCACACACACACCATGGGTGCTGGGGAAAAAATAAGCACTAATTCAGTTAGGCGGTAGTGTGGGGGGTTAAAAAAAAAGAGATAAACAGGAATGTCAGGGGTTCTGAAAGAAAAAAAAGAAAAAAAAAGAAAATAAACAGGAGTGCTAGGGATTCTACGCACTCTAGGAGTCAGCTCTGTTCTAGCTGAGTCAGTGTCATGTAATATGCCCATATAAATAAACTTTGACTGTGCAACAGGATACCGGCCTTCATAGAGTTATTTCAATAACAACCCATTAAGGTATTGACATCTCCTGAGTTGCTCTGCTATTCAATTAGATCATGTGTGATCTGTACCTTAGCTTTATTTAAACACTTGTGTTCTATATGGGCTTGAATCATGTTAAGAGTGAACATAAACCAGTAGCAGACACATTTGTTTTCAACTGAAGCCACATGTTTATTTCAGAAACTTTTAATTGCTGATGTCAAACTTGTTCCTCAAGGATGGAAATGTGTTTGGAAAATGAACAGTGTAGATATGTCCAATTATAAGAACGGAAAACCAGTATTTTAACTCAATTAGACAATGGGAGATGACTCTATTTTGATCTCTTTTCAGACTGAAATTGAGACTTTTATTTCGTGCTGGATATATTACCAGTCCTATTTTTATCAGTCAGACTATGTTTTTTTTCTTCTCAATCCAAGAATCATTCCACTTCCTATGTTTACAAGGAGTGAAACAGATTTCATAACTTGTTCTAATTCCAAGTGTTATGATACCAGCTGAGGTTATTGTTGGACACGTTAGATCTCAGATTGAAATGTGGCTAGATAAAAACAATTTTGAAAAAAGCATGTATTAACAAAGAGGTATTCAACTGAAACATGAGCACATAATGCTGCAGAATTAATTTTAACAACAAGATGGGAGCAACTATTTTTCACATCCAGCATCAGCCTTGCACAGCTTCTCCATCTGAAACTATATTGCTGTTTTCCTAAGCCAAAAAAATCTTCCAGAAACCTCAATCTAAAAGCTTAATTTACTCTTTTGTCTACATTGCTTGCTTGTAAACTCTCCCAATTAAAACAAATACCCATTAGCCTCCAAAATTCTCTGTCAGACCTTTTTTTTTAAAAGATGTCACCATGGCTATAGAAATATTATTTCAACGCAAGAGGGCTAAAAGGGAAAAGGCAGATAAACTCAGGGTATGGTTGGGAACATGGGTCTGGGATATCATAACCATTACAGAGATGTGGCTCAGGAGTAGACAGGACTGACAGCTTAATATTCCAGGGTATAGATGCTGTAGAAAGAGAAGCAAGAGAGAGGGTGAGTGTCGTTTTTGATTAGGGATAACATTATGGCTGTACTTAGGGAGGATATTCCTGGGAATACATCCAGGGAAGCTATTTGGGTGCAACTAAGAAATAAGAAAGGGACTATCACCTTATTGGGATAGTAGTATAGACACCTCAATAATCAGCAGGAAATTGAGAAACAAATTTGTAAGGAGATCTCAATTATCTGTAAGAATAATAGGGTGGTTATGGTAGAGGATTTTAACTTTCCAAACATAGACTGGCCTGCCATAATGTTAAAGACATGGATGGAGAGGAATTTGTTAAGCATGTACAAGAAAATTTTCTGATTCAGTATGTGAACCTCCTTACTAAAGAAGGTGCAAGACTTGACTACTCTTGGGAAATAAGGCAGGACAGGTGACTGAGGTGTCAGTGGGGGAGCATTTTGGGGCCAGCAACCATAATTCTATTAGTTTTAAAATAGTGAAGGAAAAGGTTACACCTGATCTAAAAGTTAAAGTTCTAAATTGGAGGAAGGCCAGTTTTGATGGTATTGTGCGAAAGTATTCAGTCATCATTTGACACAGGTAACATCCGTGGAGTGTATGAGGGGATCAAGAAAATGATTGGTCTAACCCAGAGCACATAGCACCACTGAAAACCATAACAGGCGAGACTATCAAAGACAAAGGCAAGCAGATGAAGAGACGGGTTGAGCATTACTCTGAACTCTACTCCAGAGAAAACAGTATCTCGCACAGTGCGCCATATGGCGTGGAATGCCTGCTTGTCATGGAGGAACTGGATGCATTGCCGACTGCCAAAGAGCGGAGTAAAACAATCAACAACTGGCCCACTAGGAAGGCACCAGGATTGGATGGCATCCCGCCAGATGCCATCAAGTGTGCGAAGGGTGTCTTGCTAAACCACCTGCACGAACTACTGCACCCGTGCTGGAAAGAGGGAGCAGTGCCGCAAGACATGGGAAACTGCAACATTGTCACCCTATATAAGAATAAAGGGATCAGAAGCGACTGTAACAACTACAGGGGAATCTCTTGGTGGACATCATTAGCAAGGTTGTCGTATGTCTGGTCCTGAACAGACTGCAGAAAATCACCGAAAGAGTACATCCTGAGTCTCAGTGCAATCAACATGATCTGTTTCCTTCAACAGTTACAAGAAAAATGCAGAGAGCAAAGACAACCACTCTATGTTGCCTTCATTGACCTCACAAAGGCCTTCGAGTTTGTAAGCAGAGATGACGTGTTCGAAATCCTTGTCAGAATTGGTTGTCCCCCGAGGCTCCTCAGGATAGTTCAGTCATTCCACTCAGACATGAAAGGCATCGTTCAGTTTGACAGCTCTACTTTGGAGGCCTTCAGTAGTTGCAGCGGTGTGAAGCAAGGCAGTGTGCTCGCCCTCCCCCCCACTCTATTCAGCATCTTCTTCGCTGCCATGCTGAAGCATGCCTTTGGAACATCAACCGATAGCGTCTACCTCCATACCAGATCAGATGGGAGGCTGTACTGGCTGGGAATGAAAACCAAGGTTCGTGATGTGCTCATCAGGGACATGTTGTTTGCAGACAACACGGCACTGACAACACAGTCAGAAGAGAAAATGCAACGCCTCATAGACAGCTTCTCAAGAGCCTGCCAGGACTTCAGCTTGGACATCAGCCTGAAGAAGACCCACATACTGGGTCAAGGCATTGAGCACACCCCTGCCATTACCATCAATAACTATGAGCTGGAGATTGTCCATGGGTTTACATACCTTGACTCCACCATCCCAGACAGTCTTTCCCTAGACTCAGAGACCAACAAATGGATTGGACTAGCAGCTTCAACATTCGTCAAGCTGACAAAGGGAGTCTGGGAGAACAGCAAGCTGATGACACACACCAAGGTTGCAGTCTACAGGACCTGCCTCCTGACCAGACTACTTTATGGCAGCGAGACCTGGAGCCTCTACTCCAGACTAGAGCAGCATCTCTACGCCTTCCACCTTTGCAGCCTGAGATGCATCTTGGACATCAAGTGGACTGCCCAATCAACAACAATGAGGTCCTGGCCTGTGCCCAGATATCCAGCCTCTTCACCCTGCTCCAACAATGCGGGCTGGGCCACACACAGTGCATGTCAGATGGGAGGATCCCAAAACACCTGCTATATGGGGAACTGGCCTCTGGCAAGCGAGCACAAGGGTGGCTCCAACTTCGTTTCAAAAGTATCTGCAATGAGACATGAAGTCACTAAATATGAACGTCGAGAGGTAGGTGGACATTGCAAGATACAGAATGTGGGGAAATAAATAGCGACATCTTGACAAATGTCTCTGTTACAGTGGAGGTGGTGCTTTATGGTTAAAAGGCATAAAGGTGGATAAATCCACCAGGACCTGATCAAGTGTACCCTAGAATTCTGTTGGCGGAGCTAAAAAGTGATTGCTGGGCCCCTTGCTGAGCTATATGTATCTTAGGTAGCCTTAGGCGAGATGCCGGAAGAATGAAGGTTAGCTAACATAGTGCCACAATTTAATAAAGGTAGTAATGAAAAGCTAGGGAACTATAGACTGGTAAGTCTGACATTGGTGGTGGATAAGTTGTTGGAGGAAATCCTGAAGGGCAGAATTGACATGTATTTGGAAAGGCAAGGACTGATTAGGGATAGTCAACATAGCTTTATGCATGGGAAATTGTGTCTCACTAACTTAATTGAGTTTTTTAAAGAAATAATGAAAAGGATTGATGAAGGCATAGGGAATGATGTGATCTATATGGACTTCAGTCAGGCATTCGACAAGCTTCCTTATGGTCCGACTGGTTAGCAAGGTTAGATCACTTGGAATACAGGGATAACTAGCCAGAACTGGCTCAAAGGTAGAAGACAGAGGGTGATGGTGGAGGGTTCCTTTTGAGACTGGAAGCCTGTGACCAGTGGAGTGCCACAAGGATCAGTGCTGAGTCCACTGCTTTTCGTCATTTATATAAATGATTTGGAAGTGAATGTAGGAGATATGGTTAGTATGTTTGCAGATGACACAAAAATTGGAGGTGTCGTGGATAGTGAAGAAGGTAACCTCAGAGTACAACGGGATCTTGATCAGATGGGCTCATGGGCCGAGGAGTAGTATAATTTAGATAAATTTTACAGTTTAATTTAGATAAATAAGAGGCAAGCATTTTGGAAAGGCAAACCAAGGCAGGACTTATACACAAAATGCTAAGGTCCTTGAAGAGTGTTGCTGAACAAAGGGTGCAGGTTCATAGTTCCTTGAAAGTTGAGTCACACACAGATGGGATATTGAAGAAGACATTTGGTATGCTTACCTTCATTGGTCCGTGCATTGAGTAAAGGAGTTGGAAGGTTATGTTTCAGCTGCACAGGATATTGGTTAAGTCACTTTTAGAATATTGTATGCAATTCTGGTATCCCTGCCACAAGAAGAATGTTGTGGAAGGTATAAGGGTTCAGAAAAGATTTACAAGGATGTTGCCAGGATTGGAGGATTTGAAATATTGGGAGGGGTTGAATAGACTGTCACTATTTTCCTGGGAGCGTCAGAGGTTGAGGCATAGCCTTATAGAGGTTTATAAAACCCCCAATTGGGGCATGGATAGGGTAAATAAACAAGGTCTTTCCCAGGGATGGGGGAATTCAAAACCAGAGTGCATAGGTTTAGGGTGAGAGGGGAAAGATTTAAAAGGGGCACAAAGTGATGCATGTATGGCATGAGCTGCCAGAGGAAGTGGCGGAAGCTGATAGTATTACCACATTTAAAAGACATCTGGATGGGTATATGAATGGGAAGGGTTTAGAGGGATTTGGGCCAAATGCCAGCAAACGGGACTAGGTTAGACCATAAAACCATAAAACGTAAGGCCATTCGGCCCATCGAGTCCACTCCGCCATTTAATCATGGTTGATGGGCATTTCAACTCCACTTACCCGCATTCTCCCCATAGCCCTTAATTCCTTGTGACGTCAAGAATTTATCAATTTCTGCCTTGAAGACATTTAGCGTCCCAGTCTCCACTGCACTCTGTGGCAATGAATTCCACAGGCCCACCACTCTCTGGCTGAAGAAATGTCTCCGCATTTCTGTTCTGAATTTACCCCCTCTAATTCTAAGGCTGTGTCCACGGGTCCTAGTCTCCTCGCCTAACGGAAACAATTTCCTAGCATCCACCCTTTCCAAGCCATGTATTATCTTGTAAGATTCTATTAGATCTCCCCTTAATCTTCTAAACTCCAATGAATACAATCACAGGATCCTCAGCCGTTCCTCATATGTTAAACCTACCATTCCAGGGATCATCTGTGTGAATCTC
>NC_057738.1:26653249-26665055 GCF_004010195.1 Chiloscyllium plagiosum
AGCTCACCTCGAACACCATGAGCCCTCACCTTATCAAAGGCCTTTTGGAAGTCTAGGTAGACGACATCCACTGGGTTTCCCTGGTCTAACCTGCTTGTCACCTCTTCAAAGAACTCCAACAGGTTTGTCAGACACGACCTCCCCTTACTAAATCCATGTTGACTTGTTCTAATCCGACCCTGCTCTTCCAAGAATTTAGAAACCTCATCCTTAATGATGGATTCTAGAATTTTACCAACAACCGAAGTTGGCCTATAATTTTCCATCTTTTGCCTTGATCCTTTCTTGAACAAGGGGGTTACAACAGCGATCTTCAAATAATCTGGGACTTTCCCTGACTCCAGTGACTTTTGAAAGATCTCAACCAAAGCGTCCGCTATTTCCTCAGCCACCTCCTTCATTTAGGATAACTGGTTGCATAGACAAGGTGGACCGAAGGGTCTGTTTCCACATTGTGCATATCTATGACATCCAAGTTAATCATTAAACCTCCTTTAGACATGGAGAAAACCCAAATGCCATTAGTTTAAATTCCAATCACATTGCAGACACAAGAAGGCAGACCTTTTTGTGTATAAATGACATTGTTATGAATGCATAAATTGTGTAGGATGTTCAGAGGCAGAAAGTAAGTCATGAATCCATAGAATATTCCGATTTACCACTCTGCCCTTTACCTCACATGAGGTATCTTTCGTCTCCGTTACATTTATGCATCTGCTGAATTTGCACATCAATACCTTTTTAACCTCAAAGATAGTAGGATTTATCCACCACAAAATAATGTAAGCTAATGAGCGTCATACCTGGATGTAGTAAATTGCTAGAAAATTTTAATATTTCAAATTTTAAATAGTTGTCTTTTTCTTCTGTCTGAATCTAATGTTAATTTCCCTGTCAGTTTTAGTTTCTGTACTTGATTCAACTCAAATTAACCCTACTTCTTTGCCATACTTTTGTTTCTTACATCTCATTGGTTAAAGGAATAATTGGTTCCACATCTCATTGAATCCTGATGCTCCATTACCCTTTCTGCACCATCATTAGTTTCACTTCCAGTTCGTTATACCTCAAACATTTTTAGTGTTTAAGGGTGCAAGAACTAATCAAACTAACATTGCATACAGTGAAAGATGCCATGCCAGCAAAACCCAACCCATGTTATTCATTAAATGGAAGATATTGAACATAGGTCAGTTGCACAAAATGAACCCAAAAGCCAGTACAAAAGAATAAAAAATTTCAAGTGCAAAATACACCCAACATAAATTGGGTTCCTATGACTTTTCACTTCAGTCAAACCCCACTCAGAAAACTGGACACGCATCTCAAGTTGAATTGATCATCATTGCAAATTTCTGATTATATTCTCCCTCTGAGGGTATCAAGAAAACCCTGAAAAATAATTTCTTTTAATAGAAGCTAGGGAACTAATAGGCTGCATTTGAAAGCTATTTTTAAAAATAAGGATCATGAAGAAAATAACAACAAATAGTTGTGTGTACTTTTGTTTAAATTCCCACTCTAGGTTATATAAACTTGGGTTACTCGCAGCTGATAGCCAGACACCGCTTAAAATACCATTCTAGAAAAGGGTCGCTGATCTTAAAATGGTCACTCTGCTTCTTCTCAGAGCTGCTGTCAGACCTGCTAAGTTCCTCCAGCAATTTCTGTTTTTGCTTATGGTACTGATTAAAAATGCTCGACATGGAAATAAATCCATTTCCCTTGACTTAATTAAACGGCAGTTACGATTCCAAAGTATGTTAATGAATATTTTTAATACAGTTTTTTCACAGTTTTTAAATGAGTTGGAGTGGAAACTTCAGGCAAAAAAAACTTTGCTAAACTAGCACATTATTAGTGCAATTTGTGTCCCGTCTGCTGATCCTACCCAGAAGGGGAACTCCAGGTTAAGGTTCTCAGGTGGGACTCGAACAAGAAGAACAGTAATAGCAGCTTGCAATTATGTCATGCACATATGATTCGGTGATGGAAAGCTAGTGTGCTTCCAATTAAACCTGTTGGACTATAACCTGGTGTTGTGTGATTTTTAACATCATGCACATAGTTTGACAGCAAGATACATGAAGAGTTATTACAACAAAGACTGAAAACTCAAAGTTTTAAGAAATGCCTTAAAAAAGGCTAGAGAGACAGCAAGGTTTTAAGAGGGAATTCTGGAACTTAAGATACAGGCTGCTGAAACATAGCTGCCAATGGTTGGGTTGTTGGAAATTAGTGTTACGATAACTATGACTTTCTGATTTGAAGAGAAAATTGCTACAAGTGAAACAATTTTGCTGGCACTATTCCAAAGAAAGTATTTTTTAAAATGTGTTCATGGCACTGATTGATTTATTTATTGTCATGTGGACTGAGGTAGAGTGAAAAGCATTGTTTACGAGCAGTACAAGCAGATCATAGTAAGCAAGGATGTACAGATCAAAAAGACTTAGACAGAGGGATACAGTAGACGATATCAGCATTAGCAAGATCAGTATTATCTGAGGCTAGAGAGTCCATTCATCAGATTAATAATGGCTGGGAACAAGGTGTTATTGAACCTGCTGATCCATGTGTTCAGGTTTTTATATCTTCTGCATGGTGGAAGAGATTGTGAGAGATCATTACCATGGTGTGATGGATAATGAAGTAAGTGTTGTTGACAGGGCCGGCATTTATTGCTCATCTCAAATTGCCCTTTAGGAGGTTGTGGTGAGCAGTCATTGTGGTGGAGACACACCCACAGTACTGTTATAAAGCAGGTTCCATTTTTCACAAGGTTCATAATGCTATCTAGAAAAACAAAAATAAAACAAGAATTGCACTTATGTATATTTATATTGTGTTATTTTCTCTCCTCAGATTTTGAATCCTAGCCTAGGAAAAAAAATGCCTCACATCCAAATAAAAAAAAAGTAAAATTTGTTGGACTATCGAATTTCTTAGTGAGTGGAGGTCAACATAACCAGGAAGATCCAAAAGACTTCTGACTGACATCAAAATGAAAAGCTGAAAGAAGCATGTATGTGTCATCAGATGCACAGCATATTCTAGCCTGTACGTCATGCTGTTTGTGATTCATTTCGGTCATTGTTTCATCCAATGTGTTGTATACGAGAGCCTGGGGCTGTGTGCGATATCACACTGTACCCAACCTGAGAGCATCAACACATTTACTTTTCTTTTAAAATAAAGCCTGGCATAATCAGGCAGGAGAATTTAAGAATACATGAGGAAAACTTGGCTTGACTGAAAGACAAGCGGTCACGTAGGCCATCGCTGATTGCCTGTCAGTCGTGTGTGTCATTCCAAAAAGCTTTCCAGCAGCTTATTCAGCTTGATGTAAAGGATACCTGGCACAACCGTTGAGAGCCTTACAATATAGAAAGGAAACGTTTGTTTACTGAGTAAGGGCATTAACAACTATGGGAATAATAAAACCACCGTTTTTTTAGACATTTTTTGTATCTTTTCTACAACTTCTAATCACCCAAGTCTTTTTTGTTTTTGCCTTAGCTCTAAACATTCAAGGGAACAACAGGTAGCAAAAACAATTGAGTTAAGCAGTTATGTGCACATGTACATATTTTTCTGTGTACAAGTGCGCTCGTGCAGGAGTTTGCATATCTTTATCTATGCACTCGCCAGGTCGTGTGCAGGTATGTGTCTCAGTGTGTGCGTGTGTGTGTGCTAATGTTTCCAGAAAATCTTCAAAATTGAGAGATTACTCAAGTTCAGTGTTGATAGCAAAATGTTGTGTTTTTATCCTAGCTCGCTTGTTCATCATCACTGGGTCAAAATTCTGCAATTCTCTTACAGCTATTGGAGCATTTCCAAATAGACACGATCACTGCCATAAGGACAATTAGGAATGAGCAATAAATGTTGACCTTGTTAAAGTATGCCCCCATTCTTGTATTATTAAAACAAGTCTTTGTAAACTGGAAGTTGCTATGAAGGCAGGCATTATTTTTCAGCCAGCTTCTCACCAAATTGGCAACAGAAAGAATACACGGGGTTAAAAAAAAGAAACGCTTAGAATGTTAACGATCCCAGCAGTCCCAGTTGCTGTTTGTGGAAATCAGTTTTGAATGAATAAAGAAATGGTACGATTTATAGTGTGTTACTGACTGATACAAATCTGATAATGCAACTAGCTTCAGTCCCACCCCTAGGTGGCAGTGTATGTTACGCTGAACCAGTTTGAGAAACAGCAGCAAGAATGCAGGAAGCAGTCCAGAGTGATATAAGCAGGGTGTGTAATCTTTGGCAGGGCACCAACGTTGCTGGAATGACAGCCTGAATTAAATCCGGGATTAACCGCAGAAAATGAAATCATGCTTTTCTACCAATACATCCCAGAACTGGAGAATGATAGTCCAAAAGGAGGAGCATTTCAAGTCACTAATGTTGTAAAACAAGCGATGTCTATGGTACATGCAGCCTGATTTTGATCAGGAATGATACACTGTCAAAGAAGCAGCTGATTCAATACCATTCACTGTAAAGCCTTCTGTTGTCCAAAGTCAGAATCACTGGCAAGATTCGTGCCCACTTCCTACATCGAGTACTACCCACATAAACACAGAGTGTACAACAACACGGGTAATAGAGGCATGCACTTTTATAAAAGGAACACTGTTGAGCCTTTGGCAAGTGACCTAATAAACATTTGTGAATTGCACTGTGGTTAAGGGGATAAATTAGAATATTACAACACAGCTTGCATTCATGTAGCAGCTTTAGTTCTGAGGGGAGAAAGTTTCCTAAGGCTGCTCTGTGGATGAGGACAGCACTGGCTATTCTACCAAGCTCTATAGAAAGACGAGAATGATTTTCAAATTCAGATTCGGAAGATCAACTTTTAATCAAAATAAGGGATGGTCTACGTAAATGAGAGTTTCCACATTCACCCGACACACTGCTGCTTCCTTTTAGATATATTTTTGTCACGTTACAGACCCACAATTGTAGCATTCCTTCCGTACAAAGCAGTAGAGCCACCATTGACTGAATAGCTATTTAACTTAGAAACTGTGGACTAAATTACTGGCCTGTTAGCAAATTGCATCTGACAGTCGTAATCCTGCTGTCTATCCTCAGAAATAATTGGAAACAATCAATAGTTAATTAGATTAACAGTAGCCAGATGGCTCTTACATAATATCTGTAATGTGAAAAGTGTTACATTTATTATTGATTTATAATTACCATATGCTATACAATTTACTTCACAAACAAATTACACTTGCTGCATCCCAATGATAGAGGCAGTAAAATAAAAAAAAAAATAACATGCTGGAAATAATCAGCAGGGCAAGCAGCATCTGTGGAGTGAGAAACAGACTTCACAGGCATTATTTAGTTCCACTGACAGGAGAGAACATGGGAGCTCGATATCAGTGTTCAACAAGAGGGCCTGGTGTAAGTTAAGGGCAATCAGGCACTTCACTGACCACCATAGCATCACCTGCATGATCATCGACCTGGTGGTTCTGTGGTGGTCACTGCTGCCTCACAATTCCAGGGACCCAGGCTCGATTCCAGCCTCATATATGTCTGTATGAAGTTTGCACATTCTCCTTCTGTCTGTGTGTGTTTCCTTTGGGTGCTCCAGTTTCCTCCCACAGTCCAAAGATGAGCAGGTTAGCTGGATTGGCCAAGTTAAGTTGCCTATAGTGTCCAGGAATGTGCTGGCTAGGTGGATTAGCCATGGGAAATGCAGAGTTACAGGGACGGGGAGTGTGGGGTCTAGGTGGGATGCCATTTGGAGGATCAGTACAGACTCAATGGACCAAATGGCCTGCTTCCACACTGAAGGAACTCTATGATTCTATGATCAACATTTCACAGGGGTAGACATTCTACACCTTGTTACTGAAATTGATTGCCTCTCTGAGACCATCACTAGGGATCACCACTGGTATGCCTGGAGACAGGAATTTTGCGGGATTGTTAGGTGATGATAGCTAGTTAGGGAAGGGAGGGTAGAGTCATTGATATATACAACACGGAAACAGACCCTTAATTCCTACTCGTCCAGATATCCTAAGTTAATCTAGTCCTGTTTGCCAACATGTGGGCCATATCCCTCTAAACCTTTCCTATTCATGTACCCATCCAGATGCCTTTTAAATATTCTAATTTTACCAGCCTCCAC
The DNA here is from genome assembly GCF_004010195.1 of Chiloscyllium plagiosum. Lineage (NCBI taxonomy): Eukaryota > Metazoa > Chordata > Chondrichthyes > Orectolobiformes > Hemiscylliidae > Chiloscyllium > Chiloscyllium plagiosum. The sequence continues at coordinate 26,659,416 of NC_057738.1, forward strand.
TACTTCTTCTGGCAACTCATTTCATAGACACACCACTCTCTGCGTGAAAAGGTTGTCCCTCAGGTCCCTTTTATATCCTTTCGTTCTTTACCTTAAACCTATGCCCTCCACTTTTGGACTCTCCCACCCCAGGAGAAAGACCTTGTCTATTTATCCTATCCATGTCCCTCATGATTTTATGAACCTCTATAAGGTCACCCCGACCCCCACCCCCGCCCCGTCTCCCACATTCCAAGGAAAATAGCCCCTGCCAATTCAGCCTCTCCTTATAGCTCAAACTCTTTCAATCCTGGTTACATTCTTTAAAGTTTCACAATATCCTTCCTGTAACAGGGACACCTTAATTGCAAGCAGTATTCCAAAGGTGGCCTCACCAATATCCTGTATAGCCGCAGCATAACCTCCCAACTCCTGTACTCAATGCACTGAACAGTAAAGGCAAGCATACCAAACGCCTTCTTTACTATCCTGTTTACCTGTGACTCTACTTTCAGGGAATTACGTATCTGTACTCCAAGGTCTCTGTTCAGCAATGCTCCCCAGAATGTTACCAAGTGCAGGAGGGTAGCTTTCAACAGTATGTTCCCCTCTGCATCCCAAAAATCCAACATCCCTCAATCAGACACTAATTCCTATCAGCAATGCCAAAAGCAAATGTGAGAGAGTTGTTTGTTGAATGGATTTCAAGAGCTGTATGTGGGTCCTGTTAAATGCCTGAGTCATCACTAAAACCTAGTGAACTCAGAAATTGTTGGACTCAAGTGGGCCCTTAATGATTTGGGTTGACATCCCATGATTCCCGTAATTGACCATTCCTAATACGAACAGGATTCCTGATGTCTGGAGTCAGAAGCTTGGTTCACCCAGCTACCCCAACACCATTCCTACTCTGAAGGATTCTGTTAAATCCTGGCCAATACTTTAAATCAATGAAAAGCAACCTCTTTGTTTACAACCACAGGTTTTGGCAGATCAGCTGAGTATTTCTCAGCACTTTCTCTTATTATTTCCTATTTCGTTATCTGTCATATTTACCGCTAATATAGGGATTAGAATTAGGTTTATTGTCACACGTACTCAAGTAAGGAGGACAGTGAAAAGTTTACAATGATGCTAACTTGGATATAAAATTCTGAGGTACAAATCTTAGAAACAAAATTGAGAATAAAGAAGAAAAAATGTTCCATTACCTTATAGTGATTCATTATATAAGTTAAAAAGTAAGAAACAAAGTTAAAAGGCTAAACATAACAATCAGATAAACAGATTATAAATAAACATTACATTGCAGTAAATCAGCACAGGGGACTTCCACACATGGTCTGACCAGGCTTGCAAGTCACTGACCGCTGGCACTGGGCCCTGGTCCAACGACCATTCCCACACTGCTCCAGCCTGAGCCGCTCCAAAACTCCAGCTCGCTCTGTCCCTCTACAGCCTCCAGCCCGTTCTGTCCCAATCCAGTCCTCCAGCCTGCTCTGTCCCACACTAGGCCTCCAGCCTGTTCTGTCCCTCTACAGGCCTCCAGCCCGCTCTGTCCCTCTACAGGCCTCCAGCCCGCTCTGTCCCTCTGCAGGCCTCCAGCCACTCTGTCCCTTTACAGACCTCCAGCCGCTCTGTCCCACTGCATATCTCCAGCCCGCTCTGTCCCACTGCATACCTCCAGCCTACTCTGTCCCACTCCATAACTCCAACACGCTCTGTCACACTCCATACCTCCAGCCCGCTCTGGCCCTCTACATCCACCAGCCCGCTCTGTTCCTCTACAGGCCTCCAGCTTGCTCTGTCTCTTTACAGACCTCCAGCCCGCTCTGCCCCAGTCCATACCTCGAGCCCGGTCTAACCCTCTGCAGGCCACCAGCCCACTCTGTCCCACTCCATACCTCCAGCCTGCGCTGTCCCTCTACAGGCCTCCTGCCCGCTCTGTCCCACTCCCACCTTCCAGCCCGCTCTGTCCCTTTACAGTCCTCCAGCCCGCGCTGTCCCACTCCAGGCCTCCAGCCCGCTCTGTCCCACTACAGGCCTCCAGTCCCCTCTGTCCCTTTACAGTCCTCCAGCCCGCTCTGTCCCACTCCATACCTCCAGCCCGCTCTGACCCACTACAGGCCTCCAGCCAATTCTGTCCCACTCCAGGCCTCCAGCCCGCTCTGTCCCACTCCAGGCCTCCAGCACATTCTGTCCCACTCCAGGCCTCCAGCACGCTCTGATCCACTCCAGTCCTCCAGCCAGCTCTGTCCCACTCTAGGCCTCCAGCCCGCTCTGCACCACTCCATACCTTCCGCCCACTCTGATCCACTCCAGTCCTCCAGCCCGCTCTGTCCCTCTACAGGTCTCCATTCCGCTCTGTCTCACTCCAGGTCTCCATTCTGCTCTGTCCCACTCTATACCTCCAGCCCGCTCTGTCGCACTCCATACCTCCAGCCCGCTCTGTCCCACTCCATACCTCCAGCCCACTCTGTCCCACTCCATACCTCCAGCCCACTCTGTTCCTCTACAGGCCTCCAGCCCGCTCTGTCCCACTACAGGCCTCCAGCCTGCACTGTCCCACTCCATACCTCCAGCCCGCTCTATCCCTCTACAGGCCTCCAGCCCGCTCTGTCCCACTACAGGCCTCCTTCCCGCTCTGTGTCCCTTTACAGGCTTCCAGCTCACTCTGTCCCTTTACAGGCCTCCAGCCCGCTCTGTCCCACTCCCACTCTTTAGCCCACTCTATCCCTCTACAGACCTCCATCCCGCTCGGTCCCACTCCAGGCCTCCAGCCCACTCTGTCCCACTCCAGGCCTCCAGCCCGCTCTGTCGCACTCCAGGCCTCTAGCCCGCTCTGTCCCACTCCAGGCCTCCAGCTCACTCTTTCCCTCTACAGGCCTCCAATATGTGCGGTCCCACTCCAGGCCACCTGCCCACTCTGTCCCACTCTGTACCTCCAGCTCGATCTGTCCCACTCCATACCTCCAGCCTGCTCTGTCCCACTCCAGGCCTCCAGCCCGCTCTGTCCCACTCCAGGCCTCCAGCCCGCTCTGTCCCACTCCAGGCCTCCAGCTCACTCTTTCCCTCTACAGGCCTCCAATATGTGCGGTCCCACTCCAGGCCACCTGCCCACTCTGTCCCACTCTGTACCTCCAGCTCGATCTGTCCCACTCCATACCTCCAGCCTGCTCTGTCCCACTCCAGGCCTCCAGCCCGCTCTGTCCCACTCCAGGCCTCCAGCCCGCTCTGTCCCACTATAGGCCTCCAGCCCGCTCTGTCCAACTCCATACCTCCAGCCCGCTCTGTCCCACTCCATACCTACAGCCTGCTCTGTCCCACTCCAGGCCTCCAGCCCACTTTGTCCCACTCTATAACTCCCGGCCGCTTTGTCGCACTCCATACCTCCATCCCGCTCTGTCCCATTCCATACCTCCAGCCAGCTCTGAGCTACTCCATACCTCCAGCCCACTTTGTCCCACTCCATAACTCCCGGCTGCTTTGTCGCACTCCATACCTCCATCCCGCTCTGTCTCACTCCATACCTCCAGCCTGCTCTGTCACTTTACAGGCCTCCAGCCCGCTCTGTCCCTGTCTGTACCTCCAGCCCACCTCTCCCTTTACAGGCCTCGAGCCCGCTCTGTCCCACTCCATACCACCAGCCGCTCTGTCCCAATCCTGGCCACCAGCCCACTCTATCCCACTCCAGGTCTCCAGCCCGCTCTGTACAACTCCATACCTCCAGCCCGGTCTGTCCCTCTACAGGCCTCCAGCCTGCTCTGTCCCTCTACAGGCCTCCAGCCCGCTCTGTCCCTCTGCAGGCCTCCAGCCCGCTCTGTCCCTCCAGAGCGGGCTGGAGGCTGGAAATATTCAGCAAGGCAAGCCTCCAGCTCGCTCTGTCCCACTCCATACCTCCAGCCTGCTCTGTCACTTTACAGGCCTCCAGCCTGCTCTGTCCCTGTCTTGTACCTCCAGCCCATCTGTCCCTTTACAGGCCTCAAGCCCGCTCTGTCCCACTCCATACCTCCAGCCCGCTCTGTCCCACTCCAACCCTCCAGCCCACGTTGGCCCACTCCATAACTCCCGGCCGCTTTGTCGCACTTCATACCTCCATCCCGCTCTGTCCCACTCTATACCTCCAGCCCGCTCTGTCCCTCTACAGGCCTCCAGCCCGCTCTGTCCCTCTGCAGGCCTCCAGCCCGCTCTGGAGGGACAGAGCGGGCTGGAGGCTGGAAATATTCAGCAAGGCAAGCCTCCAGCTCCCTCTACAGGCCTCTAGCTCGCTCTGTCCCACTCCAGGCCTCCAGCCCGCTCTGTCCCATTCCATACCACCAGCCCGCTCTGTCCCACTACAGGCCACCAGCCCGCTCTGTCCCTCTACAGGCCTCCAGCCTGCTCTGTCCTACTCCATACCTCCATCCCGCTATGTCCCACTCCATACCTCCAGCCCAATCTGTCTGACTACAGGCCTCCATCCCGCTCTGTCCCACTCCATACCTCCAGCCCGCTCTGTCCCACTACAGGCCTCCAGCCCACTCTGTCCCTTTACAGGCTTCCAGCCCGCTCTGTCCCACTCCATACCTCCAGTCCACTCTGTCCCACTCTATACCTCCAGCCTGCTCTGTGCCATTCCATACCTCTATCCCACTCCAGGCCTCCAGCCCACTCTGTCGCACTCCAAACCACCAGCCCACTCTGTCCCTTTATAGGCCTCCAGCCCACTCTGACCCACTACAGGCCTCCAGCCTGCTCTGTCCCACTACAGGCCTCCTGCCCGCTCTGTCCCATTACAGGCCTCCAGCCCGCTCTGTCGCACTACAGGCCTCCAGCCGCTCTGTCGCACTACAGGCCTCCAGCCGCTCTGTCCCACTCCAGGTCTGCAGCCCGCTTTGTCCCACCATAGGCCTCCAGCCCACTCTGTCCCATTCCATCTCCAGCCTGCTCTGTCCCACTCCATACCTCCAGCCCGCTCTGACCTACTACAGGCCTCCAGCCCGCTCCGTCCCACTACAGGCCTCCAGCCCTCTCTGTCCCTCCAGAGTGGTCTGGAGGCTGGAAATATTCAGCAAGGCAAGCCTGCAGCCCCCTCTACAGGCCTCCAGCCCGCTCTGTCCCACTACAGGCCTCCAGCCCACTCTGTCCCACTCCAGAACTCCAGCCTGCTCTGTCCCACTCCATACCTCCAGCCCGCTCTATCCCTTTACAGGCCTCCAGCCCGCTCTGTCCCACTCCATACCTCCAGCCTGCTCTGTCCCACTCCAACCCTCCAGCCCACGTTGGCCCACTCCATAACTCCCGGCCGCTTTGTCGCACTTCATACCTCCATCCCGCTCTGTCCCACTCTATACCTCCAGCCCGCTCTGTCCCTCTACAGGCCTCCAGCCCGCTCTGTCCCACTCCATACCTCCAGCCCGCTCTGTCCCATTCCATACTACCAGCCGCTCTGTCCCACTACAGGCCTCCAGCCCGCTCTATCCCTCTACAGGCCTCCAGCCCGTTCTGTCCCACTCCATACCTCCAGCCCGCCCTGTCCCACTGCAGGCCTCAGTCACTCCACACCACTAAGGATGAATCAAAATGGGTGGAGCAAGCCATTGTTTTTACATGCAAAATTGAGAGTGTGGTGCTGGAAAAACACAGCAGGTCAGGCAGCAACCGGGGAGCAGGAAAATCAAC
>NC_057738.1:26665555-26676111 GCF_004010195.1 Chiloscyllium plagiosum
TGTGTTGGGGAATTCAGGAGTTCACAGAAGCAAGCAGATGTTTCTGCAGCTGCAGGTGTGACTCCCAGATGGTATGTTGCCTCTCTAGTGCCAGGGTCTAAGATTTAATTGATCATTTGCAGACCATTCAACGGTCGGAAGGTGAACAGCTGGAAGTTTTGCTCTATATCAGTATCATTGACGGACAGGTTTTAGGAAGCTCCGAAATAAATTAAGTAGTAGGGCTGCAAAAATGGCAGTCCCTTTGCTTCCACTGTCATGTAAGTATAGAAAAAGGTGAATAGGGCAGATGAGACCTGGTTGGAAAGATGGGTCAGAAGGAATAATTTTAGATTATTGGGATCAGTCTTATGAGTGTTCAAGCTCATCCATGTTGGATGCACCATGCACTAGGATCATTATTATCGTTGTGTAGTTTGCTTGCGCTTTTGGGGAGCATTTAAATTGGCTTGTCGAGGATAGGGGAATGTTGTTGTCCCATGTTGCTCATTTCAACATTGTCCATTGCAGAGAGGTTGACCTTTACCACTAAGTGACCCACCTGTGTCCTGTGGAGATTCCATAAAGGAGCACAGCCCAACTCTCTGCAGGTGGGTTTCATAGGGTCATCTCCCCAAACAGTTTCAGGCCTAACCAATACTGACAAGATGCAGAAGGAGGGAGTAACTCATCCTTGACTGACCATTCATGTCATTGAGTTGCCCCCCACCCTCAAAAAGCTGTCCGTTCTGCCAACTTTCTAGCTACTGGAGACATCAGGCAAGCCCCACAGCCCACTGCTAGCACCTTCCAGTGTCATTTAATCCAGTCTCCCCACCTCTCAGCACATGGCAGAAAATTTGGACTGTGAGTTTGACAATATAGACAGGAAACAGACAGTAAGTCAGTGTAAATATTGTGGGAAGCTCTCAAGGAAGAGATAGTTTTTTTTATTTTCTCTATGTTCCGACAAAGAAAATGGTGAAATCTCTAAATCTAGCGACTGCAATCATGTCAAAGAGCAAAAGGAGTTGGAAAAAGGATAAAAGAAACACTTATGTCAGCTACAGAGAATTGTTATACTGCATGAAGCATAGAGGTGTAGAGACAGTACAGGAGTTATTTAGTTAAGTTAATGCATACAGTTGAAGGAGTTAGCAAAACAAAACAAAAGTTGAAAAAGCAAAGGAAATCCAAAAATGTTTGTAGAAATACCTAGGAAGCAAATGGATAACTAGGCAAAGAGCAGGGCTGTTTAGAAATAGAACAGGTAATGTATGTGGAGACAGAAGACTGAGATAGGAGAACTTGCATTTGTCCTCACAATGCAGCGATTGTAGTTAAGGAGTTAAACATCACATATTAGAAGGCATAAATATTTGAAATATTAAAGGGCTTAACATCTTCAAAAGTTGATATATGAGCAGACCCAAATGAATTGTAACCCAGGCAGCCTGGAGTTTAGCAAGGCTTTGACAAAGTGTTACAAGGCATACAGGTCAAAAAGGCAAAGAGCCCCTGGGATTCAGGGAGAAATGACAGCTGCATTCCAAGATCGGCTGTAGATTGTCTGAAGATACCAACAGACTGCTGGGGTCAGCAGAGTAGTGGCAAATGTAGGAAAAATAAGGAAAGTAGTTTTTTTTGTACCGAGGTAACTTTGTACCTAAGATGGCACCATGTATGGTAACATTATGCACTTTTCAATGTACTCCTGTACTTGAGTATACAAAGCAATTAAATCTAAATCTAAATATAGACACATTCTGGGAGAACAAACGGGCAAGAGAATACACAATATATTGCCAAACACTGACAAGTCTGGATGGATGCAGGAATCTTGGAGTGCATGTGACCAATTCCTGAAGGTATCAAGCCAGTAGACAAGATTGCAAGAAAGTTTGACAAGATGCATTGCATTTTTAGCCAAAGATTGGATATAAACACAGGAAAGTAATGCTAAAAATATCACTGGTTTGGCCACAATTAAATTCTGATCACTGCCTTACAGGAAGGAAGTAATCACCCTGGAAAGGGTACAAATGTTAATAAATGGATGTTTTCAGCAATGGTGAACTTTCGCAATGAGGAAAGCTTAACCAGACTGGGCTAGTTTTGTTTGGTATAAAGGAGGCTGAAGGGAGATTTAATTGAGGTGTATGCAGGCCTTGATACAATTGACAGGAAGGACTTAGTAACATGGGGTGTGATCAATAACCAAGGGGCATGGATATAAAGCAATTTACAAGTTAAATGGAAGGGAGGAATGTGTCCTGGAGACTGGTTTGGAACTTATTGCTGGATGGGGTGCAAACTTGTTTGACAAACAAATTGATAGTAAATGCACTGTGGAGTGCCATAGCTGACAGGACATGGAGGAAGATGTGATTAGACTGAAAAGCTTGTTATTGGCTGGCCTAGACAAAATAGTTGAAAGGCCTCCTTTGGAGACATAATTTTGTCAAATTTTATGTTCCTATTTATTCCATTAATTGAAATTATTTTGTACACAAGAGTCATTTACGGTTTGATTTTAAGGCACTTTGCTACATTTTATTTACTGAACAGAGCCTCAGGTTCCTTTCTGGGTCACAAATAGATTTTGAAATGTAAATCAATACTTTGAGCTGAATTCCTCTGGTCCGGATCCATCTCCTTTGTCTGTTGAGTATAATCGAAATGGGCAGTTTTAGAGTTGGCCAGAGGTAAAGTACTCAGTGGAATAAGCTGAAGGAGAATAATCCTATCATTTCCTAGAAGGTTCAGATATTACTAGCCAATTCCAATGTATCCAGCCAGGGCAAACAGTAAGAAGTCAAGCTAGTGATAGCTCTGCAGATGTTTGTGATTATTCATTTTTTGCATTGCATGTTTCAAGGAGCAAGCCAACCAATTTCCAAATGCATAAAATGCAAGCAATTGTGTTGTGGAACAAGTGTTTTAACACAACCTCAGAGAATTCGGACTGTTGCAAACCCACTGTTTGTTTTTTATTTATGCAAAAGATAAAACCGTGGGAAAGCAAGTACATCAAAACAGCAGATTATCATTCAGAAACGCTAACATCCTGGACTGTGAATAAATTCAAAGGTTTGAACATGTTCAGTTGATACATCCTTCTGTGCAATTGGCAGGGCCTAGCTTTTCAACACAGAATACCTGATGTATGAGCTTCTGAGAACATCAGATTTATGTTACACAGTAGTTTGGATTAGATTAGATTAGATTCCCTACAGTATGGAAACATGCCCTTCAGCCCAACAAGTCCACACCAATCCTCTGAAGAGCAACCCACCCAGACCTATTCAGACATATTCCCCTACCCCACATTTATCCCTGACACTATGGGCAATTTAGCATGGCCAATTCACCTGGTGCAACAAAGAGAGGAGAATGGAAACAAAGACATACAGGTACAAATTATATCTTGCTGCAATCGTTCAGGGCCTTGGTGACATCGCACCAGAAGTACTGCCTGCAGTTTTGGCCTCCTTATCTGAGGAAGGATGTTCTAGTTATGCAGGGAGTGCAATGAAGATTCACCAGATTGATTTCATGGGATGCCAAGACTGAGGTATGAGGATAGGAAGCTCGATCAGTTCGGACTATAGTCACTGGAATTTAGAAGAATAAGGGGGAATCTCATAGAAAGAAGATTAGACAGACTAAATGCAGGAAGGATGTTTCCAATGACTGGGAGTCCAGAACCAGGGGTCGCAGTGTAAGGGTACGGGTTTGGTCATTTAGGACTGAGATAAGGATGGATTTCTTCACCCATTGAGTGGTGACCTTGTGGAATTCTCTGCCACAGAAAGTGACTGAAGTCAAAACATTGAATGTTTTAAGAAGGAGTTAGATAAAGCTCTTAGGGACGTATAGATCAAAGGGAATGAAAGCAGGATTAGGGTACCGAGTTGGACGATTAGCCATGATCAGATTGAATGGAGGAGTCTACACCTGTTCCTATTTTCTTTGCTTACATTGGCCTTAAAAGAAAGGGGGGAAAGGGGAAGCAATCTGGGGGTACTAGTGACTACTGTATTTATTTTGTGCCACCTCAATTTCACCCCTACCATGTTCCATTTGTTAGCTGGCCAGATTGATATGTTGGCCATATGCCAGCTGGGAACCAGGCAGGAGGCAGAAAAAAAACTGTCATTCAGGGCCGGAGTTTGATGGGCTGGAATGGGGGCAGTGATTTGATTAGTCATTGTTTATGTGTGAAGTCTTACATGAGAGTCAGGAAAGAAAGCTCTCCTTCTCTACGTTAGTAAGGAACGCTCGGGGTTAACACTCAGCAGATTTGCATCGGTGAAAGTGAGGACTGCAAATGCTGCAGAGTCTAGATTAGAGTGGTGCTGGAAAAGTACAGCAGGTCAGGCAGCATCCCAGGAGCAGAAAAATCAATGTTTCGGGTAGGAGCCCTTCATCAGGAATTGATGACCATCACTTGCCATTGTATGTGTTATAGTTAGCTCAGTGGTTAGTACTGTTGCCTCACAGCGCCAGGGACCCGTGTTTGATTCCAACCTTGGTTGACTGTCTGTGCGGAGTTTGCACATTCTCCCTGAGTCTTCCTCCGGGTGCTCCAGTTTCCTCCCACAATCCAAAGATGTGCAAGTCAGGTGGATTGGCCATGCTAAATTGCCCATAGTGTTCAGGGATGTGTAAGCTAGGTGCATTAGTCAGGAGAAATGTAGAGTAATAGGGTAAGGGAATGAGTCTGGGCAGGATACTCTTTGGAGGGTCAGTATGGACATGTTGGGCCAAATGGCCTGTTTCTTCACTGTAGGGATTCTATGATTATAGGAGCGGAAAAACTGGTCTTCCTGCATCATCCAACCCCCACCCTCCCCAGCACCACCACAGTTGTGTAAGGCAAATGTGTACAGACGTGGAAGATGTTTTCAATGATAAATGGGTCTGAAGTGAAGAACAAAATTAGATACAATCTTTTCCTGCCATTGTTTTCATGAACAAAAGTTACATAATAATTTGCCTCTCCTTACTAATCCAATGTCCCAGCTGGCCCATCTTTTGAGCAAAGTATGAAGCACTTAAATCTGACTAATAAATTGACAGTCCATCTATAAGGTCACTGAGGCCAAAACTTCAACAGAAACTTATTAAATTAAAATGTGTAGGATTAAGCAAAAATCCCTATTATCTAAAATATTAGACTAAAACTCTGGACCTTTCAAAAAAAAACTTTTAGAAGTCAAAAAAAAAGGAAGCTGGGCTGCATGCTGGGAAAAATACACAGACATAGAGGTGACCATTATTCAGCCCGAAAATTCAATTCAAACTTCGACACTAAGAGAACAATCAAACAGACCTTACACTCTAGACTGAAACTAACCTTTCCACCTGTGCTACAAAATATCCAGACATCCTAGAACCTATACAGATAGCGGACATTCAACTTCAATTACTATTCATTCCCACAAATATTGGGTATTCAACTTCAATCAAAATACATTCACATGTACTCTTAACTGTCAGGAAGCCAATTGACCTCAAAGGGAGCACCAGTAACACAATAACACACGCAGATTTGGCATATAGATAAGAGGCCCACAATTAGGATATTTGCTGGCCCCGATCTCTCACTTGAATGAGCTACTGCCCTGAAAGTAACCTCCACAGAAAGTAACCTCCTTCCAGAAGAGAAATCCCAAACAGCTATCGCCCCAACAGCTATCTGTAGTTATCCCAAAAGGGAAATCCTGACAGCAATTCCGAAAACCTTCCAACACAGGCTTGTTCCATACCAGGGGGACCAACAGTAACTGACCATGACCAGCAGGCTGAAGAACAAAAAATCTCCGAAAACCACCAACCCCAACTGACACCACAAGGCCTCAGACACATGCTGAGGTAAAACCGGGTCACAAGCACTACTGCAAAATAAGGAAAACCAAGTACTCACCTGATAAATCTGAAACACCTCCAACTGCATTAGCGGACCCAACCCAGACTGTAGGCCTATACCCTCTGAAGTCTTAATCGAGGCACTGGGTACAGCAAGCAGGAACGGTCAGCTGTATTTCAAAATTGCATTTATTCCCAGTGGTGAGCTTAAATTCCTGAGACCCTACAGTATCCCACCTAACTAGCAGGGAGGGGAAGGTGGGTGATGATAGTACAGGGAACCCCAACGGTAGGAAGCCTGCTGGAAATCTCCATGATTAAAACTGTTGTTTAGCTTCTAACAGTGTTTAACCTGTGTTTAATTTCATAGTGTTTTAATTACTGTCCTCTGTGTTATTGCATTTGCCTTTAAATCTCGTATTATACTTACCTTTTTGTTCTTAATAAACATAGAGATTCTTTTGCCCTGAAAAACCCGGCTACTGCCTTTTTCATTTCACATCCCTAAATAAATCCAGTGTCAGAACCAGGGATCTAGTGGTGATTTGAACCACCTAAAAATCAGCAAATTAGTGAGTGCAAACTGGAACCCTACACGTCATTTCAGGAACAAATAATGCACTCCAGCTGCAGCAGGGCTGACTGGTTGTGGAAGGACTTGAGCAAAGCTGCAGACATGGTGCATTCCCATTCTGTCTACCTTTACTCTGGGTTTAGTTACTCAGCATATGCGAATGAAGCCATGTTATACTGATGTTAAATCACTTGGGACTATGTTTGGAGGGCTTCAAGTTAGATATCCATCATCTGTATAGTTACTAGGAGAAAGTGGGTACTGTAGATGCTGGAGATCGGAGTCAAAGAGGGTAATGCTGGAAAAGCACAGATGGTCAAGCAGCATCCGAGGAGCAGAAGAGTCGACGTTTCGAGCATAAACTCTTCATCAGGAATGTCATTCCTGCTCTTTGGATGCCGCCTGACTGGCTGTGCTTTTCCTGCTTCACACCTTTGGAATTTGTATAGTTACGTTCAATAAATCCTGATACTGTACATTCACAAGAGTATAGATCTCCCATTGTTACACTGTCCAGGACACAGAAATAACCCCTAAAAGAAAGGCAGGCAGTCAGTTTGAATTATCCCATTGACTGCCTGCTCCCCAGACCTTTCATTCGCTGCTATGGACAGTCCAAGGGGCAAGTTAGTAAGGAGGTCATTTATCCTGCCCACGAACCTACCATCCCTCTCTCAGCATTTGCTGTTCAAAGAACAGAGTGTGAGGCAGAACTGCAAACAAAACCTGACGAGCAGCCCCCCTCACATGATTGAAGAGGGACTGCAACCTCACTGAACATGGATAGTTGTGGAACACAGACTCCCCAAGGCCACTGAAATTTCAGAGAGCACCTCTGGGCCACCCGGACGAACCAACCCAACCAACCTGTGGCACAGCATTTCAACTCCCCCTCCCACTCCACCGAGGATATGCAGGCCATTGGACTCATCCTCCTCCATGTCCCTCCTCCCTACCTTTTATCTTCTCCTGCTGAACACTCTCTGCTCATTCCTGAAGAAGGGCCTGTGCCCGAAACGTCGAATCTCCTGTTCCCTGGATGCTGCCTGACCTGCTGTGCTGTTCCAGCAATAAAGTTTCAACACTGAAATTACAGGTAACATGGGATTCCACAAACCAGCCTTACCTTTTATTGAACAGGAATGCTGTTTGCAACATACTCCAGTCCAAATGTCAAGTCTCTCTTCATAACTCCTTGTGAAGCAATTTAAATACTTAAGCTAATTAATTAAAGTAAAAACAAAGTGCTGAAGAAACACAGAAGTTTAGAAGCACCTCTGGACAGAAAAGCAGAGTTAAAGTTTTGAGTCCAGTATAACTCTTCAAAGAGGTATGGCTGGACCTGCTAAGTTTCTCCAATGTATTGTACTTTTATTTTAGATTTCCAACATTTGCAGCATTTTGCTTTTATTTAAACTAACTAATTAATTGATTGGTCTTTTAAATGGCACTGTCACAAAATAATTCAAATGAAACTGAGAAAGGAAAAAGAACAAACAAAATAATTCAAATGAAACTGAGAAAGGAAAAAGAACAATGTTGCTCCTGAGGCTGGGGATGCACTCCAAACTTCACATTACCCAATATAATGTGGAAAGTCCTATAAGCTAATCAAAGGATGTTGTGTTATCACATGTGGAGTGATGTTCCTTTAAGAGCTGAATGTGCAAGTTACGTAACTACATAGAAGTTATCATGTGACTACAGACCACAAACTCTGCACAGTATCAAGACACAGGTATTGTTCTAACTATATGTATTAATTTAGCCATAAATAAACTCAGCAGAGATCTTCAAGTAAATGAAATCCACATATCAAGTTTGTGTTACATTTAGATAATTCAAGAATATTATTTCATTTGGACACCATGTGCTCCCTTCGCCAAGGAGATCTGGTGACAGACAAAATTAGCTACACAAGAGAGGCAGGCCGTTAGGAAGCACAATCGCCTTAATGATTGGCTCTCCAGACCTGTTAATGGCCACATTGACCAAGCTCAAGAGCAGCTACTGAGGAAATCCCCTGAACTCCTCACCTTCCTCCACAGGATTGTGGGTGTAAAGTGCAGGAAATAATAAGCTCCTTCAAAAAACAAAAAAGGATCTGTGACCTCATACATCCTGTGTATACATGGAAACTGACCCTTGATGTCTGCAATAAATAACTAGTGGCCTTGATATCCAGAAACATCATAACCTATTAGCCCTTTAGGAATGAGAGAGCACATACTTAAACTGATGCGCAAAATAAGCAAGGATGATGTGAAAAAAATACAGTTTCACACAATGGAATAGTTGAGGTATACAATGCGCTTTCAAGAAAAATGGTGGAGGTTCAACTGAGGCATGCAACAGGCTATTGGATGATTATTTGGATAAAACATAATGTGTAAGGTCTGGGAAAAAAGCAGAAGATCGACACTTGGTCATGATGCTCATTTAATGAGCCCACACAGGTATGATGGGCCAAATGACCACCTCCTGGGCGCTAACATTTGTGTGATTCTGTTGCATAGGACCACTCTTGTCAATAACTCCACACTAACTCTTCAATAGCACTTGCATTTTTAAACTGTTCTGAAAAATATCAAATTAACTAACTAACTAGTTGACAACCTCTCCGCTGCATTAAAATTAAAACAAATTCCCACAGCAGATCTAACAGAATTAGATGGAAGTACTATTTTGAGAAGAGATAATGGACAACAGCTCCTGCAGAAACTGAAGGAACAACACCCTACTATTCAGTCAAGCAATTTACAGCCTTCAGGATTCAACATTTGTGTTGAATATGAAGTTGGGGCAACATTTGGGGCCGAAGAGCCTGTACTACGCTGTAATGTTCTATGTTTGTCTTCCATTTTGATAAACCTCTCTTATTCCCCACCAATAATCTTATTCCAGTTTGTCATGGTTTTGTTTTCATTAGAATCATAGAATCATTAGAATTAAAGAATCCCTCCAGTGCAGATAGAGACCATTTGACCTATAGAATCTGCACTGACCATCCAAAGAGTGTCCCATCCACAACCACTCTATCCTCATAGCCTGTAGTTTAACATGGCTAACTCACCTAGCCTGCACATCCCTGGACACTTTGGGGCAATTTAGCATGGCCAATCCACCTAATTTGGACTGTGGGAGGAAACCACAGCACCCGGTAGAAATGCATGCAGACACAGGGAGAATGTACAAACTCCACACAGACAGTCGCCTGAGAATGGAATGCGAGTCTCTGATGCTGTGAGTCAGTTGTGCTGACCACTACTACCTCACAGTCATTATTCATAGCTAATCTATCATCAGCAGCTAGTCGAAAACTATGGCTTGTCTTCTCGACAACAATCACCACTTTCTTTGTTTTTTCTTCTATGACACATTTGCTATCCACTCTCCCTTAATCTTTCCCTGACCTCTCCTTCACTCCCACTTGCCCTTCTCTGTGTTTCATCAGCATAAAACCTGTGACTTCTCCACTTCTCATCAGTTCCATTTAAACCAAAACACTAACTCGGTTTCTCTCTCAAATCCTGCTGTGCATTTTCCAGCATTTTTTTATTCTATTTCAGACTTTTAGCATCCACATTTCCCAACACATCACCATTTAAACAATGCATTGCCTTTCTGTTTCTCGCAATAAGCTGTATAGCTTCACATTGATTCATGTAACACTGTATCAGCCACGTGTTTGCCCACACAGTCAACTTGTCTAGATTGACCTGAAGCCTCCTTCCATCTTTCAATCCCATCTAGTTTTGTGTCATCAACAAGCATGCATATGTGTGTGTGTGTGTATAAACTGATCCCTACAGTATATTACTAGTCACGAGGCAAAAGTGAGGACTGCAGATGCTGGAAACCAGAGTTTAGATCAGAGTGGCACTGGAAAAGCACAGCAGTTCAGGCAGCATCCGAGGAGCAGGAAAATTGACATTTTGGGCAAAAGCCCTTCATCAGGAATAGAGGCAAGGAGCCTCCAGGGTGGAGAGATAAATGGGGCGGGGCTGGGAAAAAGGTAGCAAGGAGTATAATAGGTGATTGGGGGTGGGCTTGGAGGTGATAGGTCAGACAGGAGGATGGGGCAAGGTAGCAAAGAGTACAATAGGTGAATGGGGGTGGGGATGGAGGTGAT
>NC_057738.1:26676407-26702125 GCF_004010195.1 Chiloscyllium plagiosum
GGGGAGTGGTGGGGTCTGTTTGGAGGTGGCGGAAATGTCGGCGGATGATAGGGTTAATGCGAAAGTTGGTTGGGTGGAAGGTGAGCACCAGGGGGCTTCTGTCCTTGTTACAGTTGGAGGGGTGGGGTTTGAGGGCAGAGGGATGGGATGTGGATGAGATGTGTTGGAGGGCATGAGATGGGAAATTGCGAACTCTAAAGGAGGAGGCCATCTGATGTGTTCTGTGGTGGAACTGGTCCTTCTGGGAGCAGATACGGTGGAGGCGGAGGAATTGGGAATATGGGATGGCATTTTTGCAGGAGGTAGGGTAGGAAGAGGTCTAATCCAGGTAGCTGTGGGAGTCGGTGGGTTTGTAAAAAATGTCAGTGTCAAGTCGGCCGTCATTAATGGAGATGGAGAGGTCCAGGAAGGGGAGGGAGGCTTCAGAGATAGCCCACGTGAATTTAAGGTCAGGGTGGAATGTGTTGGTGAAGTTGATGAACTGGTCAACCTTCTCGCGGGAGCACGAGGTGGCACCGATGCAGTCATCACTGTAGTGGAGGAAAAGGTGGGGAGTGGTGCCGGTGTAACTACGGAAGATGGACTGTTCTATGTAGCCAACAAAGAGACAGACATGGCTACCCCTTTGGTTTGGTGGAAGTGGGAGGAGTCGAAGGAGAAAGTGTCGGTGGAAGGGTACTGTTGGGGATGTCTGGATTGGAAAAAACGGAGGGCTTGGAGGCCCTGCTCCTGGCAGATGGAGGTGTAGAGGGATTGGATATTCATGGTGAAGATGAGGCGTTGGGGGCTGGGGAAATGGACGTTTTGGAGGAGGTGGAGGGTGTGAGTGGTGTCTCTAATGTATGTGGGGAGTTCTTGGACTGGGGCGATAGGACAGTATCGAGGTAGGTGGAGATGAGTTCAGTGGGGCAGGAGCAGGCTGAGACAATGGGTCAGCCAGGGTGGTCAGGCTTGTGGATCTTGGGAAGGAGGTAGAATCGGGTGGTGCGGAGTACCCGAACTATGAGGTTGGAAGCTGTGGGTGGGAGATCTCCTGAGGTGATGAGGTTCTGTATGGTCTGGGAGATGATGGTTTGGTGATGGGGGGGTGGGGTCATGGTCGAGGGGGGCGGTAGGAGGACGTGTCTTCGAGTTGGCATCTGGCTTCAGTGGTGTAGAGCTCTATTACTAGTCACTGTCTGCCACCCAGAAAAAGGCCCATTTATTGCCACTCTGTTTTCACAGTGCTTTGCTATTATTTTATTACCCTCAATCTATTTTGACTTGCGTTTTAACAACACAAGTAGCTTAAAATTAGCATTCCCATAATGGCCTGTCTGTTAATCAACTCTTGAAACCTTTCACTATTTCAAGTTATGATTTGAAAAGTTACAGGGGTACAAAAATAATAAGCAGATCATCTTGTCAGGATCTGGAGTAGAGTGGTGCTGGAAAAGCACAGCAGTTCAGGCAGCACCACTCTACTCTAGAATCTGGTTTCCAGCATCTGCAGTCATTGTTTTTACTATCTTGTCAGGGTGTTAACTAGCCTCCAGATCCTGCCATCACCTCATACTGTTCTCCAGGGACAGATTACAGAAATGCAAGTGCCAATTTATATCATTAGATTAAACACAATTGTGTATGAAGTAAAGATGTCCACACAGACAGTTGTTTTGTGATATAGGACTAGCTAAAAGTAAATAAAAATAAGCACAAGAGTTTGAGGACAGAATTATAAAGAGGATGCTGATCCATTCAGGAAATGTAAGTTAAAAATGTCAAATTTAGACGAAGGTTTCCCTGAAAGTTAATTATGGAGGATGGCATTGAAGTAGCCAAGATAAGTGGGATTGATAAATCAAAAGTTGCACTTCTCGAGATATAAAGGATTGAAAGATCGGATCAGTAGGACACTTAAGGTGGATTCTGTATTTGAAAGGGATGGTTTGCTGTTTTTGTCTCGCGTTTTGAAAATTCCTCGTGTGACTTTGGGAATTTCACTCACCTTTGCCAATGATATCCTCAGCAGTGAATCCATTGTGGTGCTATTGCAGTATTTGTTCTGTCCATGTATTCATGTGGCTTGAAATTGAAATAACAATGATATTTGCTCGTGCATGTGGAAGGAGAAATATCTGCAGCAGTCCAATCATGTGAGATGCGGCTCAGAACTCCCACGGAGCTTTGCAAACTGTGAAAAGCATATCAGTTCCTCATGGCTGTTTTTAACCAAGAGCAAATGAACAGGAAGGGGTGTCAAAGTTGCAGGCCAGAATCAGAAATGTTCACTAATTCTTCTCACCTCGGTTGAATCTGCGACATTTGCTTTAAATGAAGTAGCTAAAGGAACTTTAACCTTTCCCATGATGGTGCCTACTTTCCTATAAGGAATACATTGAGAAATTAATTTAGATGGAAAATAAGCACATTTTCTCTCAAATGGCTGGAAATCAATTTGAAAAGGGCTTCTGCTTGAAATAGGATTAATTTATACAAACAAGTCATTTTCTGCAGTTTAAGTGTAACGAGGAAGTGATGGACTGTGAAAGTCAGATCAAGGGTATCTTTTGTGATTTATTTACAATCTTATCTTCCATCTGGGATCACCCATTTTCTTTGGTTATTTGCAACTTGATTAATGTGCAGTGGTAAAAATATTCAATGTGACTCAAAATGATGAGGTATTTTATGTACACTTCATTCCAATTTAAAACCTGTAAAGAATAACAAATCGATTCACAATGAATTTACTGCAGTAGATTTATTATTTGTTCATTTCAAAATAAAATGTGTGCAGAGATACGGCTCTAATATATCTTCTGGAATAAGGTCCTATATCCCAAAGCAATAATGTCGCTTGTAGCTCCTACAAAAAAAAAAATCAGCCAGAGAGAAAATAACATCTGAAAGCAAAATGGTGCAAGTGCTGGAAATCTGAAATATCCAGCAGGTATCTGTGGAGAGAGGTAAAGAGTTAAGGTTTCAGGTCGATGATTTTTCATCAGAACTGGAATAGGGATTTTGAGTTAGTGCAGAGGCATGGGAATAAGTGAGGGAGAAGAGAACAGAGCCAAAAGAAATGTTTAAGACATGATGGGAAGCAGAAAAGATTAAAGTAAAAAGAGAAATGATTGTGCAAGATGAAAGGAAGTAGTAAGGGTTCAAGTTAAAAAAAAATAGACGCATCAAGAGGATATAACACATAGCGGAGTGAAGATCTGGCAAACTGACATGCTGAATAGATCTCCCAAAATCCAGTCCCCCTCCCTGCCTTAATCATAGACACAGCACTTTGTGCTTTATATGTAGCCCATAAAATAAGATGTCATCATGGCCATCATCATGACTGCACACAGAAAAGCGCCACCAACAGTAACTACCGGCATTGCTGCATGTACCTCAAATAAACTGACAGAGGTTTGCCTTCATTTAACTCAATATATATGGCAAGGGCATTTCTTGTTATTGTGCATCTCACTGCTAGCTACAGCCAATGGAAGTATCACTAGCTAGGGTGACAATCCTGTCTCCACTGCCTTCAGAGATGCTGCAATGATTCAGAGCATGGGTGGAAAGCCAAGTAGCTAAATTTGCTGATGATGCAAAAATGGGCATCATTAGGAAAGGTACACATGGAAGTATAAAGTTTTATATAGGTATTGATAGATCAAGTAAATGTACAATACGAATATAACTCTTCCACACATGGCTCGTGATAATTTGTTAAATTTAAAACTGATAACTGTTAGTGAAAGTTTAAGCATTATGGGATATGGATATCAAATGCAAATGGGGTCTATAAAATTTTGTCACAAGTTGCCCATGACATCATTGCATGATGAAACAGTCTCAAGGACCTTAATGACACAATCTTGTTTACATATTGATAACAGATAAGGCAGCCTGTTATCACAAGGTGAGAAGAGGTTAAATAGTTCCCTGTTTTCAATCTCCTCATTTGGCTTTAAAAGGTTTACATTTTAAAAGGCTAGGCTCACCAATTAACTGTTTGTGTGTGCTGTGGTGATAAAATCATCACACCCCTACAGTGTAGAGGCAGGCCATTCGGTCCATTGAGTCCACATTGACACTCCAGAGACCATTCCACCCCCCATCCTATCCCTGTAACCCTGCATTTCCCACAGCTAATCTTCCTAGCCTGTACATCCCTGGACTATGGGAGGAAACCAGAGCATCTGGAGAAAGCACAGAAAGAAGTGGGTGTATGGAATGCACTGCCAAAAGTGGTAATAGAGGCAGATACCTTAGCGACCTTTAAGTGACTCTTGGATATAGTAAAATGAAGGGTATGTAGGTTTGTTTGATCTTGGCGTAGGATAAAAGGTTGGCACAACATTGAGGGCTGAAGGGCCTGTAGTGTGCTGTACTGTTCTATGTTCTTAAAACTCCCTGACACAGGAAGAATGCACAAACTCCACACAGACAGTCACCTGAGAGTGGAATTGAACCCAGATCCATGGTGCTGTGAGGCAGCTGTACTAACCACTGAGTCAACATGACACCCAATGATCATGAACAAAATAATCAGACAGGTTTGCTTAAGGTTAACAAATAATGAGATTACTCTATATCATTTATACTTAAATCGATCTAAGTGAAACGCACATTACCCACTGACTTTCTCACACACATGCAATCCCACAATGGAAGCCCACGCACAGTAATACAGATTACAGAGTTGGGAAGATTAGGTCAACTAAATTATAACCTTTAAAAAAGAAATCACAATTCAAAGCTTGGCATCTCTAACTGGCTGCAGACAAAGTCTGAGGGTCTCACTTGCAGTGATGAGATGGTTTCAAGCCATGACTGTCCTTTCTCTCCTTCTGGAGATCATGCAGCGGAATTGAATTTTTTTAAAAAATTGCTGAATGTAGACAATGTCAAATGAGTAGATAGGATCCAGAGAGAGACAGACAGAGAGAGAGGAAGAGAGACAGAGAGAGAGAGTGAAGGAAATCTATGTAGTTCAACTGCTAACTCAATGATTCCCAGAAACTCATGAACTTAAATCACACACAGGATTTGGGCTGGTTAGGTTTTCACTCTCCAATTGTTAGTTATTCAAATAAAATTCTATATTCCAAATACAACTCACTGCAGAGTGATCTTAAAAACCAAAGGGCATAATCTTGTGTTCTAAGAGGTAGCAAGCTAAAGGCAGGATTAACGAGGTGGTAGTAAAGTGACAGCCCATTGCATTCCGATGTCCATGGAGTTCAGTTCAGGTTGCGAATGGTTCATAGTTAAACTGCATGCTCTGCCACCAAGTGAGAGCTCTAAGCATCAATTAAGGACCAATTAAAGGTTGGAGCCCACCCCTCAGTGGGGTTAACCCTGCCTCAAGTTAGTCTGTTGCCATGCAATGTGCCGGACAGGTTAACCTATGAATGTAACTTGACTGCAGCTCAGAGCAAAATGGGATGGGGTGGAGCTCCCTCAATCATAGGCAAGTAGAGTCATAGGGTTATGAGTGGAAATTGTGTTTTAAATGTCACCAACAATTAGAAGGACAAATACATACAAAAACACAAAACACTGAAAATGCTGGAAATCTGAGAACTATATTAGGCCAGAAGAACCTTTTTGATGGATAAATCACATTAAACTGGAAGGTGACAAATTATGAGAATGAATGTTCATTAAGGGTGTTTTGGTGTCAGATTTGGGGAAGGTTGGGGGTGTTGTTTGGGGTAATGGGGATGAGAGGTGGGTGGGTAGTGGTCTCTTGTGCTGGTCTGGCAGAACATATCCTAACCATGATCCATTTTAAGTGAGGCCACCTTGGTGTCAGAATATCTAGTGTAGATATCAGTTGGTGGCAGTTTAAAGGCTCCTTTTCTCGACTGACTGAGATTTCTAGGTTCCATGGACACCTTGCATATGTGTACATAGTCAGTGTATCAGGGTAACAAGAACCCCCCCCATAATACTGTTAGGACCTCCCCCACACCATTCCCTGCACCCATCCCGACCACCGAGACATAGTTGGCTTTCCCATGACAATATTGTCCCTCCACTGTTAAGGACTGAGCAAATGTTGCTATTTTAAACAATTCTGATTTTTTTTCTTCAGAGGGTGCCTCCAATTTGAGACACTCTCTTTCTCTATCTCTCTCTCTCCATTCCAGATTTATGTGTCGCAAAAGGGCTGCCAATGTGTCCTTGCTACATGGCCTCCCACTGGCCCTTCAGTCTCAGGTACCCTCCTGCTATCCAAAATGGATGTGCTAATGGAGACTTGCTTGCAATGAATTGGCTAACACTTTAACAATTGAGGTGACTAGGAATGGATCCTGACATTATTCTCCCAACTCCAGAATTGGAAGAATTCCATATGTGTGAAAAGCAGATAATAAAGAAGGAAAACAATCAACTGTTTTATGGGATTCAATATGGTATAGTCTTGAGATATGACACTATTAAATTGCAAAGTATAACACATAATGAATTAACCCTTCTAAATTGAATCAGCCAGAGGTAGAAACACATTTGTGAACAAAAAGACATGACCCACTCTCACTAGTATCCTTACATACAGATGAGGAAGGACACCACTTTGACTGGGAAACATATCTATCCTAGGACAAGCCAAATAAATACATGCATAAGAATTCCTAGAAGCTGGCATTTCAACCAGAACTCTATCAACAAGCACATTGGCTTGGATTCCATTTACCATCCATTGAGAAAAAGAACAGGAAATGATATCATCATAGGAAATAATGCCACAAGACCAAGGAAACCTAAACACATAAATAAAATGCAGGCCATACCACCAGTGCTTCACCGGAGGCTCACGGATGATGTTACCTAGTGTGGTGATGAAACGTCTGAAAATGAATCTTCCAGCTTAGCGAGCAAACTTACATTCATGAACCAAACTATTACTAAGCCAAATACATCCCTTCTAACATAAAATATTCCTGAATAAAGCAAGATTCTAATGTTCTGCTGTTCCAATAAATACAAATCCCACTCATTTAACTTAGATTACTTACTGTGTGGAAACAGGCCCTTCGGCCCAACAAGTCCACACTGACCCGCCGAAGCGCAACTTATCCAGACCCATTCCCCTACATTTACCCCTTCACCTAATACTATGGGCAATTTAGCATGGCCAATTCACCTAACCTGCACATTTTTGGATTGTAGGAATAAACCGGAGCACTCAGAGGAAGCCCACGCAGACACAGGGAGAATGTGCAAACTCCACACACAGATTTGCCTGAGGTGGGAATTGAACCCGGGTCTCCGGCACTGTGAGTGCAGCAGTGATAACCACTGTGCCACCCATAGTCCACACTGACCCTTCGAAGAGTAACCCACCCAGATCTATTTCCCTCTGACTAATGCACCTAACACTATGGTCAATTTAGCATGGCCAATTCACCTAACTCGCACATTTTTGGACTGTGGGAGGAAACCCACGCAGGTGCGGGGGACAATAGAAAACAATAGAAATTAGTCTCTCGAAATTCCAGCCAGGTTGCATGTCTTCCAGAATGATCTGTGCTTTCTCTGTTGATTCTTCTGTCAGGAATGTCTTCCCCATCATTGATACTGTTGTTATTAAGTTGATGCTTTCTCTAAGACATAGATGCTGTGAGAGCTGACAATTTTCTCTTCAGAACTGAGTGCCGTTAGCTCTGGCAGATGGCAGCTTGTTCTGGGGTCTCTGTCCAACTGCCCCCTTCTTTTAATACCCGTGATGACAAATATCAATATTTCTACAATAGGATGGTCCTATGTTGTCAGAACCATCAGAGTTAAATTTAATAGGTTTTTGGTCTCTAGGCGCCTGATTATAATTGATTGGTTAAATTCAAAAGACTGTTGTCTTGGTAAAAACTATTGCTTGGTCTGTTAACTGTATGGCTTTTCAATACAAATGTTTCAGTTCCAGTGCTCTCTGTGCACCTGCAAACCCCAAGCTGCTGCTCTCTAAGCCGCAAAAAAAACCACTGGGAGAATCATACAGTTTGAGGCCTTAAAAATGGTTTTCATTTCTTCAATGGCTTTATTGAATGAAGTCCACTACCTGTAACTTTAACAAACAATGTCTGCTTTAATCATGGGGTTACTAAATGATTCCTGCTTTCAGAGAAGCATAAACAATAGGAGCAAGAGTAGGCTATTTGGGCCTTCCAGGCTGTTCCTTTGTTCCATATGATCATGGCTAATCATTCAAATCAGTAACTTGTTCCTGTTTTCTCCTATATGTCCTTCGATCCCTCTAGCCCAAAGAATTAAGTCCAATTCCTTTCTGAAAACATTCAACATCTTGGCCTCAATCACTTTCTACGGCAGAAAGTTTCACAGCCTCACCACTCTCTGGGTGAAGAAATTTCTCCTCATCTCAAACTAAATGACCTACCTCATACCCTTACACTGTGACCCCTGGTTCCAAACCAATCAGTTAACCAACTAGTCATTGACTGCCACTCAGGTAAAGACTCATTTATTACTAATCTTTGTTTTCTGTCTGCCAACTGGTTTCTTATTCACATCAGTACACTACTCCTGAATCCCATGCACTTAATGTCATATTCCAATTGCTGATATAGGTGCTTATCGAAAACTTGAATACACCGCATCCATCGGTTCCACCCCTTGACTATTTACATCCTCAAAAATTCCAATAGATTCATCAAGCATGATTTCCCTTTCATAAATCCATGAATGAGAAAAACAGTAAAATACAGTAAAAAACTTTTCCACTGTCACCATGAACCACCACCATTTTGTGTAGCTTTAAGAAATAGACAAAAAAGGAAGATATAACCTAAAGAGAGTCCACCAGTCCTGAGCCAACTCATCATCAACGACACCTATGCCATCATCCCTCCTCCACTGCCTCGCCACCGTCTACACAAGACCCAACCAACATTGAAGCTGCCCCTCTTCAGGTGCCATCTTTCACCTCTGGGCTAATTAAACTCCACCACCGCCTCAGCGCTGCCTGCATCAGACCCACCAATGCCAGAGCCACATCTCTTACCACTAGGCCCACCTTGATGTCGCTGGGATACCCTTCCGCCACTACTTCGCCACCGCCAGCATCGGACCCAACCAACACCGAAGTTGCTGATCCTCAGGTGCCATCTTCGGCACTGGGCCCACCTCACCTCACTTGCCTCCACCGGAGTAGCAGCTGTCGATTCCGAAGCTATGTCCCGTGCTCACCCTGGAAAAGTAAGTATTGGCTCACTCGCTGCTGCCAATAACATCCGAACTCAGGACAAGAGATAAGGAAAGGAAAGGACAAGAAATTAAAAAAAAGGAAAAGAGAAAAAAAGGAAAGAAAAGTGCCTGGAGTGGACAAGCCCTGGCTACTCAGCAGCCAACCTGATGACATCAACTCTAACTCTGTTCAATCCTCTCATTGTTTCCAAGTGCACTGCTATTAAATCTTATATAATGAGCTCTCGCATGTAGCCTACTATCAATGTCAAGCTAACTGGTCTATAATTTCCTGTTTTTCCTTCTTTTTGAAAAAGCGTGGTTACTTCTGTGACTTGAAGGCTGTGATTTAATAATGATCCCCAATCCTTTCATTCTTTTCCCCCGAAGATTCTCATTCACCAAGATTTGAATAACTGCTTCCACCTTTTTCACAGTTTTAATGAAGGATCTCTTGCCTGTTCTGCAGCTTTAATTAACTCTCCTAACTTTCTTCATCAATTAGACCAAAGCTGCTCATGCTTCTTAATGTGCCCCTTGGTTAATTACGGCTTTGCTATGTCTCTCAGTGTGAAACCTTGCTTTAAGTTGCACTGTGACCCTTGCTTTTCCTTGTCACTGTTGTGCCTCACTGTTTCTGTCCAGTATGGCAGAGATTTCCGTCTAAATGGTAAACACATTCCTTATTTATTATTTTCCAATCTGTAATCCTCTATCATTTTAAAACAAAACCCTTCTCGCTCTCTGCGTTCTGGAGTCACCAATTCTACTTCACTTTGTGTTCCTAACTCTCCTGCTGCAAGTGTCACTTGCCAGGTTGGAAAAGTTTTTGCCACTGACTGTAAATACTTCCTTGTTGAACCTTTTCAAAAAGCTGTCTTCTGTTCTTAGATGTACACTGTTCTCTGCAGGAGCAGGAGACTTCAGAGCAGAATCTGAAGCTACTGAAAGGTCTACAGACCTCTACCTACTGGGTGGTATTGCAGCTAAACTGAGTCTACATCTCACCATATCTGCTGCCACAATCCTTGAAAAGTGTAGGGATCTACAGTGTTTGTTTGTACTAGTGTGGTGGAGGAGAACCACTGCATGTTAATACTAAAAGAAGCTCTTGTTTTGACCAAGAATCACTTTATTATATGTTAGCAACCAGTTGCAGATTGCATTCTTGTGGTAGACATTATTACAGATACTCGGAGGTGGAACTGGATGGTGGGTTTTATTCCTTTGAGATCCTAAGCTCTTCTTCCAGTGAGTCCATATGACATTATCATCATTGGTGGTGCTTAAGGCATTCCTCATTATCGACCCATCCAGAGTCCATGTCTGTGTGGGTTCCCCCAGGGAACTCTTGTTTCCTCCCAAAGTTGTGCAGGTTAGGTGGATTGGCAATGCTAAAGTACCCCTTAGTGTCGAGGAATGTGCAGGTTAGGTGGATTTAGCCATGGTAAATGCAGGGTTACATGGATAGGGGGGGGGGGGGGGGAGTGGGGGTTTGCTCTTTGGAGGACCGGTGCAGACTTGATGGGCCAAATGGCCTCTTTCTGCACTATAGCGATTCTATGACTCCAACACGTTACCCATGTATGGAGTTGCTTTTCGAACTGATTCTGTGTACTCATGGGTATACAGTGAAATCCTCTTCAAGAGATGGAGTAACCTTGTGCATTTGTTCTGACAGATCCAAATCAACAAATGTCATTCCATGTGGGAGCGTGAAAGTTGTTAAATAATTCCTACAGTTGCAATGCCTTTTGGCCCTTTCAAAAGCCTCTCAACATTTTTGTCATCTGTACTTTGACAGTTTGCTTAAAAATGCTGCCAGCTCTGTGGAAATCATCTACAGGCAATTTTCTATTACTTTCGAATTTGTACCTCAATCTGCAAATGACATCTGCTCACTGACTGATCCACTGAATTCAAGAAAATACTGCAGGTGCTGGGAACCTGAAAGAAAGGTAGAAAACACCAGGGACACTCAGTGTTTCAGCACGTCTTTGGAAAGAGAAACAGAAGAAAGTCAAGATATTATGGCCCTCCGCCAGTCTGTTTAAAACAGGAGTGCTCATACAATTCAGTGTATAGCCTTCTTGCTGTCTATCTGCTTGTCCCTGACCTATCTCACACCTTACTGGATGCTGCGAAGGTGTCAGTCAGCCTGCTCGTTCATGGATCGATTGAGACCTTTGACCACTTAAGGGTCTCATCCTGCCCCCATTGCTACGCAACCTGCAGTATGGGATCGGCCAGCCCAAATGGGTGGACTGGCAGTTTTTTGTTGAGTGAGCTGGTTAAGAAAAAAAGCGCTCAAACTTCCTTCCCCGTACCTATTGTAGTCACAACCTCCCAACATAATACCCTTCCTCTAACATTAATCTCCCCCGTTAACCCTCTAAATCAGCCTGTTAAAGCTGAGATTCCACCACCCTTACTATCTAACTGAATCACTTAGCAGTTCTCTAAAGTTGGACTTGTTCCCCAGATGTCGGCAGAACTGAGCTCTTGAGTCCGACTGCTTGGCCATGCAAAGTGTTTTATGGTGGTGTAAATGCACAGGAAGCACAGCACCCCTTAAAATCTAGCTTATGTTAGGGCCATGTCTAATCTGTTTTGTTTCACTCTTTGTAGAGGCTGTCTGGTTTGCTGAGAGTTTCCAGAATGTTCCGTTTATGTTCCGAATTCTAGTGATTCTGGTTATCCCTCCTATGAAACTGGCAATAATCTTTAAGATCTTCTTTAAATGTTTTTAAAGAAAGTGCAAGGCTTTTGAAATCAGATCTCAGGTAGTTCAGGAAGAAGGTACCTGTCGATGCTGATTTATGTACTGAGAAACAAAAAGTGCTGGAGATCAAAGCAGGCCAGGCAACATTCATGGATGCTGCCTGACCCATAGAACCATAGGATGCCTACAGAGTGGAAACAGGCCATTTGGCCCAACAAGTCCACACCGACCCTCCGAAGAGTAACCCACCCAGAGCCATTCCCCTATCCTATTACTCTACATTTACCCCTAACTAAAGCACCTAACTTTCACAGCCCTGAACACTATGGGCAATTTAGCATGACCAATTGACTGAACCTGCACATCTTGGATTGTGGGAGGAAACCAGAGCACCCGGAGGAAACTCACGCAGACACGGGGAGAATGGGCAAACTCCACACAGACAGTCGCCGGAGTCCGGAATCAAACCCAGGTTCCTGGTGTTATGAGGTAGCAGTGCTAATCACTGAGCCACCTTGCCACCCTATCACCTCTTGTGATCTTCAGAATTTTTTTTGTTTTCAGTCTCGGGTAGTTCATATTTTCATATTAATAAGAACTTAATAACATAAAAAATTGGGAGCAGGTGTAGGCCGTCTGGCCTATTGAGCCTGCTCCACCATTCAATAAGATCATGGCTGATATTTCTGTGGACTCAGCTCCAGGGTGGCATAGCATCACAGAACCAGGGTCCCAGGTTCGTTTCCTGTCTCAGGTGACTGTCTGTGTGGAGTTTGCACTTCTCCCCGTGTCTGCGTGGATTTCCTCCGGGTGCTCCAGTTTCTTCCACACTCCAAAGATGTGCATGTCAGGTGAATTGGCCATGCTAAATTGCGAGGTAAAATTGCCCACAGTGTTAGGTGCATTCGTCAGAGGGTAATGGGTCTGGGTGGGTTACTCTTCGGAGGGTCGGTGTGGACTAGTTGGGCCGAAGGGCCTACTTCCATACTGTAGGGGATCTAATCTAATCTTATCCGCCCGCACACCATAACCCTTAATTCCTTTACTGTTCAAAAATCTATCTTTGCCTTAAACCAGTCAACGAGGCAACCTCAACTGCTTCACTGGGCAGGGAATTCCACAGACTCACAACACTTTGGGTGAAGGAGGTTCATATTTTCAACGAGCATCTATTCAACCTTGCCACTTATGCACATCATTTTAATAAGAACTTAGCAAATCATTGATTTGATTGTCCTGTGGAAGTAGAGCTGCATTCAGCCTCAATTAGTGACCAGATGCTCACATGGTGTGGGAAGCAGTCGCTCTTCTGCAATTTTATTCAAATTTCTCAATGCCCTAAATCATAGACATCCACAACACAGGTAAGGCCTTTTGGCCCTTTTGGCCAAAAGCAACCACCTAACTTTTCTAACCCATTTTCCAGCACCTGGCCTATGATCTTATATGCCTCAGCATTGGTAGGTTCCTAACAGTGGGGGCAGCATGAGACCCTTAAGTGTACATCGAAATACCTCTTCAATGTTATGAAAGTTTTTGCCTCCAGGATGGGTTCTTGAAACTAGGTGGCAAATGGGACTGAAATCACAGTAGGATGGTGTTGTACACATAATGGTTTTGAAAGGGTTAATATTGGAATACTGCCTCCCTCCCTCCCTCTGCCACCCACTGGTCATCTACTCTATGACACTATAACTGACCATCCCAGCCACCTGTGTAGATCAGAAGGCTGATTGGAACATTCCAGTTGCCTCTGACAATAGTTCTTACTGGACATTTAGTCAGTTCAAATTGTTTTTTAGATGATTTGCGTTGTTGCACTTTCCTATTCTTGCCAGCAGGAAAATGGCCTGGCTATGGGATGGAATTGGGAAATTGGCCCACTGGCCAACATTATTCTGTGCTGTGCAGTTACTAGACTCCAGTCAGAACTAAAGAACATATGATCTTTTTGATCGTGCAATCTGACAGGGAGGTTTTATTCCAAAGCTGTGCATTCTGCAAATTCAAAACAAGACTGAACAAGCCTGTCAGTACTGGCTGATAACTCACCAGTGTCACATAGAAACATAGAAAATAGGAGCAGCAGGAGGCCATTCGACCCTTCGAACCTGCTCCATCATTCATCACGATCATAACTGTTCACCAGTTTCGATTCCATTCTCGGGCAACTATCTGTGTGGTGTTTGCACATTCGCTTTGTGTCTTTGTGGGTTTCCTCTGGGTGTTCCAGTTTCCTTCCACAGTCAAACGTTCTGCAGGTTAGATGGATTGGCCATACTAAATTGCCCATAATGTCCAGAGATATGTAGGTTAAGTGGATTAGTCCTGGGAAATGCAGGATCACAAGGTTAGGGTAGAGGGGTGGGTCATGGTGGGATGCTCTTTGGAGGGTCAGTGTGGACTCAATAGTCCGAATGGCCTGCTTCCACATTGCTGCTTTGAATCCATAAAATGTTGACAACATATGCACAAAAGAGGATAATTCAACAGTCTATTACTGCTCTTGTTTGTCCAGTTTAGTGGTTAAAAAAGATTCAGCAAAGCCATAAACTGTTGCCATCTTGTTGTATGTTAACCATTGTTCTATGTTCCTGTTCATTTTAGAATCAGGTATTTGAAAACAAAACTTCTGGAAACTTTCTCAATTGTTAACTACAGAGCTACACCATTTGAGAGAAAAGTGTCTCAATTTAGGGTGACAGTTAATCGCAAGCAGATTATTTGTGCTGAATGATTTAATGAATGTAAATAAAATTCTAAAACCAATGCAGTAAGTGGGATTATCAGCAGTGTAGCAGTAGTGACAACAGTTCTTACTGGACATTTAGTCAGTTCAAATTGTTTTTTAGATGATTTGCGATGTTGCACTTTCCTATTCTTGCCAGCAGGAAAATGGTTTGGGTATGGGATGGAGTTGGGAAATTGGCCCACTGATGTTGATTGGATTGATTTGATATGCAACAAGCATTCGGTACAACATTTAAAGGCTGGAGTTGGAGTGAGCGTGTTCTTGGCCATCCCAAAGTTTGACAAGTTCTTCCGATTGATGCAGCCCCTCAAAGAAAAGTCGACAGATTTTCCAAGGCTGATTTTTTTCCAATATGCAATTCTGGTCTCCTTCCCATTGGAAAGATGTTGTGAAACTTGAAAGGTTCAGAAAAGATTTACAAGGATGTTGCCAGGGTTGGAGGATTTGAGTTATAGGGAGAGGCTGAACAGGTAGGGGCTGTTTTCCCTGGAGTGTCAAAGGCTGAGGGGTGACCATATAGAGGTTTACAAAATTATGAGGGACATAGATAGGATAAATAGACAAAGTCTTTTCGCTGGAGTCAGGGAGTCCAGGACTAGAGGGCATAGGTTTAGGGTGAGAGGGGAAAGATATAAGAGACCTACAGGGCAACTTTTTCACACAGAGAGTGGTACGTGTATGGAATGAGTTGCCAGAGGAAGTGGTGGAGGCTGGTACAATTGCAACATTTAAAAGGCATTTAGATGGGTATATGAATAGGAAGGGTTTGGAGGGGTATGGGCCAGGTGCTGGCAGGTGGGACTAGATTGGGTTGGCATATCTGGTCGGCATGGATGAGTTGAACCAAAGAGTCTGTTTCCATGCTGTACATCTCTATGACTCTATCCATTTACTGTGTAATAGTCATGGGAAAAAAGAGAACTGGGTTTGATTTGCAGGACTACTGCCTGTCAAAATTTCCAGTTTCCCCTTAAGCCTTTTTCAACTCACTTTTGCTGAGCGTATACTAGCAAAGCCAACATTTGTTATATATTCTTCATTGCCCTCGAACAAAGCAGTAAAGAGGCAGGAGACATATGTAGACTAGACTAAGTAAGGATGATGGATTTCTTTCCCCAAAGGTGAACCAGGTGAGCTTTTCTTAACATCTGTAATAGTTTCATGACGACAATTATTGAGATTAGCTTGCAATTATGAATGGCAGTTAAATTCCACCAGTTAGTGTGCCATCCCCAGAGAATTACTAAAGACTTCTGAATTATGTGATGTTACGAATATGTCACCATCTCTCACAAATGATGTCTGGACCCATATCTATGACAGGGCAAAGCCATTGTAGGAGTGTACCTACATCAGATTTTAATTCGTCTTTTCAGAAATTGGTGGACACCCAGTGCAATCCACTAATATGACTTGTCCCTAGACCTCTGGATGTGGGGAGTCTGTGGAATCCTGGGAGAAGGCTGATTACAAGTCGTGAGCTTTAATTCACCACCTACCACATGTAGAATGTTTTCAAGTCATCAAAACCTCTCAATCTCAGTTATGGCCTGCATTTCATTCAGGACTGTTTTCTCAATGAGTGCATCACTTGTCTCAAGATAAGGAGGAATTTCTTCTCTCAGAGGGTTGTGAGTCTTTGGATCACCTTGTCACATAGAGCTGTGGAGGCAAAGGCCCTTACCTAAGGCTGAGACAGATGGACTCTTGATTAGTCAGGGAATCAAGGTCTGCAGGGGGTTGAACATAAGGAATGCTGGATCAGCCATGGTCCCATTGAAAGGTGGAGCAGGTCTGAGGGACTGAACAGCCCACTTCTGTTCCTATTACTTATAGTCCTTTAATCTTCTGACTGGGAGTCAATGCTATCAATGGAGCAAAGTTAAAAATCACACAACACCAGGTTATAGTCCAACAGGTTTAATTGGAAGCACACTAGTTGGACTAGAACCTGGTGTTGTGTGATGTTTAACTTTGTACACCCCAGTCTAACACCGGCATCTCAAAATCAACAGAGTAAGCAGACATTTTATTAATTCTGATGTTTCAATCTGTTGTACCTGGTTGTTCTATGAAAACATCCCCGCCCATTCCTACTCTTCATATTCCATCACTTATTGAGAATCATCAAATATGGCTCCACATTTCCCCAAATATCGGCCAGCACTTTAGCTTTGCGTACGTTCCACCACACCCCCAGCAAAGTTATGGAAACGCAACAGCATGCAATCTGAGGAAATTTGGTGCCTTGCTGTTACACTGATGTCAAATGTTTACTGGAAGATTTGTTTGTGACAATTTTCTCAAGCAGTTTCCTGCTCTGTCACCTCTCGAGGTTTATCTGCTCCCTCTGGTGCTAAATGCCGGTTTTGTTTATAAAAAAATTACAGCAATGTGCAAACCAATAAAATACTGAGTTAATTTGCCCCGTTGCCTGTTAATTGCTGCTTAGCAAACATTTATCAAGCAAAATAAACCACAGAAAACAGGTTAACAAATTATCATGCATTCATCCTTTCCTTCCAGGAACAAATTCAGAGTAGGGAAAAATATAGTGCCTATTTGATTACCTGATAACTTCATATTTACTTGCAAGTAACACTATAGCTGTTCTCAAATATGTTAACTCCTGATGAGTGAGGTAATGTGGTCTTGAGGACCATGTTATTGTTCTTGTAACCCTGCCCTGGATGTTATAGAGCCATAGAATCACAGTCATAGAGCTCAGAAACAGATGCTTCTGTCCAACTCCTTCATGCCAATCAGACAACCCAATCTGAACTAGTCCTGGTTGTCAGCATTTGGCCCATATCCCTCTAAATGCTTCCTATTCACATACCCATTTGCAAGACGTTTAAATATTGTAATTGTACCCACCTCCATCGCTTCCTCTACAGCTTATTCCACACATGCCTCGCCCTCTGCATGAAAACGTTATCTCTCAGATCCATTCTAAATCTTTCCCCTCTCACCTTAAACCTCTGCCCTCTAGTTTTGGCCTCCCCTTCCCAAGTAAAAAAAACCCTGGCTACTCTGGGCGGCATGGTGGCACAGTGGTTAGCACTGCTGCCTCACAGCGCCAGAGACCCGGGTTCAAATCCCACCTCAGGCGAGTCCCTGTGTGGAGTTTGCACATTCTCCCCATGTCTGTGTGGGTGTGCTCCGGTTTCCTCCCACAATCCAAAAATGTGCAGGTTAGGTGAATTGGCCATGCTAAATTGCCCGTAGTGTTAGGTGAAGGGGTAAATGTAGAGGAATGGGTCTGGGTGGGATGCGCTTTGGTGGGTCGGTGTGGACTAGTTGGGCCGAAGGGCCTGTTTCCACACTGTAAGTAATCTAAATCTATTCACCTTATCCATGTCCTTCATGATTTTATAAACCTCTGTAAGGTCACCCCTTAGCGTCTGAAGCTTGAAGGAAAGAAGTCCCCAGCCTATTAACTCTCTCACTGTAACTCAAACACCCCCAGTCCCTGCAACATTCTTGTAAATATTTTCTGCACCCTCTCAAGTTTAACAACATCCTTCCTGTTACTAGGATTGTATGCAGTATTCTAAAAGTGGCTTCATCAATGGCTTATACAGCTGCAAAATAATGTCCTATCTCCCATACATGTCCTTATTTTGACACAATTTCTCAGATATCAAGCTAAACAATAAAGTAAACAAAAGTCTCCGCTTTGTGGCATGATGGCTCAGTGGTTAGCACTGCTGCCTCATAGCACGAGGGACCCGGGTTTGATTCTAGCCTTGAGTGACTGTCTGTGTGGAGTTGTACATTCTCCCCGTGTCTGCGTGGGTTTCCTCCGGGTGCTCAATTTCCTCCCACAATCCAAAGATGAGCAGGTTAGGTGAATTGGCCATGCTAAATTGCCCATAGTGTTCAGGGATGTGTAGGTTAGGTGTGTTAGTCAGGGGAAATGTAGAGAAATGGGTCTGAGTGGGTTACTGTTTGGAAGGTCGATGTGGACTTGTTGGGCCGAAGGGCCTGTCTCCACACTGTCGGGATTCTATAAACATAGCCCTGAATAAGCAACTCAAGATCAAAGCCTTCATTCAGCGAATAGTTAGACAGTGGAATTTACTCCGATAAAGAGCAAACTAAAATCAAACAGCACCAGATTATAGTCCAACAGGTTTATTTAAAACCACAAACTTTCAGAAAGCTTGCGGTTTGAAATAAATGTGCTAAACTATAACCCAGTGTCATGTGATTGTTGACTTTATCCACCCCAGTCCAACACCAGCATCTCCACCACATAAGGAGTGATTGAGGTGAATAACATGGATATGTTTAAGGAGAATGAGAAAAAATGTGAGTAGAGGATTATCCCCTCATGAAGGAAGGTGGCAGGAGAACACAAATAGTGTCTCAGATAAATTGAGCTAAACGGTTTCACCTTTGTGAAACTTCTATGTAGAATTGCATGAAAAATTGAAAGTCAGGCCACTGTAAGTTGCAGTTCACTCATTGCTTTTTGGCAGCTGACCACAGTCCATTGCCTCTGCTATGATGAATTAATCCTTGAAGCCAACTTACTGGAAAGTTCATTATGTGCAAAAGGTGTTAAGTTGCTGTTTTGCCAATTAGTCAAGCAGAAAAAAAGCAAAGTCAATGTGGCATGAACAGTAATCTGGGTGAATAAATTTTGTCCCAGGTGAGAGGGAGCAGTAGATATTCCCTTTGCCAGACTGGCTGGTCAAGCACTATGCTCAGACATGTCCCCTTGACTTCATGAGTATCATGCTGTTGCAAGTAAAGTCCTTGACAGCTGTTCTATGCTGCTGTATTATAAATTTTAAAAAGCATGCCTCAAACACCTGAGCACATATTGTGTTCAGTTTCTCATTAGGGGGAGGAGAAGCGGTCTGAAACTCTCATCTTAATAATGCACAACATATTCTGTTTTACATAAAGTGACATCATCATTTGTGGGTGGCACGGTGGTACAGCAGTTAGCACTGCTGCCTCACAGCGCTAGAGACCCAGGTTCAATTCCCGCCTCAGGTGACTGACTGTGTGGAGTTTGCACATTCTCCCCGTGTCTGTGTGGGTTTCCTCCGGGAGCTCTGGTTTCCTCCTACAGTCCAAAGGTGTCAGGTCAGGTGAATTGGCCATGCTAAATTGCCCATAGTGTTAGGTGAAGGGGTAAATGTATGGGTGGGTTGCGGTTCGGCGGGTCGGTGTGGACTTGTTGGGCCGAAGGGCCTGTTTCCACACTGTAAGTAATCTAAGCTAATCTATCTGTTATACACTCACCATGTGGTTTCTGTAAAACACTAGGTAGAACAGGTATTATTCCAAGCTTGGCCAACAGGAGCATGGATCAAAGCTTAAGGAACAT
Source organism: Chiloscyllium plagiosum (assembly GCF_004010195.1). NCBI lineage: Eukaryota > Metazoa > Chordata > Chondrichthyes > Orectolobiformes > Hemiscylliidae > Chiloscyllium > Chiloscyllium plagiosum. The sequence continues at coordinate 26,696,412 of NC_057738.1, forward strand.
ATTATTTTATTTACAACACAGAATTTATAATCTATTTCTGTTTATAACATTGAATTTATGGTCACAGAGTTTCAGAGATTTACAGCATGGAAACAGACCCTTCAGTCCAACTCGTCCATGCTGACCAAATATCCCAACCTAGTCTAGTCCCATTTACCAGCACCTGGCCCATATCCAATAAACCCTTCCTATTCATATACTCATCCAGATGCCTTTTAAATGTTGTAATTGTACCAGCCTCCACCACTTCCTCTGGCAGCTCATTCCATACATGCACCACCCTCTGTGTGAAAAAGTGCCCCTTAGGTCCCTTTTAAAGCACTGATGCTTACAACCTGACATTCTCAACACTGTTCAAAGAATTTAGAGTCTCACAATCCATCCATTTTTAGCACTTGGTTCCTGCCACTGTCTCAGGTGTAAACTCCTTGCATCTTCTTCCCAATAAAACAATCTGGCTCTCCTTTCATGTCTAACAATCAAACCACCTACACTTATGGCCAGTCAGACTTCAGAACAGGTTGCAGCTCTCCCTCCATTTCACATTATTTTAAAGACAGTCCCAAACAAAATAATGTTAGCAATCTCATAACTATACAATACCATCGTTTTAAGTTCCGTGTACTAATTATCAATCAATATCATGTTTTATTCCTGTATTAACCTCAATCACAATTTATTTCTCCATGAGCTACACTCAAAGTCTGAAGACGGGAACGTGAAGTTTGAGGTCAACCTATGACCTACTGGTTTACATACACACATATTTGTTTTCTGTAGCTAGGCATTTTACATATATCTAACTTGCTATATTTACTCAACTCCCAGTGAGTATAAACCTGTGAGTATTGAACATATCACCGAAGCAATCATTATACAGAAAACCCCCACTGAGATCAAGGCTCAAGTGGGCAGATAGCAACAAAATTGTAAATGCCCTCATTAGACCTCAAGCTATTGGAAGATGAGAGATTACTGCACAGAAAATGTGCCATGTTATAAAGGAAATGACTGTATTCCTGTAACAATTTCAACAGCTTCAGCTTCTGCCTCACAAGATGGTAATATAATGGAAAAGCTCTACTATGTAAAGCATCTGTATAATCAATGTTATAAGGGGAAGACATCTCCAAAATACCAGAAAAAGAAACAGGCAGAACTTTAAAATCTTTCTAATGACCTGTTGCTTGTTCATGCTTTCCCTGCCACTTTTAAGGCACATTTTCCAAACTTTATCAATGACAGCAGAAGATCCTGTCGATTTTTTATTCTGCCATCATCACCAGAAATACAGATTGTATAAATTTGTACAATGCAGCTGGACTGTAGTCCTACATGAGGAGTAGACATTAATGTGCACAGATAATCGATTTAAAATACACCGCAATGTCTAAAGACATTCCTTTCAGAGTCTTTATAAGTCATGGTGATAAGTGCTACTCCGCGATGACATTGTACTGTTATTTTGTACATAAATCCTTTTGATCAATAGAAATCTAATTTCCTTAAATTTTATTCCTTCCAAGGTGACTTGTGTTTCACTGAAATTGTATTCATAAGCCAGAAATCAAAACCTCAATAAAACTACATCACATTTAGAAATTCTTGAGTTCTTCCCATAATAATCAGGGAAATATCAATTTTGCAGTGGCATGGTCAGACTGAAAAGCTGTAGAAAAATGTCTGGAAGTTTAGATCTAATTAATGTTTCAAATCAAAAGAACAGGGCAGGGTTGAAATGTGAAGGAAAGGGATCTTGAAAATTATAGGCAAAAGTGAGGACTGCAGATGCTGGAAATAAGAGTCAAGATTAGAGTGGTGCTGGAAAAGCACAGCAGGTCAGGCAGCATCTGAGGAGTCAGAAAATCAATGTTTCGGGCAAAAGTCTCATTCCTAATGAAGGGACTTTGCCTGAAACGTCGATTTTCCTGCACCTTGGATGCTGCCTGACCTGCTGTGCTTTTCCAGCACCATTCCAATCTTGAAAAGTACACCTAACATTCTCAATTGATCTTTACTACTGCAATTCCTGCAGTGTAGTTTATAATGGGACTTAAGCTGATCTTTCCATTGAAAATTCAATCAAAGTATCCAAAAGAAATTAGTTGCCTATACCAGAAGATATATTGATGGAAACAAGGGGCGATTTATATTGCACATATTACTGTCCATACTTCTCAAGAAGGGCTTATGCCCGAAACGTCGATTCTCCTGTCCCCTGGATGCTGCCTGACCTGCTGCGCTTTTCCAGCAACACATTTTCAGCTCTGATCTCCAGCATCTGCAGACCTCACTTTCTCCTGTTCAAATAAACATCCAGTTTCCTTTTGGAAGCTATGATGGTCTGCTTTCAGAATTTCTGCTGTAGAAGCCAATATTTGGGGAACATTGAAGTATTTCAGGGACCAGCAGTTCTAACGGATTGTTACATTTGAGTGTTCCAAAATATGAGTTACATTGAAAATTTTGCCAAGGAATAAGGGCTGGGTTTGTTGCAGGGTTTTCAGCTGGTCACTCAAAACAGTTCAGGCATCATTGAAGGACGGAGCCTGGATTGCAGCTAGTTGGAGAAGACACGGACAGAGGCATAGAGAGAAGTGTGCTGCTGAGGAAGTCACTTCGGTCCACCAGTCCTATGTAGCCAGAACTTGGGAAGAAGTAGATGCCAGATTATGCGAAGAGTTGGAACTCACTGAGAAGATAAGAGCAATTAGACGTCTCTATGCAGTCTCTGATCCCTGGGGACATCCACAATATACCTTTTACAGTTCGAAAAACAATTCTTCATCCAACACCATGCAGCTTGGTATTCAGCCAACTTTGCATCTGGGTTCCTGCTGTCTTTTATATTACATGTGCTCTAACATTGTTGTCTAGCCAGTTAGTAAAACATGATAAGCCCTTAACTAATCTGCACTGACTTTCATTCATTAATCAGTATTTGCTCAAGTGTCTGCGTCTGGACAGAGGCTTAATGTGTCCTTATAAATGTGATCAAAACTATACACTGGTATCCAACATTTTACCTCTTTTTATATTTACTTAAAAATATAAATTTAAATCAAAAATTAAAAAGCATTGTTTTTCACCGTTCTGATACTTGTTCAATTCCAGATTCCTAGAAAATCAGAGTTAAAAGAGAACAACAAGTTTAAGTGGAGGCAATGGCGTAATGTAATTGTTGCTGCACTATTCAGAGAACCAACTAATTCAGCAACTCACCAGAGGACCTTAGGTAACACCAGAACTGTGAGTCTTCCCACTCTGCAGGACAAGGGCAGCAGATGTATGGCCAACGTCAGCAAGTAACCCTCCAAGTCCCACACCATCTGACTTGGAACAATATCGCCATTCTTGCCTGTTGCTGTGCTAAAACACTGGACCTCCCTCAGAGCAGCGTGTGTGGAATTGAACCAAACTGACTGCAGTTGTTCAAGAAGACAGCTCACCACCCTCTGCAGGGCAACAGTAGCCAAGTGGTATTGCCACTGGACTAATGTTCTGGGAATTTGGGCTTGAATCCCAACATGGCAGATGGCAGAATTTGAATTCAATAAAACTCCAGAATTAAAAGGCTAATGATCACCTTAAAACCATCGTTGATTTTTTAAAAAAAGAATCTGGTTTATGAAGATCATTTAAGCAAGAGAAATTATTGTCCTTACCTGGTCTGGTTTGCATGCAACTCCTGACCCACAGCAACACAGTTGACCCTTAGGTACCCTCTGAAATGGTCGAACAAGCCACTCATTATTTCAAACTACTAAAATGTTTCAAAACACGAATTGAACTGTAAGGACCGTTTGGCATCAAACCAAACACCAGAAATGACAGCTGCGCACTCAACCCTGTTGACCTTGCAAAATTCTCCTTTCCAACATCTGGAAGCTAGTGCCAAAACGGTGAGAGCAGTCTCACAGACGAGTCATACAAAATGGTACTCAGGGGATCATACCTGACACACAATGTCCCAGACAACAAACCCGCAGACATAACAGAGGTAGAGGCACAGGTGACTGATTGTTGACCTGACAGTCCTCAAAACTGACTCCAAACATCATGAAGTCTCATCGCACCAGGTGCAACATGGGCAAGTGAAGCTTCTGTTGACCATTATTTGCCACACTCGGCCATCCCACTGCCTCCCAGCTGATGAATCAGTATTCCTCGTTGAACACCACTGTGAAGAAGGGCGGAGGGAGGCACCGACACAAATTAAAGCCTGGGTGGGGACTTTAACATCTGCCATCATGTTGGATACCAGTGGCTCTATCATTGACTGAGTTAAAAGGCATAGCTGTTAGACTAGCTCTGCTGTAGGCAGCGAGAGAACTTACATGACAGAAAAATATATTTCACCTCATCCTCACCAATCTGCCTGCCTAGGATACATCTGTCCAATACAGTATCGGTAAGTAACAACTACACAATCTTTGAGGAGACAAAGTTCCCTCTCTGCATTGAAAATACCCTTCACCATGTTGTGTGGCACTATCACCTGCTAAGTAGGATAGACATTAAGTACATGCAGTAACTCAAGACTGGGTATTCATGAGGCACTGTGGACCATCCGCAGCAACAGAATTGCACTCCAAGACAATTTGCAACCTCATGGCCTGGCATATCCTTCATGCAACTGGATAACTGAACCTGGCACAGACTCAGTGTTTAGCACTGCTGCCTGACAGTGTCAGCGACCAGGATTTGAGTCCCATCTCGGGCGACTGTCTGTGTGGAGTTTGCACATTCTCCCAATGTCAGCACGGGCTTCCTTCGGGTGCTCAGATTTCCTCACATAGTCCCAAACTGTGTGAATTAAGTATATTGGTCATGCTAAATTGTTCCATAGTGGCAGGAGTGTGTCAGTTAGGCAGATTAGCCTTGCCAAATGAGGGGTTATGGGAAAAGAGTGGGGTGGTTGAGTATGGGCGGGTTGCTCTTCAGAGAGTTGGTGAAGACTCAGTGGGATAAATGACCTCTTTCTGCACTGTCGGGATTTTACCATTCCATGCTTCTATAATGTGGAGCTTGATCATTCCATCAGCACCAAAAGCTGTAGAAGATAGGACTAGGACAATAAGATGACCTTAGAATCTAAGATGTGGAGTCCAGGATCAGATATGTAAAGGTGGATTCTCTGTTGTGAGTCTTTTGCCTTGAAGAGAGTTGTTCTTTCATAACCCATGTGCTTTAGTGTACACATTGTTGTGACTCTGCTGGCACTCTGCTTTGTGTCAAAAAGCTCCACAGACAGATAAAGTTGATCAGATCCTAATAAGAGACTGTTCATTAGGTCATGATCACTAATATGCCAGTCAAAGAGTCATAGAGTCAATAGACAATAGACAATAGGTGCAGGAGTAGGCCATTCTGCCCTTCGAGCCTGCACCACCATTCAATAAGATCATGGCTGATCATCCTTAATTAGTATCCTGTTTCTGCCTTAACTCCATAACCCTTGATTCCACAATCCTTGGGAGCTCTATCTAACTCTTTCTTAAATGAATCCAGAGACTGGGCCTCCATTGCCCTCTGGGGCAGAGCATTCCACACAGCCACCACTCTCTGGGTGAAGAAGTTTCTCCTCATCTCTGTCCTAAATGGTCTACCCCATATTTTTAAGCTGTGTCCTCTGGTTCGGCACTCGCCCATCAGCGGAAACATGTTTCCTGCCACCAGAGTGTCCAATCCTTTAATAATCTTACATGTCTCAA
>NC_057738.1:26702530-26703527 GCF_004010195.1 Chiloscyllium plagiosum
ATACCATCTTCTATATCATTAACATATATTGTAAAAAGCTGCGGTCCCAGTACTGATCCCTGCGGTACCCCACTGGTCACTGCCTGCCATTCTGAAATGGAGCTGTTTATCACTACTCTTTGTTTCCTATCAGCCAACCAACTTTCAATCCAAGTTAGCACTTTATCCCCAATACCATGTGCTCTAATTTTGCTCACTAACCTCCTATGTGGGACTTTATCAAAAGCTTTCTAAAAGTCCAGGTACACTCCATCTACTGGATCTCCCTCATCCAATTTCAGAGTTACAGCTTCAAAAAATTCCAGAAGATTAGTCAAGCATGATTTCCCCTTCATACATCCATGCTGACTCTGACCTATCCTGTTACTACTATCCAGATGTGTCGTAATTTCATCCTTTATAATAGACTCCAGCATCTTTCCCACCACTGAGGTCAGGCTAACTGGTCTATAATTTCCTGTTTCTCTCTCCCACCTTTCTTAAAATGGTACAACATTAGCCACCTTCCAATCCGCAGGAACTGATCCCGAATCTATCGAACTCTGGAAAATAATCACCAACGCATTCACGATTTCTTGAGCCACCTCCTTCAGTAGATGTAGACCATCAGGCCCCGGGGAATTATCTGGGTCGGAGGAACTGGTCTATAATTTCCTGTTTTCTCTCTTCCACCTTTCTTAAAAAGTGGTACAACATTAGCCACCCTTAAATCCGCAGGAACTGATCCCGAATCTATCGAACTCTGGAAAACAATTACCAACGCATCCACGATTTCTCGAGCCAACTCCTTCAGTACCCTGAGATGTAGACCATCAGGCCCCGGGGACTTATCAACCTTCAGACCTAACAGTCTCTCCAACACCAATTCCTGGCAAATATAAATTCCCTTAAGTTCAGGTCTTCAGCCACTGTTACCTCAAGGAGATTGTTTGTGTCTTCCCCAATGAACACAGATCTGAAGTACCAATTCAATTCTTCTGCCATTTCTTTGTTCCCT
>NC_057738.1:26704330-26740333 GCF_004010195.1 Chiloscyllium plagiosum
GTTATCCCCACAATATCGTAACTGCCAATTTCTAAAAGAGCCTCAAGCTCATCCATCTTATTTCTCATGCTTCATGCATTCATGTATAATATTTTTAATTTGTTACTGCCCTCACCCTTCCCATCAACTCCTATATCACTCAACCTTACAGCATGATCCCTTTCTGAGTTTTCTGCCTCATTGATACAGTTGTCTTTCTTGACTTCCCTTGTTCTAACTTTCCCTCCAATTTCCTTCTTAAACATCCAGTTTGTCCCATCCCCCCCGTTACTTAGTTTAAACGTAGCTGTGTTGCAGTAGCAAACCTGCCTGCCAGAATGCTGGTCCCTAACCTATTCAGGTGCAAACCGTCTCTCTTGTAGAATTTATGCTTACCACAAAACATACCCCAGTGATCCAAGAATTTAAATTCAGAGAGATGTACAGCATGGAAACAGACCCTTCGGTCTGGCCCGTCCATGCTGACCAGATATCACAACCCAATCTCGTCCCACCTGCCAGCATCCACCCTGCATCCCTCCAAACCCTTCCTATTCATATACCCATCCAAATGCCTTTTAAATGTTGCAAAGTCAGATGAGGGTGAGAAGAGGTGAAGCCCAAGATGGGGTGGGGAGAGATGGTCGCAGAATATTAATGGAGAAACCCTGGTTGGGGAGTGTGGGGGTGCAGGGGAATGGAAAATGTCTACTGTGGGAAAACCTTGAGGGTGAGGGTGCTTGATCAACATTGAAAGCAGGCTGTTGAAGGAGGCACCCATTCCCAACTAAGGCCTGACCAGGATGACATCTTGGGCTTCCCCTCTCCACCAAGTCTTCCTGTCAACTTGAAAATTGATTCCAGCTGGGAGATGGCCCTTAGCTGGTCATTGATTGGTAACTTAAGGGCTTCAGCTGTGAGCAAGGGTTAGGCCTAGGCAGCTCAGGGTCAGCAGCAAGCTGACATCAAAGCCAACTGGGGAATTTGACTTGCCCATCCAGCCTCCAGGCCTATCAGTGGGAGAGCACACATTCAGCGTCCATGTGGCTCACTTGATAGGAATCATTTTTCAGAATCAGAAGTTTGTGGATCAAGTCCCACACCAGTATATTAACACAAAAATCAAAATTGAAACTTTGCTGACGCACTATCAGCGATATTTTTTGGATGTGACATTCAATCAAGCAGCCTCTGACCTCTCGGGTACATTTCAAAGATCCCATTGTATTGCTTTGAAGAATAGAGGGGCGTCATCCCTCATTCTCGGGCCAATATTTATCTCTCAATCAAGACTTTAAAAAGAAAAGATTAGCTGGCTATTATCACATTGCTGAATGTGGGAGCTTGTTAGTTGCTATTTGCCTGCTGTGTTCCCAACATTGCCACAGTGACTTACACTTCAGAAATGCTTCTTTGGCTGGCAAATGCTTTGGACATCTTGAGGTTGTGAAAGACACTAAGTAAATGAAAGTCTGTTTCTTATACACTTGCAGAAGGCTTGCCATACAGTTCAAGATCCAACATTTATCCCTACATTGACTTCGATCTCGATTTTAGCAAACCACATAATCAACAAAGGACTGTGTAATCCTAAGGAATCAACTGTACCCTAGTTATCAGTTGAACAGGACCAGTAAGACAGCACTTTAGAAATGTTAAGAACTGAAAGAACTACAGATACTGTAAATCAGAAACAAAAACAGAAGTTGCTGAAAAAGCTCAGCGGGTCTGGCAGCATCTGTGAAGAGGAATCAGGGTTAATGTTTCAGGTCCGGTGACTCTTCCTCAGAACTGAATTCTGAGGTAGGGTCACCAAACCCGAAACCTTAACTCTAATTCCTCTTCACAGATGCTGCCAGACCTGCTCCATTTTTCCAGCAACTTCTGTTTTCGCTTTTGAAATGATACATGTACAGTATATCATTCTGTGGAGAACACTCAGGCTCTTGCACATTATTTGTTCAGGTTGATTGTTTCTTGAAATATATTGATAGTGTACCAGGGAAGATATTGGGAAAGCAATGTGAATCTCTAGGGCAGATGGTACAGTTTCAATTTATCAGTGAAAATTATTTCTGTAGAAGGAAACAAAAGTGGAATTATTGAACAGAGAAGCATTTCCTTTCTTGAAAGAACTAAAGCTTCAAGTCAGAACAATTGCCATTGTCTCTCCACTTGTATTCACATCAGGCGACTTTGCACCAAACTCAGCCAACGTTTTGGCTGTAGATTTACATCAGTGACATGTGAGTGTGGTTAATTATGCCTTGCATGTAGGAAGCTTGGCACGAGGTCACAGTGCAGGACCCTTTACTTTGTTGCTGACTGCTTGCCAGAGAAGATGTGATCAAACCACAGGGCCTGCCAACCACAGGGCGCACCAATTAACCTTGCTCAGTTTTAGGACTTTTTGGCTACATGTCAGAACATCATGTGACGGAGTCCCTTCCAAAAACCTGAGCATACAGTCTAGGTTGACCAGGATGATGCATTCTTCAGGGTGAGTAAGATGTTGCAATGTTGGCGGTCCAATGATTGAATTGAGCTGACCTTGTGTGTCCTCATTGAAAAGGAAGTGATTTCATGACACCATTCAAGGCATACGAGGTGAATTTTGCAGCGTTCTGGCAAAAAAAAAGTCTCAATGAGAATTCAAGAAATTCGATTCAGCGTTATTTACCAGACTTTGGCTAAACAAATTTACTGCCATATTTGCTCAAAGAGTGTACTCAGCACAGTTCAAAAGTACTTAGATGGTTTTGAAGGTTGTAGTGAGGATGTGAAAGTTGCAATATAAATGAACAACCGTCCTTATTTGAATTCTAATCGATTGTTACACTTTCGGTCTTGAACATAAAAATTAAGGTCAGCACTCAGTATTTGTGGATCATAGAATCAGAGAAATTTACAGGGCAGCAAGGAGCCATTTTGGCTCATTTTGTCTGCACTGGAAGACAATCATCATTTAGCTAAATCCCACTTTCCAGTTCCTTGTAAGTTAGAGGACTTTAGGACAATATTGAAGGACTGTCAGAGATCATGCACTTCAGAGGAGATATTAAACTGTCCGCCCTTTTGGATTTGTGTGAAAGACCCACTGACAATATTCTGGTGAAGGATAGTAAAGCTTTCCTAGTGACCTGGCCAAAATTTATTCCTTGGTTGGCGATACTGAAGGAAAACAAATTCGTCATTAGGACATTGCTGCTACAAATTGGTTACTGCTGACTTACTTTGCAAGTGTGAGTACATTGCAGAAGTGCTTAGTTGACTGTAAAGTGATTTGGAGTGATCTGAAAGACACTAAAGCCTTTCTTTGAAGCCCTTCCTGCATCACCTCCATCTAAGATATCACATGAAATACTTGCTGAAGTGAAGAAAACTATGAGGTTTTTCTCTTTTTAATATGCTTCATTCCTCTATAAGCAGACAAGAAAACATGAGATTGATAGTAGCAGAGGCAGGAGCCTCTATGATCCTGAAATTCAGCCCCACAGTTGTCACCTGTGCTGTACGGCAACTTTTAGTTTAGTGATTTGTTTTTCATTTAAATCCTTGCCAGAACTATTGCTGGAAGCAGAAAAACGATTTACTCAGTGCAACTGAAAATACTTGTGTTTGATACAAGCCTAGACCACCTTGTAAACTGAGTTCTCCATAAAACGTACCTCCGCAGCACAAATCAATGGCCAGTTCACAAAGGAGGGTTTATATTTTAATCGAATGTCATAGAAGAATGAAGTTACATTGTTGGAGTTGTACTGAGAATCATTAAGAAAAAGTTATGTTCATTGTAAATGCAAATATTTTCGACAAAATTCTACCATTATGCCTGTTTACATGTCTGTGTGGTAAGACTATGCTAAATAAATACATTATGTCTCCCCCTCTTTCTACTGCTTTCACTACCCAAGAGCGGCCAATCATAGTTGAAGCCATGCAATCACAAGGCAAGAAGGGAGAATCCAAGGCTATTGTGGCCAGTGAACTTGTCCTTAACAGATGAGTCTGCACACTCCAGCCAATGAACAGAGACCTAAAAATATAACGGTCACATTAAATAATTTAATTAGTATTTGTACACTGAGGTAGTTGGATTTAATGAACATGAGACTTTGGGCACCAATTTTCTCTCCATTTTGAGTTGTATCCATGCAGTATGCATGGCCTGTAGTTTTGAGAAGGGCACCTATTCTAGGTACTGCTAGTGTGTGCCAGAAAGCTGTGCAGGAGCTATGATGTTGTGCAGACTATCCAGCTAGCGCAACAGCAAGATACTTAACCTGGGTCATGCACACCCAGCCTTGAACCACAATCTATGAAAAATAAATTCTAAGCTGTATGATGGACCCAACACAGGTAGTTCTTAAAGAGGCAGGCACCCCACGATGTAGATCGGGGAAATTTTAAGACATTTGCTATTGCAAAGTGTCCTAGCCACCGTAGAACCATGGTGTCTCTCCTCATGCACCCCACTCCATTTATGCCCCCAGTGCTATATCTCTCACCTTGAGATTCTCTATCCGATGTTTCAATGATCATGTTTTGAACTTATAAACGTGTACAATGTTTAAATGTCTGACAGGGCTGGACAAACTGGATGCGGAGATAATGCTTCCCCCTGGCTGTGGTGCCTAGAACAAAGGATCACACTCTCTAAATATAGAGAAGACCATTTAGGACTGAGATGAGGAGGAAATTCTTCACTTGAACCTTTGAGAAAATTTCAACTGCAGGTGTTGGAGAATGCCAAGATTGATGCCAGGTGAAGATGGTGGTGAGCTACAGCTACCTGATGACCATTCTGCCATTCAAGTCGGGAATTGGCATCATTTAGTTTCACACCCGGGTAAACAGAATGTTAATGAGACAAAATTAGGTCACAATAAAGTGTCAATACAGGTGAATAGGCTCCTCACTACATCTCTCCAGAGAGAGCTCCATCCAATCGCTGAAACCTTAAGGAGAAGGCTGAACACTTTTCTAGTCTTTTGTTTAAAAAAAATGGAATTACTTGAGCTATCTGATGGTCTTTTAGCACTATTTCTTTTTCTAATAAATTATTGAATGGGTGTACTAATGCATCTTCAGTCACCTCCTGAGATTCTTTTAGAATGATCACTTTTTCATGAAATGGGAAAGTCAGGTTTTGGTCGTTGGCAGATTGAATGCTATTTTTTTGAATATAATAAAGTTGAATTATTTAAAACCATTAATATGAATGATATTCAAAGAGGATTTTATCAGATGTTCTGCTCATCCCTCAATATTAGAATCATGAAAATTCACAGAAGTTGATGAACAGTTTCAAAAGGAAATGCAGCAATTCAAATCAGAATTGAAGAACGGACTCAGCCCCAAATACAAGCGCATAATCAGAGTCATTAATGACCCAATAAATTAAACATTGTTTGATCATATAATATCTGTACCTATGTTTTGCGCTCTCACTTCTTAACCCTTTTGGGCTGTTATTAATCTAGCTAAGTCAGGTAGGCCCAGAGAGAACCATTTGTATCTACTACACAATATTAATCAATTTTATTAGATTGCTGAAATTGGACATGAAAAATGCATTAAGCTAAATGTTTTTGCACAAAACTCTATCCTCTTCCAAAATGCAATGTATCACTAAGGAGAGGGTCACAATTAAGAGGGTCATGTGGTAGCTGAGTGTCCATGGGATATAAGTCCAAGTGGATGTGAGAAATGGAGCAGGAGAAGGCACTCCAACTTCTCAAGCCTGCCCTGCCATAAGATCATGACTGATCTGCCCCAAATTTCAACTCCTCTTTTGAACCAAGCTCCTCAGCCCTCAACACCTCAATATTTCAAAAATCCATCTCCAACCTCCTTAAAAACTTCCAGTGATCCTATTTCCCAAGCATTTTGGGATAGAAAATTCCAGAAAGTCACTATCCACTGGGAGAAGAAATTCCTTTGCACCTTAGTTTTAAATTAGTGTCCACTTTTCCTGGGACTTGTCTCCCAGTTCAAGATCACCCCATTCGTGGAAATCTCTGCTCAACATGTACCCTGTTGAGCCCGCTCACAATCTTGTACGTTTCAAGAAGACCACGTCTCATTTGTATAAATTCTAATGATTAAAGGCCTTACCATTTTAGCCATTCTTGATCAGTCAACATCTTTATCAGTATTGCAAATCTCTTTTAAATTGTCAGCATTGCCAGTACATCTGTTCTTAAATATGTGGAGAAAACTATACACAATACTACAGTTGGGGCCTCACCAACACACTGTACTGTTGTAACAAGATTTCCTATTTTTAAATTCCAACTCTCTAGCAATAACAGCCAAATTTCTATTTGCTGTCTTGACTATTTCCTGCACTTGCATGCTAACATTTTGCGTTTCATGTACAGGAACACCAAAAACATCTGCATGTTTTGAATCTCTCCCTGATAGTCTGCTTTTTGACTCTTCTTACCAAAATGCTTGACCTTATACTTTCCTACATTGAACACAAGCTGAAAGATTTTAATGAGTTGAAAACTGAAATAAGCACAGAAAATGCTGGACAAACTCAACAGGTCTGACAGTATCTGTGGAAAAAGAACAGAATTAATGTTTCAAGTCCAATATGACTCTGCTTCAGGAGTGGAAGGAATTGGAAGCAGGTGGTGTTTATACTTTCAACAGAAGTGGAGGAGGTACCAGGGGAATAAATGTTGCAGAAGCCCAGTGCAAAAGGCAAAGGGGTTGCTCATGGGACGAAAGCTAATAGAGATGTAAAGTGAGTGCAAATTAATATGTGGAAGGGTGAAATTGATTCATTACTTCAACGATTTCATGTCGTCCTGTCTCCTAGTTAGCTGAATAATCCGTTGTTGACAGTTTTAATACTGTTCTCTTTCCTTTGCAGCCTCTCTCTTCCCCACAGGTGCTTCACAGCCACCCCCCTCCCCCGACCCAGTCATATAACCTTCCCCTCACTGTGCAGCCTTCCTCTTTCTCTCTCCTTTCAATGTCTTTCTCCCTACTGTCGAAAAGTGTGACGCTGGAAAAGCACAGCAGGTTAGGTAGCATCTGAGGAGCAAGAGAGTCAACATTTCGGAGGTAAACCCTTCATCACTCCGAATTGTCAACTCTCCTGCTCCTCGGATGCTGCCTGACTTGTTGTGCTTTTTCAGCGCGACACCTTTTGACTCTGATCTCCAGCATCTCTAGTCCTCACCTTCTCCCTATTATCATTGAAATTTCTTAATATCCACACTCCCATCCTTCAACTCCTGCCCTGCACCAGCAGGTAGAACTTCCAATAGATAATGCCCCAGACTCCTGGGCAAAGGCTTCCTGCCAAAAGGATCCCCAATTCCGACCATGTCCTTAGTTCCTTGCCCCAGCCTTGGCTCCCCCATCCTCGGGAGCAAAAGGTTTCCCATGGCCATTCATTTACTTACTTATATCTCTTCTTTTCTTTCTTACATACTGTGCTCACACTCCTACAATCAAAGGCTGTTTTTCTCCAGTTGATAGGCTCATTATGAGCCTATCTGTAATCAGAATGGGAGGGAACCAGTCTGAAATAAGAGCAGCTTCTCCTTACAGATTCTATCCATTCCACTTCTGGGTGTGATTTCCCTCAGATTGGCTGAGCCAGTTCTTGAATTTTCCCAGATATTTTGTAGATTTGGGGATCTATTTGCCTGTGGCCACACATGGGGCTGAAATCAGAATTCATCACTGCCTGTCATAGTCTACCTCAAACGTGAGAGGATTATATGAATTGCATAGAACGTTTAGCACAGAAACAGGCCACAACAGAGAATTTAACTGCCTCCTCTTGATGTTCAATTGTACTACTATCACTCATTCCTGAAGAAGGGCCTGTGCCCGAAACGTCGAATCTCCTGTTCCCTGGATGCTGCCGTGCTGTTCCAGCAATAAAGTTTCAACTTTGATCTCCAGCATCTGCAGACCTCACTTTCTCCGACTATCACTGAATCCCCTGCTATCACATTCTTGGAACTACTGAACTGGACCAGTATCATAAACATATTATGAATTCAAGAGTATTCACAGATTGAGAATCCTGAAATAATAAATTTACCTCCTGACTGTCTAAAGCCTGTCTGACATCTACAAGGCACAAGTCAGGTGGAATAGTAGCTTTTGCCCGAAACATTGATTTTCCTGCTCCTCAGATGCTGCCTGACCTGCTGTGCTTTTCCAGCACCACTCTGATCTAAACTCTGGTTTCCAGCATCTAGAGTCCTCACTTTTGCCCAGGTGGAGTAATACCCACTTGCAGGTAAGTGCAGCTCAAACAACACTCAAGATACTTGACACCATACAAGACAATGGAGTCTGCATGATTAGTACACCATTCAGCAATCTATTGGCATCAACGTGTACTATACAGAAGATACAAACCAGAAACTCACCAAGGCACCTGAGATAGCACCTTCCAAACCCATGAGCCTTCTACATTGTAGGATAAGGGCAGCAAATGTTTTGGAATGACATCATCTGCAAGTAACTCAACAAGTCCTGCATCAACTGATTGGGAATGATATTGCAGTTCCTTCCCTTGTCACTTCAACAAAAACCTTGAATCGCTCCAATACAGTGCTGTGTGGAACTGGACCACACTGATTGCAGTGGTTTAAGAAGGCAGCTCACCACCTCCTTCTGCAGGATACTAGGACTGAGGGATTATTGTCAGTGGACCCATTTGCCAGAGACCCAAGGTTCTCAGGTTTGAATACCACCATGGGAGAGGTTGGAATTTGAACTCAATAAGAATATGAAATTAAGAGTCTAATGATGACTCTGAAACCATTGTTAATTATTAGGAAATAAAAGTATCTGTTTCACTAATACCCCTTTATGAAATATAACTGCCATCTTCGTCTGGCTTAGATTTGACAAAACAATGTGATTGACTCTTATCTGCCCTCTGAGCATTTAGGAATGAGCAATAAATGCTGGCCTAGCTAATGGGCCTGTCCAATGAACAATATTTTTTTAAAAAAGGGATGGACACTAAAGCTGGCCTTGCCAGTAGTGGCCATATATCACCAAATTTAAAAAACGGTCCTCACCAGTGCAGGAGGTTGACGGGGTGACCTTATAGAGGTCTGTACAATCATGAGGGATATGGATAAGGTGAATGGAAAAGCTCTTTTCCCTACTTTTCCAGGTGTGACCTGGAAAAGTAGACTCCAAGGCAAGAGTGTAAATGATATGTGGAGCTTGTTCAAGGAGCAACTATTGAGTGTCCTTGATAATTATGTACCTGTCAGGCAGGGAGGAAAGGGTCGTGCGAGGGAGCCGTGGTTAAATAAGGAATTGGAATCCCTTGTTAAATGGAAGAGGGCGACCTATCTCAAGATGAGACGTGAAGGTACAATTGGGGCGATTGAGAGTTATAGGGTAGCCAGGAAGGACCTGAAGAGAGAGCTAAAAGCAGCAAGGAGGGGACATGAAAGGTCCTTAGTCGGTAGGATTAGGGAAAACCCTAAGGCTTTCTATAGGTATGTTAGGAATAAAAGAATGACTAGGGTAGGAATAGGTCCAGTCAAGGATAGTAGGGGGAAGTTGCGTGTGGAGGCGGAAGAGATTGGGGAGACACTGAATGAATACTTTTCTTCAGTATTCACACAGGAACAGGGCATTGTTGTCGATGAGAATACTGAGGCACAAATAAGAATTCACCTGACCTGCACATCTTTGGACTGTGGGAGGAAACTGGAGCACCCGGAGGAAGCCCACGCAGACACGGGGAGAACGTGCAAACTCCACACAGTCAGTCGCCTGAGGCGGGAATTGAACCCGGGTCTCTGGTGCTGTGAGGCAGCAGTGCTAACCACTGTGCCACCGTGCCGCCCAATATTCATATCATATTGAGTTGTAACCAGGCAGCAGGAAAGGGTAAGAAAGGAAAACAGCTTTGAATTGTTACTCTGAGCTGACCAGGAATAGAGATTAGGAGCTGCTTGAAAAATACTTCAAAAGAGCTGTCGCTGGACACGACATTCTCACAGGTAGCCAAATGTCCACTAATCCAACTGGAATGTACACAAACCAACTGAGATTAATCCCTGGTTCTGTGTTATGGTCAATAGAAGTAATTCATTATTGAAATCATGAGAGTTACTGAATAAAATTAGGAGTGCCATTAATGGTCTGAGTGCAGGACTAGTTCAACCACCCCCCCCTACCATTAAATAGAGATGACTTTATTCTCCATTTGAGTACATGACAATAATGTGAGTCTGCTTACCTACAAACCTCCCAACCTTCCACCTTGAATGAGGCAGCTTGATCAAAGGCAATAATGCAAGAGGTAGATATGTGAGATTACGATACAAACCATCAACATTATGAAGTAAGTTATGTTAACCATTCAGTTCACACATGCAGTAAGCTCTTTTTGTTACTTAGTTAATGGTGCTGCTGAGTTAATTGGCTGTACCAAAATCTTCTGTTTGATTTACATAGAGATAACTGACAAGACTGTGGAGAAGCTTTCACATTTACTTTGGACACAAATGTCCAAACAATGCCATCGACTCTTGACCATTCCAGAATGGATCACTGAGTTTCCCACACGTGCAGCCAGCATCACACCTGAAACATTTAGAGTTTTCACTTCATTCAGGATGCAGGTGCCAAATCCAATATCATGGATTGAATTTTCCCAGCTCCTGAATGATGTGGGCAGTACCAAAGTAAGTGAGAAAATATGGTGAGGTCTGATAAATTAGTTTGTCAAAGTCAAGAGAAAGAAGAGTCCAATTTTCTACCCATGGTTTAAATGGTGAAACGAGAATCGGTGAGCAGTGAGAGGCATATTTTCATGCGTTTATAAATGAATGAATGAATGATTTTATTGTCATGTGAATTTTACAGCCATGAAAACAATAAAATACAGTTTTCCACTGACACCACCACCCAGCACCATTTTGAATAGATTTAAGAATGATAAAAAAAATAGAAAGATGCAGCTTAAAGAGAGTCTTGGTCCAGAGCCAGCCCATAATCAAGACGTCTGTGCCTCACTACCAGAGCCAACCAACATTGAAGTCACCATTTCTCAGGCACCATCTTTCACTGCTGAGCTGATTGTCTTCCACCCCCGTTTCGCTGCTGCCAACGCTAGACCAACCAACGACAAAGTCACCAATCCTCAAGTACCATCTTTTGCCACTGGGCCTAGCTCGTCGATGTTGCTTCCATTGATGTTGCAGCCACCCATTCTGATGCCAGGTCCTGTGTTCATCCTGGAAAAGTAAGCCAGGACTCATTCACTGGCATCACTGGGTCCATGCTGCACTCTGTCACCACTGCCAATGCCATCTAGCTCAGGTAAAAGGGTAAGTAAAGGGAAGCAATAGGAAGTAAAGGGAAAAGAAATAACAATCAAGAAAAGAGAGAAAAGAGACTTCAGTGCAAAATCTAAGTGAACACATCAATGGTGTGTTGTAATCTTAGGGAATGACTTTGGATGCAATTTTAAATTAACTGCCCTATTTATCTTTTCATGTTCCATGTCCCCATTTTGAAGAAGAGCTAGACAATTCTCCTCAATGTCCTGGCCAATATTTTTCCTCCACTAACGTCATGTAATCTAACTAATATCACACTATTATTTCTGCTAACTTGTTCTGTTCCAATAGGCTGCTGTGATTCCTCCTAGATGGTGGTGGCTACACTTTGCAGCCATTTTATTCGGTGTACACCACATTGAGATATCTTGTGATACATGAAATATGCTGTCTTAATGCAAGACTTTCATTCTTCCCTTTTATTAATAGAGTACCTGTGTATTGTCTCCAACCTCTGACAGTACTCCATTGAATGCATGCTTGTCAAAAAAACAAGATCAGTTGATTTTTGAAAGGTACAGCTATGAGCAGGTCCTTCTACTTAAATAGGACATGAAACCTGTTACCAAGAGAGGTTACCAAGACATGGCAACAGGGAAAAAAAAAATTGCACATCTAGTCCATATTAGTGCTGATGCTGTGTGTGAGCAAATTAGTGCAAATCACGTTATGTTTCCAGAAATTTTTCAATTGATGGATGTAATTCTTCTCTTCCTAACTTTCCATATTTGATACTATTCCTATAGAATGTCCAGCAATGTTGCAACAGCACTATGAAGAAGTGCTGACTTGGTAAAGTCAGCATCTAAACATAGACTGAATAAGGAAAGATGCAAACTGGCTGCATAAATACAATTAGAACATCAATAGAATTTTAGTGGTCTCTAAGTTGTGATAATCAGGAGGCCATATTCGCCATGTGGTTCAAATTAAATATGAATTACACAAATGCACACTCTTTTGAGTTTAGAAACTGTCAACAATCAAGACTGGTACACACAGAGACCGGATTCAAATAAGCTTTGAAATCTAACAGTTCCATAAAATAAACCTACCGTGACAAGCTGTTCATTGGAAATTTTATTTTTGTTTCTGACAGTTTCTGACAATTCTAGTTTATTTCAAAACAGAAATAAAATGTCAAGTAAACTGCTTCTGTTTATCAGAGTTGATATACTAGAGTCAGGAAAGGAAACAAAAAAAAAGAAATCAACAAATCTGTGTCGTGCTGTCTGTGCTCTTTCACCTGCTTTAACTACCTGCTCTCTTCTAGCATTGTCAAATACAATGTCCAATATTTGATAATAGCTCACGGCTGATCTTCTGCAGTCACTCCTTTACTTTTCATACCAGTAATGCCGCTTTCCTTCCAACTTCAACAGATTTATTAAGTTGAAGAGTTAATTTATTTGGATGGTGGTGTACAATTCCAGCTCAGAAAATGTGCATACTAGATCCTCATTGGTAGCCATGCTCAAACACAGCGATGTTTTTTGTGAAAACTCTAACTACAAGCGAAACATTTTTTTTTCCTGTTAGCATCCCCTCAGACTCGAGATTCACCCCAAAATTTTCAAGCTCATTCAGAATGCTGCCCTTCTTATGCCAAGCCCTGCTTTCAAAGCACTTTACAGAGCTGTCATTACAAATCTAAATGCACGTCGTTTAAGGGCATCCAGTGAGAATAGAAAGAGAGAAGATAAGTGCTGTACTATTTTTGTTTGTGTCATTGAGGAAGTGGCCCTTCAGCTTCTGGGTGACTGGAAACCTGACAATCCACATTTATTCTGAAAAACATAATAGCAGCCTAACCGATATATGACTCCTGAATTGTCGCAATATGGTTGATTTTTCATTTCTTATTCAATTAGGTTTGGTTGATGATAAAACAATCCAGAAACTAGAAACTGTATTTGTACCCACCATTATAACTTAAGCAGAATTTTATATTGTGGTAGCTCTGAAAATGACCAGTATCAATTTGTTACGTGCCTGTGGTTAGTTGGTGAGTGTACCGAAGCAATGATAACATCGAGGTTAAAGTCTGAAATAATTGTTATGCTCAATGCATCTTTCAAACATTGTAATTTCCATATATTTTCATGTATTTCCATGCAAATGTTTGCTTGTATTTATTTTTTTTCTGTATCATTGTGTCCATGCCATCCTTCCAGAAAAGACTCTCAAGTATCTCTTGCCTCTCCCCTGCAATTTATTTTCCTTTTAAGTATGTACACAAAAATAACGCATCATGTTTTTGAAAAGTTTGCTTTATAACCAGATTAACCACTTCATCTCAATATTAGAGATGTGCATATGCTTTTCTATGGTTTTCTAATGTCATTATAGGGTGTAACTTCTGCACGTGAAGCAGAAACTGGGTGAGAAGGATGAAGTGCTGAGTGTGAGGTGGTAAAGGTCAGGACAGTTGGGGATTGAGAGGGATGAGAATAAAGTTAAAAATCACACACTACACCAGGTTATAGTCCAACAGGTTTATTTGGGAAGCACTAGTTTTAAGAGCATTGTCCCTTCATCAGCTGGTTGAAGAAGCGGTGCTCCGAAAGCTAGTGTTTCCAAATAAACCTGTTGGACTATAACCTGGTGTTGTGTGATTTTTTAACTTTGTACTTCCCCAATCCAACACCAGCATCTCCAAAGAATGAGAATAAGATTGTGAGGAACTGAGAGATTATAAGGGCCTGCATGACAGAAAGGGGTTAGGAAAAGGTGAAAGTACTAAGAGCTGTGAGAATGTAAAAGAGTGAAGATAATGGGCAGATCTAGATGAGAGCAATAAAATGGATTGAAGGTTTACCTTAATACAAGTGATCCATTGAATTAAATTGGAAGCACGAAATTGAGGTTTTTTGGGAGTGGTATTTTTAATCTGAGGAAGAGGCAATGATGGACTAGTGGTATTATCATTGGGCTGTTAATCCAGAGACCCAGCTAACACTCTGGGGACCTGGGTTCAAATCCCTCCATGGCAGATGGTGGAATTTGAGTTCATTTGGGGCAGCACTGTGCCTCAGTGGTTAGCACTGCACCTCACAACGCCAGGGACCCAGGTTTGATTCCAGCCTCGGGCAAATGTCTGTGTGGGGTTTGCACATCATCCCCACGTCTGCGTGAGTTTCCTCTGGATGCTCCGGTTTTCTCCCACAATTCGAAGATGTGCAGGTCAGGTGAATTGGCCATGCTAAAATTGCCCATAGTGTTCTGGGATGTGTAGGTTAGGTGCATTAGTCAGGGATAAATATAGAGTAATAGGGTAGGGGAATGGGAATGGGTGGGATACTCTTCGGGGGGTGGGGGTGGACTTGTTGGGCCAAAGGGCCTGTTTCCACACTGTAGGATTCTATGTAGGGATTCTAATTAACAGTGAATCTGTGGCATTCTTTACCAGAGAAGCTGTTGAGGCTGGGTCATTAAGTATATTCAAGACTGTGAATGATTTTTGCCAGTGAGGGAATCCAGGATTATGAGGAAAAGACAAGAAAGTGGAATTGAGGATTATCAGATGAGACAGATCTCATTGAATGACATAATAATCTTAATGGACTGAATGGTCTACTTCTGCCCTTGTGTCTTATGGTCTTAATGTGTTTGCTCTGGACTCAGGAGCAAGTGAGGATTGATGAAGAGCTTTTGCTCAAAACATCAACTCCCTTGCTCCTCAGTTGCCACCTGACTGGCTGAGCTTTTCCGGCAACACACGTTTTGACTTTTGCTCTGGACTCAGCTGACCTCCATTTCTAAAGCAGCATATCTGTTTGGAATACCAGAGAGTC
Organism: Chiloscyllium plagiosum; assembly: GCF_004010195.1. Taxonomy (NCBI): domain Eukaryota; kingdom Metazoa; phylum Chordata; class Chondrichthyes; order Orectolobiformes; family Hemiscylliidae; genus Chiloscyllium; species Chiloscyllium plagiosum. The sequence goes on from NC_057738.1 coordinate 26,719,455, forward strand.
CCACATCAGACCGGCATGAAATACAGGATTAGTCCCGTTTCCCAATTCCAGTTGGCAACTTGAAAATCCAGCTCATGATTTCCAGTGGATCAGTGGATGCTAAGCGCTCAGTCTCAGTTTCTCCTTTTCCCTAAATGATTACTGCTGTTAAGAAGTATCACCTCTCGATTTAAAGCAGACCAATCTCCATAATTCCTCAGTGCTTAAATTCAGCCAGTTGTTTATGTGAGAGAATCCTGGTTTGATCTGCAGTGTGTGCTGAGTTGGTTGCAGCTAGCAACAGGGGATGGTTAATTAGCCAGTGTCCATCATTTTAAATCACTTCACTGATTTCTGATGGAAAATATGTTTGAGTGGGTGTAGAAGAAGACAAGAATGTGTTAAAATGTAGGCTTAGAGTCAGAAAATACATATTGATTTTTAGTCCTAATCGCATGCCAGTAGTAAGATATTTTTTAAAGACTAGTGCCATATTTAAAACCCAAGTCATGCTGTAGTTAATCAAAGAATAAGGAAAGTTGTAGAGACATCTTTGAACTGTGGCCGGATTTTCAGCATCTCAGATCTACATGACATTTCAATCTACTTCAAGACAACTCATAATGCATGCTGGAACTTCAAGAGGTTTCTGACAGAAGTGATAAAAATAGAGTCATGTTTAGAATATGAATCATAAATTTGACGTACATTTTAAAATAATCTTGAAAAGGATTGAGGTTGTTCTGCAGTGAATGTGGGTGAGAAGCTTTTTTTTGCAAAAGGTGAAATAAGCCATTGCTCAAAGGGGCATAATCCCTGTACTGAGAATAGTCAACCAATTGGATATCAATTTCAAGCCCTGTTAACTTAACAGTGTACAAACTAAAGCTGAACATTTAGAATAAACTCTATACAGACACGAGGGAAAATTAATCAAATTTTAAGTGCAAACAAGAAAGATATGATTCTTGTACAATATCCACAATTCTTCATCTCCAAATACATAAGATGTATAATCTCAATGCTTCCCACCTCTGTTCCTTCAATGAAAGTGAATCTTGGTAATGTGGGTGAGTCACAGCTCATATTCTGACAGTAGATTGGGAAATGGCAGAATTCCTAAATTATTACTTTGTATAAATTTAAAACAAAATAACCTACTTTTCTAATCAAGAGATATTATTACACACCTCTGGAGTAGGTGGGACTTGACCCAGGTTCCTTGTTCCAAGGGTAGGGACATTACCATTCTACCATGAAAGCCTTACATATTAAGTAGGATGGGTAAATATTGGAACAAATTTCCACTGTGAAACCAGCAATTTATGAAAATGCTTGCAGCTGGTTTCGAATAGGGACCTTCCATGTATAGAGGGAATATGATAACTACCAAACGGCAGCGACAGGACTTCGTATTAGTTTTCACAGTACAAGATGATTATTAAATGTCAGAACCAATTTAAAATAAATCAAAGGTGTCAATTGTTTATTAGTGATGCTCCATTTTGTGTAAGTGGTGGACATTAACTGGGATTCACTTGTGCCACTATAAATAGATATATTTTTTTTAAAAAGCTACCACTGAGTTAGGATGCTCAGGTTTGTAAACACGAAAGTATATAAATAAATGCTAATAAAAGTGTTAATTTAATAAAAACACACACTCTTTCTGGAGTTGAAATGTGTAGTGCTGGAAAAGCACAGCAGGTCAGGCAGCAACTGAAGAGCGGGAGAATCGATGTTTCAGGCATAAGCCCTTCATCAGATGCTGCCTGACCTACTGTGCTTTTCCAATGCACTTTTAGACTCTGATCTCCAGCATCTGCAATCCTCACTTCCTCAGTTTTCTGGAGTAGGGCAATGAATTGGAAAAAGTCAGATATATTGGAAATTGGAAATGAAGGTTGTGGGAGTGATAGACTTTAAAGAGAAACAAATCACTCCATTCCAAGTTTCTATCTGAGCTATTTAAAGTTAATAAGAAAATTAGTAATGATTTAGTCATGATCTTCCAAATCACAATTAATCAAGAAGTTTCCCCCTGCATTTGAAATTTGCCCACTTCACTATCCAGGTTATCTCTCTTAACTTTCTTAAATGATCAAATGTCTATTATCATAACACCACTTGTGGAGATGTTCCTTGAAATTGTAAGAAACAGAGTGACCGAATATATGGATATATAAGAACTGTTCAGAGCGATCCCACTTAGATTTGTAAAGGAGACATTGTGTCTAACAAATCTGGTTAATTTTTTTTCAGAGTTTGAAGAAGGTAGATAAGTAGATAAGCCAATGGATATTCCTAATTTTGTTCTATTTATTCATGGTATATGGACACATTGGTGAGCCTAAAAGTTGCTGCTCATCTCTAGTTGAGCTGTCTCCTTGAACCACTGCAATCCATGTGGTGTAGGTAACTAGTGCTAATATGGACTTCCAAAAACATTCAATAAGTTTTCACAGTGATTATTAATGAGAATGCAAGGAATTGGTAGATAGGAGTTAGAATCGCCAAAATGTGACTAGTGGTGCCTCCTGGGCATCTACACAAATGCCAAAGACTTTCAGTGCATTTACAAATAAATTAGATGGAAGAGCAGAAAGCCATATATCTAAGTTTGCTGAACACGTTAAGTGGCACAGCAAATTGTATAGATGGGACAGAGGAATGTTGTAATGGGATGTTGATAAATTGAGTCTTTAAAATTGCTACAGATTGTTTTAAAAATTTAATTATCCACTTCTGATTTTAACAAGACAGGACTATTTTCTGAACTAGTTAAGAACTGTTGAAAAGCAGAGTTTTAGGGATTTAAATACAGAAATTACTGAAATGGGCAAGTATATATAAAAATATTTTTAAAAAAAGCATTCTAAAGATAATGCTGGCCATTATCTCAAAGGGACTATAATACACAGGTCTGAAAGTTATGGTAGGGCTGCACAGTGTTCTGTTGAGAACTGATTTGCATATTGCATTCTGATCTGGGCTTAACTGCTCAAAAAGGATAAATACCCCTTTGAGGGCATACAGTATAATTCACTAGAATGATGCCAGAGCTAAAGGGCTAATTTACAAGGACTGGTGCCATAGACTCAACTTGTATTTCATTCAATATAGAAAATTAAAGGGTAATCTAAGGGGTACATTGATTAACCATTTGACAGAAATTAAGAGAAATCACTTTTAGAAACTGGGTTGACAAACTAGACTGTTCAGGGATGATATCATGATATTATATGAAGACCAGTGGAATATGATAACACCCTCCTCAAAAAAACTGGACAATTGAATTTCAAAACTGAGATTGATAGGTAATTGTGAGGCAAAGATTCCAGAACGAAAGTAAATGGATGAGTTGGGATGCAGACCAGCCACAGTCTAATTGATTGACTGGACAAGCTCAAGGAACAGAATTTTTACTCTTATTCCTGCATCCTGTGAGTTGCAAGACTTTTTTAAAAAACACACTAATTAAAACTTTAAACATTAGTAGCTACTGGCAATTTCAGTAAGTATACAGCTAATGAATGCCAATGCTGAGTTCTCACCACATTTTTCAAAAAAATTATTTTTCCTGACAGTTAATTAAAAGCTTTCTTCCCCTCCAATTTGAACTTTTACTTTTTAAAAAATGAAAATCACTTTTTCCCCTCATTAAATGCAATGGGTAGAAAGCCATTTACTGATATCTCACAGGCCCTCAGGGATTGTGAGATCTCATAACAAGTCAGTGAACTTGAGAGAAACAGGGATCAGTCTAAAATGTACTTTTTACTTTGTAGCTTAATTTTCACTTAAAAGGGAATTTTTTTAACTCATGCGCACCATTTTCTCAGATAATGAAACATCTATGCCCACATCCAGCAAGGCTTCAACAATACTCAGGTTCAAATTAATCATTTGCAAGTAACGTTTGTGCCAATGAATGGCTTCAACAAGTGAACCAAGTTAAAAATCACACTACACCAGGTTATGGTCCAACAGGTTTATTTGAAAGTACAAGCTTTCAGAGTGCTGCTCCTTCGTCAGGTTGCTAATGGGGCATGATCATAGGTTACAGAACTTATAGTAAAAGATCAAAGTGACATACAATTGATGCAATGTGTTGAACAAACCTAGATTATTATTAACTCTTTAATCATTTAGAATGGGGATACATACTGGTCAATATGTAAATCGCATAACATCTTTCAAGTCACAGTCCTAGGCCAACTTAAGGTTTTATCAGTATAACAAAAAAGGTGACATCTCGGCTCAGACAATGCATTAAAGGTATGAGATTAGGGTCTGTCTGTATCCCAACTTTGAGTTAGACTGGTTCTATTTCCAAAGTAGGAATATTTAAAATGCCACATCATGTTCAACAAGTGAGCCTAGTCACCTCCTCAGTAGCCTTCCACTTCCAAATCCCCCACTGTCAATATCTTGGCAGTTTTCAGTGACTAGGACCTCAATTGAACCAACCATGTAAATGCAGTGTCTGCAGATCTATCAAAAGCTGGATATTCTATGACGAGTTGCCAATCTTTTGATTAGCAAAAGCTTCTCCCTCACTTTTAGAAGATGCAAGTTACAAATTTTTACTTGATCAGAAAGGTTTTACTAAAACAATATTGAAGAAGTTCAACAACATCCAGGATAAAGCAATCAACTTGGTCAGCACCCTACCCACCAGCTAAGACATCCATTCTCTCTATCACTGATGTACCACACCTGTAGTTAGTACTCTCCACAAGATACAGCCTCTCACCAAGACTGAGTCATTATCTGATCAGCCTGTTGCACTGTCCCATTCCCTTCCCTCCAAATTGCATGCTCAGTGGCAGCTCACTGGCTTTAGGTCTACGAAATTCAGACTGTCAAACTGTCATAATATAGACCACAATGAACAAAGCTTATATTACACTTGCTAAGTCCTTGCCAGTCAAGAAGTTAAAATGACTGTGAACAAGAAGCAATATAAATGCTAATATATTGTTTATGACTTGCAGTGTTACCTCGATATGTTTTGTCACCATTTCAGTGTGTGTACATTCCCTGTCTTCTTTTTGGATTAACAAAGGACTGATCAAATTGAGGTGAATAACTCAATGATTTTAGAGTCTTCGCTAGACAGAAATTATTTCAGTTTTAATTAATGACGTCACACCTTACCATCACACTCACATTCAGACTCATTTCAAAAATGCTGTTTGTTGAAACTCCTCAATGTCCATAGATTGCTCCTCTCCCCTCAGTTCACCTGCCACCTGTTGCCTGAACCCCATGGCAATGCTGGGATTGAAGTGGGTGTATTACTGAGTTTCCTAGTGGCGTTGTAGAGCAAAGAACAAGTGCTGGCCTATGATTGGCTGGTGCTCCTTCCATTCACCTCTGTGGAACCAGCTACAGGCTAGTTGTGATTAAGTTGAATATTCTCCGATAAATCTGTTCACAGATGTTATGATACACCTCTGGAACAAGTAAGGTTTACTGAACCTCCTGGCTTAGAGATATGGACATTACCACTGCACCACAAGATCACTTGCGGTTAAGGTAAAGCACTGCCAACAATCCTCTTTACTAAAATGAGGGTCTAAGGGTCTTTTTGGTTGTTAATGATAAAGGATAAAAAACTAATGTTTTTTCACAACTGCACCTGCATTAACAACAAGAAGTATAATGGAACTAGATGCAAGATATATTGACTAGTTAGGAAAAAAACAATAAGACCAGGAATGGAAAATCAATCCCCACCAGGATCTGGACAGGAGCTGTGTGATGTAATCAAATTGGGTAGAATCTAATACGGTCTCCAACATTAACCCATGCAGAATGGAAAAACCTCCATTCTCAGGGTCTTTGATCCCAGGGAAAGGCCTGCTGCTGCCTAGTTATGTGCCTGAATTGTATCCAACATGGTCGGCCTTCACAAAAGAAGTGATGCAGGGCTCATGTTGGGTCTAGCCAATGGGCAAAATCCTCATTCCCTTTATTAAACACCACCCATCAGGTGAGAAGCTGCAGACTGACTCTCTGTTGAATTAGATCCAGGGAAGAGGAGAAAATTAAAGTGACAACAGAAATGTTATTGTATCTCTGTGCTGAGCTGGATGTTCTTAATTACAGCAATGGAGAAGAGTTATGACAACACTTGATGTATTTGGCTTAGGGTTTGAGAGAGTTCAAGCCTGGGGTTTGCAATTGTGATCATTGCCATATTCTTAAATGGACGTGCAGAAAAGGTTTGGCTTTGGTGATTTTGCAACTGAATTACTTGCTGAAACTTAATGCCATTTCTCACACGTGAGTAACAGCCAGCTGAGTGCTCAAACCAACCAGTACACTCTAACTATGTGCTCATAAGGAATCAATGATGAAGACAGAGAGAGAGAGAAAGAGAATCATTTCGATAGGGGAAAGAAAACATTAACAAAAAACGTAAGTAACTTTAAAAGAACTGGAGACACAAGATTATTGAAATATTTGATATATGTCAGCAATAGACAAGAATCCTTAAAGTGGAATCTGGTAGTACAATTGCAGTTCTACAGCAATCATGGAATCATACATTGCCATTAGAATCACTCACAGCTCATGTTATGTCATCGTTGCTCTAAAGTCAAAATGATGGTCTCAACAAAAGCTATTCACTACATAAGAACCTGGAGAAATTTCAGAAAGACATGGATGCAGATGTCAGTTTTTTCACTCAAAGGCACAAATTACAACATCAAATCCAATTTAATTTTTGTACTTGTATAGGGTTGACAGGAGGAAGCCTCATGGAACAATGGGTAGCATGGCCGACTCTGAGCTAGAAGCTGCAGGTTTCAGTTCCACTCTATAATTTGTCAGCTCAGGAAGATGCATTCCTAACATAGGCAAATAGGTTAGGTATCAATATTGTTGACACACACCAATGAAAAAATTACAGGGCAACTATGGAAAAGAAGTTGGAGTCTATGCTATCACCTTTCAGAGCTCTGCATGACAACATGCATGTAAAAGTGTATATTGTCACAGAAATGCTGTGTCCCAGAGTGAATTTTAACATACTACAACTAGAGTTATCAGATGACAATAGCCTTTCTATCTGGACTTGTGCTATGTTGGTTGCCTCATGTATGTAACAGAGCTACTGACAAATCATTGAAATCAATTTCAACCAATTAATGTATGATGGACTCAACAATCAGGCAGAGAAAACTTTAGTGTTGGAGATATATAAGAAATAAAGATCCAAAATCAGCTCATTTTCCCAATTAGGTTGCACTTAATATGTTTCATAATTTCAAACTGTTCATATAATGTCTTCCAAAATGTTATTTTCTGAAAAAAAAAACTATCCAATTTGCAGTTGAATGAATCAATACTAACAGCTTTCACTCTCTCGCCATTGAGTAAGTATTTAATCTTAGAAGAAATTGAGGAAGGTAACATGAGTTCCTCAGTAATGACTTTTAACGAAAGCCCTAACAAAAATTAAAAATTGGCTCTGTCCCCCAGTGCTGTGTTACTGCTCATGAATTCATGCTTAAAAGATATCAGAACCCTCATATTATTGAAGAACAGACATAGTTATTCCATTCATTCACCAGGATGTGGAGACGCCAGTGTTAGACTGGGGTGGACGAAATCAGAAGTTACACAACACCAGGTGTTTGTCCAACAGGTTTATTTGAAATCATGTAAGCTTTCAAAGTGCAGCCCCTTCAGGTGCAGTGCACCCTGGTGATTTGTGACTCTAGCCTGGTATCGTGTGACTTCTGACTTCAGTCATTTCCCAGAAACAGGATAAGAAAGGCGGATAAAGAGTTGAATCAAATTAGGAGCAAATTGTTTCTTATTGGGAGTTAAATAATTCTGTCCCCAGGGTGCCTGTTCCATAGAATGACTAGTGGCTTAGTAAAATAATCTTGTTGCAGATGAGTTCTTAATTTTGTCTCCTTCAAGCATAGTGTTGCAGTTCTGACAAAGCTTGCCATGGTCTAAATTATCTAGATCCTTTAGATTCCTAATGGCACAATCTTGCAAATTCTCAAACTTTGCTTTTCCAGTAAAACCATGACAATTTTCATATATTTAAACCAATACTGAGATACGTTCAACGTATTGACCAAATTATAAAGTAAATAGAATTCAGACTGTAGCTGTAGTCATACGAGACAGCTTGCCCTTAATGGAGTCCTGCTGGGACAACATCAAATATAGATAACAATAACGAAAAAATAAACTTATGTAACGCCTTTGTAATAAAGTATCCTGAGGTGTTTCAAGAAGCGCTATAAAGCAAACTGGATATGAAATTACATGAGATCATATACGATGCCAAAATCATGGGTCAGATTTGTACATTTTAAGGAAGATCCTAAGAGAAGAAATCAGTAGACAGACATGGAGCTTTATAGAAGGAGTTCAAAAGCTTACAACCAAGACAAGTGAAGGCATTGTCACCAGTAATATTACAATTAAAACTGGGATTACTCAAGAGGAAGAATTGGATTAATGAAGATGTCTTGAAGAAATTCATGGATAACAGGAATCATGGAGATCAGGAGAAACCAGGCAATGATGGGATTTGAAAACAGAGATGGGAATTTTAAGAACAAGACTTGGCTTTAACAGTCACGTGTGTAGGTCAGTGAATCCAGGAGGGGTAAATGAGTAGCAATTGGAGCAGCTAAGTGCTTGGACATGAAACGTTTGGATGCCCTCAAATTTGCCAAGGGTAGAGTATGGGAGGCAAGTCAAGAGTGCATCGCAATATCTAATGCTTCAGGTAACAAAGGCAGGTGTGAGGATTTCAGCATCAAACATAAAATAAGAGAGGAGAATTCATGCAATTTTACAGAGATGGGAAAGTTAGTCTTAATGATGGCATCAGAATAATTTTCAAAATTTACCTTTGAGACAAATATGGCCCTGAGGTCTTGTCTGGTTTTGTCTTAGACAGTTATCAGATTGATTGATAATGTCAGTAGCTAGGGAATGGAGTTTGCTGGAGAACTTGAAGACCAATGACTCAGTCCTTCCAATATTTAACAGAAGAAAATTTCTTCTCATCTGTTACTGGACATTGGTTTAATAACTTAGCAACAGTAGAGGAATTGAGTGAGGTAATGGTGAGGTAGTGCTGACTACCATCAAAGGACATGTGAAAACTGATGCCATACTTGTGCACATTGTTCCTGACAGGTAGTGGATGGAAGATGGCATTTAGTTGAGTAATCTGAAAATAATCCTTGGATGATTAAAGGCGAGAATCTGACAGCGGAGGCAGCAATCAGGGTGCAGTAAGAAATGCTATTGCATGTAATTCTGTGGCTATGAGTTAATGGAGTCAGCCAAATTCAGTCCCACCCAACTAGAAGAGGTTAATATGGTCAACAGTGTCAAGGGCAGGAGCCATGTCAAGAAGGACAAAGATGAATGGTTTACCGTTAACATGATGTCTTTTGTGACATTGATAAGAGCCAGTCAGTGCTGAGGCAGGGACAGAAAGCTGATGGAGGTGTTCAAACATGGAGAAATGGAAAGACTGGGTGTGGATTTAAAGAGGAACAACTGGTTCAAGGACGTTAGGAAAGAAAGGGAGTCGGAGATGGGGTGGCACATTGATTTGAGTGTTGAGGTCAAGAAATGGTTTTGTGAAGACCTGAAGATTTCAAAGGCAGAGAAACAACACCTGAAGAACCATCTGCCAATAAGGGAATCAGGATGTGTAGTTGAGAGTTGAGCAATTTAGAGTGGAAATATAGTTGAATGATCAAGGGTGGGTTTCATGCACAATATGAGTTCAGACCATGAGGAGGTAAAAAAGTATGGAGAACCAAGAAGCAAATTAAGATTTAGGGCAGGGTCAGCTGTCAAGAAGGTTTGGTCTAGTATAAGTTAGCAAAGTGGCAGCAGTAACTGATTGGATGGTCTCATGTGGCAAAGAACCCATAAACTTGTTGTAGTCATTGTCAGTGAAGATGGAGGAAACAGGAACGAGTTTTAAGAATATGGGCTGGGATTTCATGAGGAATGGCAATTGTCATTGAATTCCTGGTCTACTTGAAACCTCCCCCAAAGCTGCTCTGTGCAATCTGTCAACTCCAGCTTTTCCAGAAAAGTAGAGAGCAGTGTCTGCTGGGGAGGTCGAGTGAAGAGAAGCAGCACTAAAGGAAAGCAGGGCATCCCTGCTCCCCTTTTACTGGACCAGCTGCGCTTTTGTAAGTTTAGATATCCACTCTTTAAATGTGAGCATGTGAATGAGTGAATGTGTGAAAGAGTGAATGGGTAGGGCAGTCGATGTGAATATTTGAGTAATATTGATGAGTTGTATATATTGGGGAAAGGATTAATTATTTGGCTAAATGGGTCAGTAATTAAGTATGGGGTGCTAGATATGTATATAATGGTTGAAGTGGATGGATAATTGTTCGGGTAGGTGAGGTGAGTAGGTAGAATGGCTAAGTATGTGGGGGAGGAGTGTGGATGGATAAGGTGAGTAGATGGATAAGTGGTTAGAATAGAGATGTGCAAGTAGATGGATGGGTGACTAAGTGGGTAAGGTAAGTTAATGGGGTTATTACTTACTTCTTCCTCTAGCTGGGAACTTGCTGGCACAGTCCTATCTCCTTGTGAGGAAGGGGCACAATCCTCAGAGAGGTAATGGCTTAATGGTATTATCAATAGACTGTTGATCCAGAGACTCAAATAATATTCTGTGAACCTTGGTTTGGATCCTACCATAGTGGAATGTGAATTCAATTTTTAAAAGCTGGATTTATGTTGAATGATGACCATGAATCATTTGTCAGAAGAAACCAACTGGTTCACTAATGTCCTTGAGGGAAAGAAACTGCCATTCTTACCAGGTCTGGTCTACATGTGATTCCAGACCAACAGCAACATGGTTGACTCTTAATTGCCCTCTGGGAGGAGGGAGGCCATGCTTGAAATCTATAAAATTATGAGGAGTATTTCCACTTGGTGGAGAGATCATGACCAAGATACATAGTGTCACAAAGCTAGTCCCTTTTTGTTCTAAAAGCTGTCCTTTGGCTCAAGAACACTATGTCCTTGATTGTTTTCAGAGGGATAATAAACCAGGCCAGGCTCTGATCAGTCTGGGCAATTATGGATGGGCAATAAATGCTGATGCTAAATCCAGTAAAACCTTCATCCCATGAATGAATGAAGAGAGGACTCCTCACTATTGTTTCTCTTCCAGATATATTGACTGAAGAAGTTCTATCCTTCTCTCCAACAGTTGAGAAATGGAGTCAAAATGTTAAGTCTGTTTTTCTTTGCGCAAATACTGCCAGACCTGCCAAGTTTCTCCAGCACTTGCTGATTTATTTTATTGCAAGCATAAGTTCAATTTATGAATGTCTAGTATGATTACATATTAAGGTAGCTCATTATATATTTTTCTGTTCCCCAATCATTATCATCGAGTTGACATTATTGCACTGAGTTACATTAACATTTTTCAGTGTGCTCCCAAAATGTTCCTGCTCTTTATCTTCCTTCCTTATGCTCTCCATCTCTTTTTATAATGTTGCAGGTGAAGAAAAAAGATAAATTATTCATATCCATTTAATAATGATGTAAAAATTCTGTTTCCTCCAAATTTGGAATTATTGTAGCAGCAAAACATTGGAAGAGAAAACCAATTCTTTTTATTGCTGAGATTAGTGTGATCAGAAGGACCTTGGGTTGTATTCTACTGATCCCTTCAGGTAGTGTGACAAGTAGATAAAGTAGTTACAAAAGCATATGGGATACTTGCCTTTATTAGCCAAAGCATAGTGTTTAAGAACAGGAGGTTGTGCTGGAACTGTATGAAACGTTGGTTAGGCCACAGCGAGAGCATTTGTAGTTATGCAATCCACATTATAGGAGGGATTTGATTGCACTGGAGAGGGTGCAGAGCAAATATATCAGGATGTTATCTGAGATGGAGAGTTTTAATTATGAAGAGAGATTGGATAGATTGGTCTTGAAGCAGAGGAGACTGAGGGAGGAAATGCTTGAGATCTATAAAATTATGGAGTATTTGGTGGAGAGATCATGACCAAGATGCATAGTATCACCACGCTAGCCCCTTTTTTTGTTCTAAAAGCTGTTCCCTGGCTCAAGGAAACCCTGTCCTTGATTGTTTTTGGAGGGGCAATAACCTGGGCCGGGCTCCAATCAGTCTGGTTTGGTACAGAGATGAAAAGGATTTTGAGAGGCCTTTTGTTTATATGTAATAAAACAGATAAAACTTCAGGCCAAAGTGGTCATGTTTTAGAAATGACCTGTATAATAAAAAGGGAATGGTCAGCTCTCTAGCTAGCTGAGCTGAGCAGTTATAGTTCAGTCTTGAACTGGTTGGAAGTTCAACAGGGAGCTGTGTGGAAACTCTCTCTCTCTCTACCCTTCAACTTCAACCTGTAATCATGTGTTCCACTTATACTTGTCTTTAAAGGGAGTTTGCTTATTGGGACTGTTGTGTATATTTGGAACAGCATAATTAAGTCTATTTGGATAGGCTGAGTTCTTTAGGGATTTTTTATTCAGTTCTTTATCTTTCAATGTGTACTTTTGTGAATAAACGTTTGTTTGTTTTAAAATCTAGTAGTCAACCGAGCTAACTTACTCCGGGTAATTTTCACTTTACACTTACCGAAACAAATTGCAAAGTTATGGTCTAGGGCTGCCTGCTTCAGAATGTTTTGAGTGGTCTGGCCTAGTCCATAACAATAGACATACGGTAATGGGCAGGAGATTAGAGTTGATGTGAGGAAAAATGTTTTCACTCAGCGGATTGTGAGAATTTGGGATTTATTGCCTATAAGTGTGGTAGTGGCAGAAACCCTGATCATTTTTACAAATATTTAGATGTGTTCTTGCGATGCCAAGGCATACAAGACTATGGGTTTAGATCAGAGTGGTGCTAGAAAAGCACAGCAGGTCAGGCAGCATCCGAGGAGCAGGAAAATTGATGTTTCGGGCAAAAACCCTTCATCAGGATGAAGGCTATACAAGGCTATGGGTCAAGTGTTTGAAAATGGGATTAGAATAGTTAGTTGGTTGTTTTCATCCAATGCAGATTCAATCGGCTAAAGGGCCTTTTTCTGACTCTATTTCAACACTAGTTAATGAAGAGCTCCTGTTGCCTTCTTTAGTTTATCTGAACACTAACTGGTTACTTCACGTCAGAGTCACATTACTGAGTTGTGCAAAAAGAAATTTCCAAACAATCATCGAGAATGAAAAGAATAGACCCAATTTACATTGACTCCTTTTCTTATGAGCTTTCTTTCCAGGGTTTGAGTGATTGGACAATTATCGGTTGCTGTTGCCTATAATAAAAATGAAAATATATTTACTAGAGATGAAAAATTGCTTTGGGCTGTGGAGCAATTTCTTCTTTAAAGAATATTTGCAAGATGCTTACCTTCACTTATTAAATATGATCAGTCTGCTATAAAACTATAATGTAACTGACATTATGAATATTTTTATTTAGATTTTAAAATGATCATCCTTTTTCTTCCACAATTATCTGGGAAGCAGGTTATCTAGTTTCTATGAGATAAATGGTTACTGGATATAAATTAAACAAATTGGAATAGAGCAGTGAACACTCAGATAGCATTAGCATGCAACAGCATTAAGAGGATGTTGAGAAAACAGAACTTACATTCCTTGAGAAATCCAATAGATCATATTTTTAAAAAATAGCATTATTTTCCGATATGGAATGTGGGCATTTCTGGCAAAGCCAGCATTTCATGCTTATCCCTAATAGTCCTTGAACTGATGGGCTCTCTAAACCGTTTCACTAAAGGTAAGAATTTTCCAAATTGCTGCAGGTATGGGATAGATCAGGTAGGGATGGTAGATTTGTTTCCCTCAATAACTTTACTGAACCAGATGGGTTTTTATGGCAATGAACACTGGTCATCTTTAGACTAGTTTTTTAAAAATTAGTTTTAGATTTCTTATTTGAATTCAAATGTCACTATCTGCCATGGGAGGGATTTGTATCCCTGTCCCAAAGCATTTACCTGGGACTTTTGATGACTCATCGAATGAACACAGCACTGTCTTCATGAACAGTTTGCTTGGAAATATTTTTTCTGTTGAGGATATTATGTCCCTTGAGAAAAGATGTTAAATTGATTTCCTGAAATCTATATAATCATTCAAATCATATTAAAACTGTAAAAGGAACCTATAAAAATTAAACTAATATGTAATAGCAGCAATAATTTGTAATAAAAAGATCAATTTTATTGGTAAATGGAGACTTTTTATCATTGCAAATATATTTAACTTGGAACAATATAAATATTTTTGACACCAGTTTTAAACCAGATTTTTATTATTAGTTTATTTTCTATATTCATTTCATTGTTTGAAGGAGAGCAGAAATGTTTAAGCAGGATTCTAAATGGAAACACAGAAACACACTATTCAAATTAAGAGTTCATGTTGGTATTTGTATTCCCCTTCAGCCTCCTCCTGTTTTTTTTGCCCCATCTAACTCCATCAGCATAACGCTGTATTGCCTTTTCCCTCTTATTCTGCATAGATGCTCTTTATATGCATCTGTATCATTCTCTGTAACTACTCCCCAGGGTTGTATGTTTCACATTCACACCACTCCCTGGAGAAAGAAGCTTCTTCCGAATTCTCAGTTTGATTTTTGTTAGTCACTACTTTAACGGCGATGGTTTCTAATTCCATTCTTGCCTTTCAGCAGCAACATTCACCCCACGTTTACTAATTCACAATCTTTTATAGTTTTGGGGACCTCATTTAGGTCACTCCTCAACTTTCTCTTTCATACAATACAGAGTCTCAGCCTATACATCCTCTCCTGGTGCGTATGTCCCAGTTCTCCACAGGGTTACAGACAATATTTATCCCTCAACCAACATCACTAAATAAATATATTTTTAAACCCAATTGCATATTGCTCTTTATGGGGGCTTGTTGTACACTAATTGGCTGCTATATTCTCGACATTAAATCAATGACTGCATTTTGAATGCAAAGTGCTTTGTGATGTCTGAAATGGAAGGTGCATCTTTTCTTTGTTTACTTTGCTTAATACAATTTTTAAAAATTGACTTTGAAATGTAAGGTTTGGAAAAATACAAGTTATTCTCTTCTCTATTCTTCAACTAGCATGCATACATTGGTTCACATTAATCACACTAATGCATTTGATCTCATTTTCTCCACAGATTTTAAATTTAATTAAAACCTATCCTAGGAGGCGCCGGGCATATTATGCAACAGAAATATCAAAGATTATTGTCTTCAATAGTAATGTTAAGGCAGGCTGAGGTTTTAATAATCTGAAGAAGCAAGGAGCACGATGACTCTGAGCCCAGAATTCTCACCGGGAAGGAGAAACAGCACAAAATATGTAATAACTAAAAAGCATTGAGGTCAACGTGAACCCTTATGATGGATGCAAGAGTGTTAACATTTTTTTTAATATGTGGAGCATATTCCATACGTCATCTTCACCTTCATTTTAAAATGGTGTGCAAATATTGTATCTTGGAGAGGTGGGGAACTGAGTTAACTTATGTAAATAAATCTCACCCTACAGCCAAGAGTGAGGTGCTGGAAAAGCACAACAGGTCAGGCAGCATCTGAGGGGCAGGAGAATCGATGTTTCAGGCATGAGCCCTTCATCAGGAATCCTTATGAAGGTTTCATGCCTGAAATGGCGATTCTCCTGCTCCTCGGATGCTGCCTGACCTGTTGTGCTTTTCCAGCGCCACACTCTCGACTCTGAACTCCAGCATCTGCTGTCCTCACTTTCTCCTACAGCCAGGAGGACCAGATATAAATTTAACAAATGCCAGTCATTTTCCTCGAGAAGCACAGCAGCTAAATGGAGATGACAGCAGCAGGAAGAAGCAAGACTTTGCTTATGAGCTTCATTGAATGGGATTGTTTCACTTTCACTCCTTGAGCAAACCTGTCACATGACCCCTTCCACTCTACCTCCTGCCTCCATACCCAAACTTGCATATATTCATTCATCAGTAGACCAGACAAAGAAGACAGCTGTGTAGTAGTGTCACTGGTAGAAAGATATGGGGAAAAAACACCAGGTTCTGAATCTGATGTGGAGCAGTGTGGTCTTCACTTATTGGTTACACAAGGTCATTTGGCTTTTAGTGCAGCTGGTTTTGATACTTTTGTGAGACAGGATTGGTACCTTTGGGTTGAAAAGCTGCCTAGCAGCAGGTGTTTTGTAAATTTTTAAGTTAGCACAGACCTTAGAAGAGGCTGGTGAATGCAGATTTCCAGAAAGCCGAGAAGCAAAGACCCTCTGTGTGGAAAGAAAAATACCCAGAAGACCTCTAAATCAAACAACCACCTTCATCTAACGGGAAGCTGCTTTGAGAAGTTATATTACTCTACAGTTGACAATAATGTGATATTGTGACCAAATTAAGAATTGTGAGTCAGTTACACCTTTCCATTCTGGCGGAGTGGACTCTCGATTCAGAACTTGTTGCTTTTTGCCTATGCATTTCCACCCGTGATGTTACTGTCGAGCTGTCTTGTCTGTCTATTCCTTTGATAAATGAATGTATGCATGTTTGACTTAAATTGTATTATAGGCTATAGCAATTGTTAATTATCTGTTTTTTGCCACTTGCAACAGGATGGTTTGTCAATAATTATTTAGTTTATTGATAAAATCTAATGTGAGTTTCTTTTGTCCTGGATAGCATCCAGTGGCAGACTGACTGGAAAATTCAGCCATTGTTAGTCACAGACCAACAATCTGAAGAAATGCCTTCACTCACTGTCTGTGCTTATATCAACGACACTTGTTGTAAATCTGTTTCTTCTTGAGGTTGACCTTTCAAACAAATTTGAAGATTAAATACTAACCTGCAACGTCCAATAGATACTGGCCAAGCAGTTTTTTTTTCCACTGTCCCACTTTCTCAGAAAATCTAGGAGAACTCATTTTCAACATCTTAGCAGGCTCAAGGTGTAAGTGTAAAAGTTTTGTCATTATCTACAGGCAAGTCTTACCTGAGAAGTAGCCCAGAAAATTACATTTCCCCACCTCCATTGTTTTTGGAACGCTGTCTATTTTTATGTTCATCTATTAGACCTATCCCTACATCAGGAGAAAGTGAGGACTGCAGATGCTGGAGATCAAAGTTGAAGACTGCGGTACTGGAAAAGCACAGCCGGTCAGGCAGCATCCGAGGAGCAGGAGAGTTGGCATTTCAGGCGTAAGCCCTTCATCAAAATTGAGGCTTGTGGGCTGGAGGGGGCTGGGAGATATATGGGAAGGGGGTGTGGCTGGGGGGGAAGGTAGTTTGGAAAACAATAAGTAGATGAAGGTAGGGGATAAAGTGATAGGTTGGAGAGGAGGGTGGATCGGAGAGGTCGGAAGGAAGATGGACAGGTAGGACCGTTCAAGAGGGCGGTGCCGAGTTGGAAGATTGGGACTGGAATAAGGTGAGGGGAAGTAAAATGGGAAACCTGGTGAAATCCACATTGATCCTGTGTGGTTGGAGGGCCCCAAGGCGGAAAATGAGGCATTCTTCCTCCACGCATCGGGTGGTTAGGGTTTGGACAATGGAGGAGGCCCAGGACCCACATGTCCTTGGAGGAGTTAAAATGTTCAGCCACAGGGCCGGGGGATTGTTAGTGCGGGTCCCAGAGATGTTTTCTGAAATGATCCCCCTTCATCTAGGAACTCCGCATCTACATTCGGGACACCATTCACCGCACTCCCCACCACCATCCGCCTCCTCGATGATTTTCGTTTCCCTGGCCTTCAATGCCTCATCTTCACCATGGACGTCCATTCCCTGTACACATCTATCCGCCACAATGAAGGCCTCCAAGCCCTCTGTTTCTTCCTCTCATGCTGACTGAACCAGTACCCTTCTACTTCCACTGGCTGAACCGGTCCTCATCCTTAACAACTTCACCTTCCAATCCTCCCACTTCCTCCAAACCAAAGAGGTAGCCATGCACATCCACATGGGCCCCAGCTATGCCTGCCTCTTCGTCGGGTACGTGGAAGAGTACACCTTCCACCAGCATCATCCCCCACCTTTTCCTCTGCCACATCGATGACTGTATTGGCGCAATCTCATGCTCCCATGAGGAGGTTGGAACAGTTCATCAACTTCAGAAACACTTTTCACCTGATCTCAAGTTTACCTGGAACGTCTCAGACACCTCCCTCCCCTTCCTGGGCATCTCCATTTCCAGCGACTGACTCAACACGGACATCCACTACAAACCCACGGACTCCCACATCTACCTGGGCTACACATCCTCCCACCCTGTCTCCTGTAAAAATGCTGTCCCTTATTCCTAATTCCAACACCTCCGCTGCATCTGCTCCCAGGAGGACCAATTCCACCACAGAACATCACAGATGGACTCCATCTTCAAAGACAGCAATTTCCCCTCCCACATGGTTGACGATGCCATCCAGCGATTCTCCTCCACTTCCTGAACCTCTGCCGTTGAGCCCCACCCCTTCCAATGCAGATGGACAGAACCCCCTGGTCCTTAACTTACACTCCCCCACCCCCCCACAAACCTCTGGATACATTGCATCATCTTCTGCTACTTCCACCACCTACAAACAGACCCCACCACTAGGGATATATTTCCCTCCCTACCGCTATCTGCATTTCAGAGAGACCATTCCCTCCACGACTCCCTTGTCAGGTCCACACCCCCCACCAACCCACCCTCCTCTGCCTGCACCTTCCACTGTCATCATAAGAAGTGCAAATCCTGCACCCACACCTCCCTCCTCACTTCAGTCCAAGGCCCCAAAGGATCCTTCCACATCAGTCAGAAATTTACTTGTACTTCCATAAACATCACCTACTCCATCCTTTGCAGCCGATGTGATCTCCTCTACATTAGGGAGACAAGACGCCAACTTGCGGATCGTTTCAGAGAACATCTCAGGGACACCCGCACTAACTAACCCCACCACCTAAACATAGAACATGGAGCATTAGAGTGCAGTAGAGGCCCTTCAGCCCTCGATGTTGCACCAAACTGTGGAACCAATCTGAAGCCCATCTATCCTACACTATTCCATTTTCATCTATATGTCTATCCATTGATTATTTAAATGTCCTCAACGTCAGTGAATCCACTACTGTTGCAGGCAGGCCGTTCCATGCCCCTACTACTCTCTGAGTAAACAAACATCTGTCCTATATCTATCACCCCTCAATTTAAAGCCATGTTCCTTCATGCTAGCTATCAACATCCAAGAAAAAGGCTCTCACTGTCCACCTTATCTAACCCTCTGATTATCTTGCATGCCTCAATTAAAACAATTCTCAAACTTTTTGTCTCTAATGAAAACAGCCTCAAGATCCTCAGCCTTTCCTCAGAACACCTTCCCCATTCCAGCAACATCCTGGTAAATCTACTCTGAACCTTCTCCAAAGCTTCCACATCCTTCCGGCAATGTGGTGACCAGAACTGTACACAATACTCCAAGTGTGGCCACACTAGAGTTTTGTACAGGTGCAGCATGACCTTGTGGCTCCGAAACTCAATCTCTCTACCAATTAAAGATTGCCTCCTTAACAAACGTAGCACTTTCAGTGATCTATGTACATGGACACCGAGATCTCTCTGCTCATCTACATGATCAAGAATCTTACCGTTAGCCCGGTGCTCTTTATTCCTGTTGCTCCTTCCAAAGTAAATCACCTCACACTTTTCCATAATAAACTCCATTTGCCATCTCTCAGCCCAGCTCTGCAGCTTATCTATATCCCTCTTTAACCTGGAACATAGAATCATAGAGATGTACAGCATGGAAACAGATCCTTTGGTCCAACCCATCCATGCTGATCAGATATGCCAACTCAATCTAGTCCCACCTGCCAGCACCCGGCCCATATCCCTCCAAACCCTTCCTATTCATATACCCATCCAAATGCCTTTTAAAAGTTGCAATTATACCAGCCTCCACCACTTCCACTGGCAGTTCATTCCATACATGTGCAACCCTCTGTGTGAAAAAGTTACCCCTTAGGTCTCTTTTATATCTTTCCCCTCTCACCCTAGACTTATGCCCTCTAGTTCTGGATTCCCCCAGCACAGGGAAAAGACTTTGTCTATTTATCCTATCCATGCCCCTATAATTTTGTAAACCTCTATAAGGTCACCCCTCAGCCTCCGACGCTCCAGGGAAAACAGCCCCCAGCCTGTTCAGCCTCTCCCTATAGCTCAAATCCTCCAACCCTGGCAACATCCTTGTAAATCTTTTCTGAACCCTTTCAAGTTTCACAACATCTTTCAGAAAGGAAGGAGACCAGAATTGCACACAGTATTCAAACAGTGGCCTAACCAATGTCCTGTACAGCTGCAACATGACCTCCCAACTCCTGTACTCAATACTCTGACCAATAAAGGAAAGCATACCAAATGCCTTCTTCACTATCCTATCTAACTGCAATTTGATTTTCAAGGAGCTATGAACCTGCACTCCAAGATCTCTTTGTTCAGCAACACTCCCTAGGACCTTACCATTAAGTGTATAAGTCCTGCTAAAATTTGCTTTCCCAAAATGCAGCACCTCGCATTTATCTGAATTAAACTCCATCTGCCACTTCTCAGCCCATTGGCCCATCTGGTCAAGATCCTGTTGTAATCTGAGGTAACCCTCTTCGCTGTCCACTACACCTCCAATTTTTGGTATCATCTGCAAACTTACTAACTGTACCTCTTACGCGCGCATCCAAATCACTTATGTAAATGACAAAAAGTAGAGGACCCAGCACAGATCCTTGTGGCACTCCACTGGTCACAGGCCTGCAGTCTGAAAAACAACCCTCCACCACCACCCTCTATCTTCTACCTTTGAGCCAGTTCTGTACCAAATG